>NC_134403.1:369883735-370231735 GCF_038048845.1 Mixophyes fleayi
CTAAAATATTTCTAAATTGCGCCCCCCTTCAGCGTTGCGCCTTGGGCGGTTTCCCCTGTCGCCCATCCCTAGTTACGGCCCTGCCTGATTGGTTAGCCTCAAAATATGTCCAATCTCCCGACGATACAAGCCAATAAAATTCATGAACCCCCTCTGCCTCCGCGACCCTTCAAATCTCTCCTGGTAAGATTATAATACTGTTTTTTCTTTTAAGATGTAATAAATACAGATGGAGTGTGATAAACAGCGTGCAATGACACAGAAGGTCTGATTCATTAAAGTACGCAAATGCAGAATTTTGCGTAAAATCACTCTGCGCATGCCCAAAAATGCCAGAGAACGCAGCACCGTCCAATTCATCCTCGAGCACAAAGGAGCCTTACTATATGCACGTAGTCAGTGTACAGTAAGGACGTGCCAAGCTGGAGCGCACACAGCAGTGTCCCATTCAAGCTTTGGACATCTCTCAGGTACGTGTTTTTCTGTTATATATCTTGCTCCAGCTACAGGTCAGGTGTAAGTGCTGATTACTAGTGATGACGGCTGTGTATACAGCTAGAACATGTGTTTGTAATCAGGAGCAACTGTAAAAATTCATTGCATGTATAGTAGACATTAATAACACCCTAGTAAATGTATTTTATGGGGAAATAAAAATGATGAGAGACCTACGATGACTGAATGCCCTGGGGAATGCGACCACCTACTCCGAGATCAGTTTGCTACGACATATTTTGCTGGACATGTTCTGTACATTCTTTTGTGATATTATATTCCACATATGTATTGGACGTATCCTCCAGTGTGTGTCAGAGCAGAGTGGACCTAGACCCGTATTCATCACCAGACGTATCTTACATCCGCTCCTTGTTGAATACGGACCTGCATATGCACGATTTATGTGCATCTTTAAGAAACATACAACACAATTGTTTTACTTGCTTTATGAATCAGAACCAGAATGTATTTTTAATAATTAATGTAAATCTTTCTTTATCACTAATTAGAACTAGGTCACAGGGTAGCACAGATTCTTCATTTGAAGTGTGTGGAAACGCACGGTTTGCGTTTGACATGTGGTTTCAAAATGCAAATCAAGCGCTAGTGGGTGTAAAGCCTTAAGAGGATTAAACTTTGGAATATAACTGTAGCGTATGGCAAAATAATACAAAGCAGATTGTACAGTAGGTGAGTTTGGGATTACTGGATGAGTGTGCTAATTGTATCATAATATGAACTAAAATATAATATGTATATTATAGTGGCATATTTGGTAGATAGGAGCAGCATTCTCCCGATGGCGACTGTAATACCTCACCGGCCTGAGACAGAGGCTCCGCTCGGTGCTGAGACAGATCATTTTGCTACAATGGCTGTAATCACTTATGTCCATTATCTTCAATGTGTTCCTGTCCTTATCAGTTCAGCCTTAATAATTCCATTTATGCGAATAATAAACCATTGGGAAAAAAATTAAACTCCAATTTGAATTAGTCTGACAATAATATAATCTCCAATTGCCGTTTCAATGTATAGTGCACCCATTAAAGAAACGCAGCGTTCTCAAAGAAACCACCGATTCGTTTCACAAATGAGCAATCCACCAAATTTCATCCTTCACTGCCGCAGTAATATACAGCAATTGTGACACTGATACAGTGTAACATTCCCATTGTAAATATATAGAGGGTGTTTAAAGGGAAAAGTGTGGTAGATAGATATGAGATAGATAGATAGATATGAGATAGATAGATAGATATTAGATAGATACATAGATATGAAGTAGATAGATAGATATGAGAGAGATAGATAGATAGATAGATAAATCGATAGATAGACAGAGATAGATTGATAAATAGAATAGATAGATGGATAGATAGATATTAGATAGATAGATAGATATGAGATAGATAGATAGATAGATATGAGATAGATAGATACATAGATATGAGAGAGATTAGATAGGTAGACAGACAGATAGATCGATAAATAGATAGATAGATACATAGATAGATATGAGATAGATAGATAGATAGATATGAGATAGATGGATGGATAGATATGAGAGAGAGATTAGATAGGTAGACAGATATATAGATATGAGAGAGAGAGAGAGAGATTAGATAGGTAGACAGAGAGACAGACAAACAGATAGATAGATAGATATATGTAGATAGATATATAGATACATATATAGATAGATAGACGGATAGACAGACATGCTGCAGGTGATAGAACAATGTATCAGTGTATATCTCGGTAAGATTTATTATAAATCAGGATGGTAGATAGATAGATATGAGATAGATAGATATGAGAGAGAGAGAGAGATTAGATAGGTAGACAGAGAGACAGACAGACAGATAGATCAATAGATAGACAGAGATAGATAGATTGATAGATAGATATGAGAAAGAAAGATAGATAGATATGAGAAAGAAAGATAGATAGATATGAGATAGAGATTAGATAGGTAGACAGAGAGACAGACAGACAGATGGATCGATAGATAGATAGATAGATAGATATATAGACAGATAGATAAATATGAGATAGATAGATAGATAAGAGATAGATATGAGAGATAGATGGATGGATGGATAGATATGAGAGAGAGAGATTAGATAGGTAGACAGAGAGACAGACAGACAGATAGATCGATAGATAGACAGAGATAGATAGATCGATAGATAGATATGAGAAAGAAAGATAGATAGATATGAGAAAGAAAGATAGATAGATATGAGATAGAGAGAGATTAGATAGGTAGACAGAGAGACAGACAGACAAATGGATCGATAGATAGATAGATAAGAGATAGATATGAGCGATAGATGGATGGATAGATATGAGAGAGAGAGAGATTAGATAGGTAGACAGAGAGACAGACAGACAGATAGATCGATAGATAGACATAGATAGATCGATAGATAGACATAGATAGATCGATAGATAGATATGAGAAAGAAAGATAGATAGATATGAGATAGAGATTAGATAGGTAGACAGAGAGACAGACAGACAGATGGATCGATAGATAGATAGATAGATAGATAGATAGATAGATAGATATATAGACAGATAGATAAATATGAGATAGATAGATAGATAAGAGATAGATATGAGAGATAGATGGATGGATGGATAGATATGAGAGAGAGAGATTAGATAGGTAGACAGAGAGACAGACAGACAGACAGATGGATCGATAGATAGATATATAGACAGATAGATAAATATGAGATAGATAGATAGATAGATAAGAGATAGATATGAGCGATAGATGGATGGATAGATATGAGAGAGAGAGAGAGATTAGATAGGTAGACAGACAGATCGATAGATCGATAGACAGAGATAGATATATAGATAGATATGAGATAGATAGATAGATATGGGATAGATAGATAGATATGAGATAGATAGAGAGATAGATAGATAGAAAGATAGACAGATAGATAGGTAGGAGATAGATAGATAGATAGATAAGAGATAGATATGAGAGATAGATAGATAGATAGATAGATAGAGGATAGACAGACATGCTGCAGGTGGTAGAACAATGTATCAGTGTATATCTCGGTAGGATTTATTATAAATCAGGATGATTTATTCTTGTCTGCTACTGCTGACATCTACAGATCCTCTATAACAATCTGCAAACACTTAATCTTCCTCATGCAGTTTCATGTTCAGCATCCCCCTCACTGCGTGTTATTTTACACTTCTACTACAAATCTTCGCTTCCACCTTTATTTTTGTTTATAAGTATTTTGTTTACACACTTAGTCTTATTACTACAACAGCGACGGGAGAGTCCTCTCCTTCTTTAAGCTGCCTTTCCCGTGGCTGCAGACTGCAGTGTGATGTGTTAGTGTCGCACATCCCAGTGGATATTTTGGAACGAGTACCTCAGAGCGGTGTGACTAAATTGTCATTATCTATTAAATGCATTAATTAAATGATTCACAGGGAAGGAGCTCAGCTGGGATGTTTATTTTCCGGTAAACATTATAACACGCTCATGTCTGCCTATGGTATTTATAGCTTGTCATAATTAGTTTATCCTGACAGGACCATGATAAATCTGGGGGTATTTACCTGGTGTCAGTATAGGTAGTGTTACAGTATAGAAATGTGCTAAGGAATATTTGCAAAAGAAGATTTTTTTTTTTTAAAATGTGTGCACAGCTACAAAGTAGGAAGTGGGCGTGGTCACTGAGGGGTGTGGCCATGTCACATTGGGCGCGTACCATGTCCCCTCTTGGGCTTGCCCAGTCCTCTTCACCATCCAACTGTCCTGGAATCAGGACAAATGTCCTAAGTCGTGGGACAGTCCTCTGAGATCCATCCTAAATTAGGACATTTGGGAGTATGCATTGTAAAATTATATATGGGATTTAAAGAAGACAGATAATTACATTGTGCATTAGGTATTAAAGAGGTAAGACAATGAGCAGGAAATGTTTTGGATACAGAACATTACAAATATTTTGTCAAGTGCTCCGTACAGATCTATCAGTCATGGAGCAAAGGTGTTTGCAGAAACTGAAGTAACCACAGTCAGAAAGGAAATCCGAGGACAAGGTATTAAGGTGGTTGTCCAGTTTTGGGCAACTCCTACTTAAAGGAACACCCTCCCCCATGTATAGCTCTAATATAAAGTCCCAGCAGAGCACACAGGAAAAAACATTCAGTGATTGTCGCCTGTTAATAATATAGTAATTAATGATTTTTTTAAAAGTATTTTTCCCTATATAATACAATTAATAGGATGTTATTAATGTCTACTGTAGATAAAATTCATTATACAGTTGCTCCTGATTACAAACACATGTTCTAGCTGTATACACAGCCGTCATCACTAGTAATCGGCACGTACACCTGACCTGTATCTGGTGCAAGTGATAGGACAGAAAATCACCTACCTGAGAGATGTCCAGACCTTGCATTCGAGTTCGGCACGCACTCCCCATTCCGACACTGAAATCGTAGGCTGACATTAGTGTTATGACTAATCCCAGAGAGTTCTGTCACTCTCCCCTACTGCTCATAGTAATGGTCATGGTTATGATGTAGTTCTCTTTCTGTCTTCCCATTGTTGCACTAAGTAGATTTCTATGTCTCCTTCTGTTTCCTTATCTTCATATTTAGTGCGTGCTGTTCAACAAAGAGCCTTTCCTTTGGCATGTGGTAGTCATACATAGATCTCCTTTGAATACGTGTCCCTCGTTTCTGTCTGAAGCTGATTCTTGACCCACTATCTCTCCCTGACAATCCTCTTCTTCTTGGTGACTTAAAATTGTCATAAAGATGATGATGATTGTTATATCCAGGACTGAAGTCAACACTCTCAGGGATCCTCAATTCTTGGAGTCTGTACTCAGCACAAACCTTTCATCTTACTTTTTGACCAATCTCTCACTCCGATCTTTATTTCCTTTTCTACAAAGAATAAGGTTCATCTGTTTCTCCTTCAACTCCTCTATTGACATTGATGCCATTGCGACTTCTGTCGGTGCTAACTTGTACCCCCTCTTTTCTTATTCAAACCCTGACATTTTGGTGTGCGCCATTTGTATCCATCAATTATTGACTTCTCCTTAACTCCCTGTCATTCTCATTATTGAAATACCCATCATTGGTTAATCTACTACATAAAAACTTCAAACATGTTGTACACAAGTCATTAAGGAGAGCAAAACATTAAAAATGAGTAACTTTGCACATGGGCCAAACCATGTAGCGTTGGAGGGGGAGGTAAATTTAAAATGTGGGGATAGATTTAAAGTTGGGGTAGGGCATGTCCTAGGTCAGCTTTAAATTTCAGTGTAAAAATAAAGCTATCAAGTATTTGTGTGCTACATGAAAAAACAGCCAGTATTTAACTCATGTGTAAAATAATAAGCTAATTTGCACCCCTTGAATAACATGGTTTGTCCCAGAGGACATTTATTCCTTTTTTTGCCACTGAACGCCTATGGTTTCATTCACTATAAATCTCTCCTCGCCTCATTTCAATTAACAGAACCGAGGAACCATTTTTTCGATTTCTCACGATATATCTGCCAACAGACCTTTGCTGACCAATGATTTGATTTGATCAGTGCCCAGGACCGATTGGAGACCTAATCTGCAACTGGTCACGCCTATAGGTTGCATAGTGGTTAGTATTGCTGCCTCACAGTGCTGGGGACACGGGTTCAATTGCAACCAGAGCCCTATGTGTGTATATTCTCTCCGTGTCTCCGTGGGTTTCTGCCCGGTGGTCAAGTTGACTGCCACAGTCTAACAACATACTGGTAGTAGGTTACTTACCTTCTAGGTGGACCCTGGTGTTTGTGTGTCAGGGAATTTGGTCTGTAAGTTCCAATGGGTCAGGGACTGATGTGAATAATTACAAATTCTCTGTACAGCGCTGCTTACTATGGTGGTGCTATATAAATAAATAATAGAAATACAGAGGTATATAATATAATATATAATATAATATATAATGAAAAAAGCTTTATTATCAGTTAAAATGATTAAAATGCCAAGTGCAAACGGAAACATGCAAGATTTAGGAAGCCTCACCGCTATAGTAAGCCAGTCTTCACGACAGACAGGAGTGTTTATGTATCAAGGTAATATTCCAGGTCCGTGACATTACGCAGTTCACATCCTCAGGGGAAAATATAAAGCTTTGACATAGGTGAAACCATAATGATCCTTCCACATACATTTTAAATACGTGTAATCAAAAAAGTCATTTCTTTTTAACAGAATTTAAATTTTTCAATTTTTATTTTCCCCAGCTTTTAATTGTAATCGTAAAACTGGCAAAACAGCAGATTTTTTTTTCAGTTTTTTAAAGCTTCAATATGGAATTTAATAGACGGCGGAGACGGTGAAGCAAAGGAGACCTCACAAATACCCTAGTGTGCAACATACACAATAACCTGTATATCCATAAATATAAGTACGAAATTAACTGTGAAATGCCTCAGATGAGAAAATAATTTCCTATGCTGAGTAAATTCAGTCATTTCTGCTGTTTTTTTGCACAATATAAACTTTTCTGAGCAAAGTTGTTCTTATGAATCTGATTATTAACTAGTTATAATGTAAATCCTACAGAACAAGTGTTTCTGTGAAGTTGCTGGAGTGTGCTCCCTCTAGTGGCTATAAGAAGTATAGCTGTCTAAAATGTAAGTTACTATAACACTGTTAGGGCTCAGCACAAACCACTCTGGTTTTGAACAAATGCACCGGGGTAGAAAACCTTTTTGGTCTGAGGGTCGCATTAGGAGAAAATAAAACTTGACTCGCTTAAACATGTGGAATACAATTTACAAGACAGATATAACTGTGTTGCAGCGATGCTATACGCCAACATTGTTTAAAGATCACGATGGCGACAGAAGTGTGTGCACAAGGTGGTGGTGTGCCAAAACAGGAGGTGTGGCCATCACATGTACTGGGAGTGGTCTTGGCACATAGGGAGTGAGCCAAGCCCCTCCCCTGTAGCACATATTGCCATCCTCACCTCTATAGTAAGACATTTACCCCTCCCCCCTGTAGTAACACAATCCCCCATACCTCATGTAACAACTCATCCCTTTACCATTAGTAATACAGCCACCCGATGCAGCAACGCAATCCTTACTTGTCCTCCGTGGAAGCGACATTTAGTCTCATTCATGAGACCAAGCTCCACAGCTGTATATGAAGCTCGTTCATTCTGATTCGCTGCCAGGCTGAAATCATTGGCGAATGGGAGGGTGTCACTGTGGATGCTGGGATGGACCTTATCCCAGTGAGGCAAGTTCAGTGTGAGACAAATCTGTCCTGGCTGGTCGTGTATTACTCTCAACCTGTCATCCGTGCCCACCCTCTTGGGCCATAGTTACCTGCCTATACTCACTTTTCCCCTCCCTCCCTCTCTTTCATGCTGTGCCTGAGCCCCCAGAGTTATAGCGCTTACTGTTACTTGTACTGTGCTGTTTCACCTTGTACTGTGCCATTGTTTGTCCTTGTACGGCGCTACGGGTACTTTGTGGCGCCCTATAAATAAAAATTAATAATAATAATAATAATATTACGCATCAGTGGCCTACATGGTCCATCCAGCGCACTTCAAGGTGCATCCCTGTTTTCTGGTCTGCTTTAAACAAATTAGAAAGAGCGGAGCAGAAAACTCTGCACTGCACAAAAGTATAAGCATAAACGCCTTATACTTTAGAACCGCGCATTCATAAAAATAAAATATTACTACTTAGCCTCAATTGTTACATATGGCAAAGCTGGTCTACTATTGAAAATGCTTTTTGTGGAATGAAAATGATGATGTGTTATTCCACATAGCAAAAAATGCCTGAAAAATGCACCTTCTCTGCCTAATTTAATAATCTCTCTCTGCAAAATATAAAATCATTTGTAAACTGCTTGGAAAACTAGGGTTTGTGCTCTGTGGACCAATTCCTCCTACCAGCCAATACAAACTTCTGCTAATCTGCAAACTTGCACTTTGATGAAACAAATCGCTATACAGAAAATGGAGTTGTGATGTCATTAAAGAGGATTTGTGCTTTGTTTAAGGCCCATTGTGTTTATTTCCCCTATTATTTAGGATCCTAATGCAGTCAAATTTGCAGGATTAAGTGAGAATTGTTTCCTAAAGAACTGTTTTGCCATTTTAGAGTCCCAAAATAAGCATGAGTGACTGTTTACTACTCAGTATGTGAAGTGACACTTACCGATAGCAACGTCGTTCCCTATTTGAACCTGTAACTTGGCTATCGAGACTCACATATAAGTCAAACATTGTAATTAGAGAGGCACAGAAATTTTGAACCAGTTCAAATTTCACCGGTTCATGGTGCATTTTCCAACTGACTCCAATTTGAATTTGAGGCTCAAAATTTTCATTTAATGTTCGCAGTTTGTGTTCGCCGATTGCATTTGGGCATTGCCGTTCGCATGCGCGGTCAAATTCACCGTTTGCCATTCTCATTACAATTAGTGATTTTAATATTTGCATTTTAAACACTATTTAAATAATATTTTTGTAAAAAAAAATGAAGTATTCTAAAATATTTTTTGGATTCAAACTGGAAATTCATTACTGTGTTCAGAGCTCGCTGTTCATATCTGAGGTTCGCAATTAAAAACGGGTATCAAGTTAATCTCTTAACATGTTAAAGCAAATCTGCACATGTACAAATCAGCTCAAACCTGTAGTAACCGGATCACTCAGGCTGGGCCATGGTTGAAGCGTGTTGAACGCGGCTGTGTCAGCAGTCGCGGCGGTGCCCGCGGCCACCACGACTCTTCCTGCATTGCTTGTGACGTCCCGGCCGTCTCCATGACGACCGGGGGGGTCACTTCCGGTTCCAGCGTCCCGGTTGCCTAGGCAACGCTTCAGGCTCCCTGTCACCGCGCCTGGCCAGCTGTCAAACAGCCGGGCGCGCACGCGCAGGGCTATTCAGACACAGCCATCCTTGGCTGATTTTAATTAGGCTGCAGCCTTACTTGTTAGTGCAACCTGGGCGCACTCGGTCTCATTGGCCCCTACTGCCATCATTACTTAGTCAGCTTCTGGGGCTACTATCAAGGCTTTGTCCTTATTGGCTGTTGGTATTATTTAAGGCAGTGAGGATTGAGCCTCACTGCCGGTTATAGCGTTCTGTTCAGTTCTGCTGCCTGCTCCTGTTCCTATCTGTGGTGTTTAACCTGTGATTGATTTACCGTGTATGACCTTTGCCTGTTCCTGGATTCTGAACCTGTGCTTCTGACCCTGATTTATTGCCTGTACCCGGATTCTGATTCTCTGCTTGTGACCCCGATCTTACGCCTGTCTCTGGACTCAGAACCTGTGCCTGTGACCCCTGACCTTGGTTTGTTCTCGGAATACGTTGTTTACTGCCGACCCGATTCTGACCTGGACCTCACGCTGCTGTCTGCCGGAACACTCTATTCCTGGGATCTCCTTAGCCGGTACACATCTCTCGACCCTCTGTTGTCTGCAGCCAAATCTGTCCCCACCACTAGGGGCAACAGTGAACACCAGACTTTAGAGCAGACTCCGGGTTTTGCTGTACCGTCTGGGGGGGTTCCTAACAGGCTGAATCTGTTCGAGTTTCTCTGAGTTAGTTAGATTTTATTTTAAATCAATCAAAAATTGTAGAAATTCCAACCAATTTTATGTTGCATTTCAAGAAATGATACATAGCCAGATCAAGTCTGGTTATTTGTAATGAATGTTTTCAAAATGGATGGGGCATTTCATATATTTTTCAAACATCTTTGCCTACTCTCCCAGAATGTCTGGGAGACTCACAAATTATTGTCATTTTCGTATTTCCTGTGATATTTTTTCACACTCTAGAATGTTGCTGAATCTGTTTCCTCCAACATGTTTACATCCATTGACAGGAAATGCTCCTATGAACAAAAGCAGACAGTTAAAATATTGTAAATAACAAGATAAAGAGACGTTCAGCAGGCATGAAGTATACGTATTTATATACTGTAGAAAAGTATAATCCGGGAACCCTGCACAAAGATGCGCTTCAAAAGTTTGATACATCTGTTTCCGGCTCACTGACTTTTGTTCAGTTCAAATTAATGTAACACATTATAAGGAAAGAAAGGATTTTGGAGAAAGAAATATTTCAGGCGTATGTTCTGCCAAATGACCAGCCACTGATATCCGATAATTCCAATCTTATATGAAAGAAATATGAGCGTCATATAAATTATTTCTTAACATCTGCCTTAGTAAATAATGAATGTGCAGCTGACTTTGCATGGCTTGTAATTCTGGAGTTCGTCTGGTTGGTACTGCACTGCCCTGGTGCATAATATGACTTTAATGTCTTATTTAGTATTGAATAAACAAATGCAGTTAAAGCAAAAATGCCATGAAAAAATCAGGTGTGTTTGTTTAGCATAAATCACTGTGGCAAGCTGTAAGAAGAAAGGTAGAATTTATAATTTTCCCTAGTTTTTTTGTCTTCTGGCTGCAATTAATGATTTATGATTCTGGACTACCATGGCAACCACAGACACATGGTTAATGATGTAGTGAGCAGAGAGACTTTGGAATGCTCTTCTGAGCTCTGTCTGCACTGTCTCCTTCTCCTCCCATCACATGACATGCGGAGAGCTGTGAGCCTATGTCTGTGCAGCAGACTGCCTGTGTCTGGCAGCCATTTTTGATTGTCAACAAGAGATCTTTTGAAAAGGAGATAATGATTTGTAAGAGGATAGCTGAAATCAAATTGATTCCAAAAAGATACTTAACTTGCTATCACATTTCAGTCATTTACATTTTCCATAAGGACACTTCTGAATTTCCACCAGCGATGATGATGATAATAATAATAATAATAATAATAATACTTAATGTGTGTCCGCTCCTTGTTCCTTGTTACCCGTAAGCTCAGGATCTCCACTCTCCACCAGGTGACTCTCTGCTTTCACATCGTAATGTAGTTCATGGTTTTCTGCTTTTATATTATTGGAATAAAATATATTTCCCTCTCCCTTGTACTGGAACAATTTCGTATCTCAAATCTAATTTGTAAGACTATAAAGTAACTTATCAATAATAATTCCAAGGACCAAAGTAAAGGTGACATGTAGGTCATCACTGTTAATCTGTTAATAGTTTGCAGTTGCTTGTGATTCATTCATTTCCCATCTCAGTTTAATGCTAGATTTAGGACAATGCAACTGACATGCTGATGTCTCCAGGGGAATCTGGGAATCCTCATAAAATTATCATGATCTAAAATTTGCATAAAATCAAAAGAATATAGCTTGCAAACAAAAGTCAGTTTCACTTTCCCAAGGGGTATAAAGCCGACAATTTTGCACAGTGAGTGGTATCTTCTTTGATAACATTGATGCATATGGAGTAGACGATGTAAAACTTTGGAGAACAGATCGAGGGCAAAGACAGTTATAGCTGACTCTCCCCTGGGTGAGAATCAGTGCCATTTGCTCTACACTAATCACAGCGCGTGAGGTGGTCTATGTATCACTGGAGGGTTCATTCTGAATGGAATTTTTTTTATTTTGATTAATAAAGTGTGGAAGTGCTTAAGTGTGGTAGTTCTTAAGTGTGGGAGTGTTTAATTGTGGGAATGCTTTAGTGTGGAAATGCTTAAGTGTGGGAGTGCTTAAGTGTTGGAATGCTTGCTTAAGTGTGCAAGTGCTTAACTCTGGGAGTGTTTAAGCGTGTAAATGCTTAAGTGTGGGAGTGCTTAAGTGTAGGAGTGTTTAAGTGTGGGAGTACCTAACTGTGGGAGTGCCTAACTGTGGGAGTGCCTAACTGTGGGAGTGCTTAAGTGTGGGAGTGCTTAAGTGTGGGAGTGCTTAAGTGTAGGAACACTTGAGCACTGTGGTAGATAAAAATGGGGCTCTAGGATAAGCTATCTACATTCCTCAGTGGCATTTTACAGGACAACTAAACTAAATATATTCCACAGGCTACAATTAAACAGTGACTCTGTTATAGTGTTTTTGATAAGAGGTACAATACTTACACTTCTTTGATAAACTGTTTACTGGGATGAACTGCAGGCCAGACTGCATCAACTTCAGAGCTTATTTAAAATGTGAGCGCTATACAGTCTGCAAGACAAGTGCTAGGACCAGTGACCTGCCTTACGTTTGTGTCTATATTATTTCAGTTTTGCTTGAAGTCAATCTCAATATGATGGATCACTTGTGTTTTAAGGAGGTAAATAGAAAAATGTTGATAATTACTCAGAGGTGTTTTCCTGCAATGTTATATTTTCCTGTAATGCTTCATTTTACATGATGACAAGCAGCTGACATGACCCATTTCCAAGTAATGTTTAATAACAGATGTATGTTGGTTTAATATCCTGAGGGTGGGTGATACAAATGAACAAACCTGCATGGGTAACACCTGGGTCATTTATCACAATTACCTCTGTACAGTGACGTAGAATCTATATACATGTTTTCAAAACCTAATAGTTAGAATTTTATTGCAAATAAATCTGGCACTTTTGTTAAATATCTAGATCTTAAAATATTTAATTATTATTATTATTCTGTCTTTGATAGTTTCATCACTGTATTTAGTGTGACTTTTCTTGCTTTCCGGCATTTATGATTCTTGCTCAGGAAGAAATATTTGTGAAATGTCTTTGTCAATTGCCCCTCTTATTCTAATTTTAATTCTATCCTTTTTTTTGATCGCTTTGTATTCTTCCAGAATTACAGCCTTTGCATGAACTTCTCATTAGGTACATTTTTCTTTTGGAACATGTACATAGGCCTTGCTTCAAAATATTCCACTAAGCTACAGCTCAGGTTTGATCTGTAACCTTAATGGGTAAATGATTTTGGAGATAACAGGCTGATAACAGTCTGTTATGATTGTTTCACTCTAATATGTCATTGGCATATCTGCGTCAGAAGCATTCTTTCCCCGTTTTCACAGAGAGTTTGGTACTAGGTACATATAGTATATTCTTTACTTGTAACTCTTTGGTGATTGTAGGGTAGGAGATTTATTCAATAGCTATTCTAACACAAGCTTGTCATCTAGCTGAGCACCAGGTTACAGGTGTTTCATAGTTTCATAAGTGTGTAGTGGACCATTGAGTGTCAATGCTGCTACGTGGAAGTCCTTCATAACTTCTCTAATAGTGAAATATGTTAGCAATCTTCCATTTCTATTGTACTCCTTATGCAGTTCCGCATATGCTAATACTTTGTGAGCTTAGTTTGTTATATTTTTAAGATTAAATACAATTTATTCTATCTGGGATTTGCTACTTCATGCCTTTCTATAGCTCCTCACACATTTATTTTAGCATCACATTTGCATGTATGTGCAATTTGATCATTGCCTATGCTGAGGGAGATGGTACTTTGGGCTTTTTGATCTTTCTCGATCCAATTATCTGGGAGTAGAATAGGTCTAAAGTCTTATGTATATTTCCACCAACGTTCCCTTATTAGCAGAGTCTGAACTTTATCTTCAATGACTGGTAGCTCTGGTTTGTCACATTGTTCCACAGTGAAATTCATTGAGATGCTTTTTAACTAGCCATTTTTCTTAAGCTTTAGTGTTGATCTCTCACCATCTGTGTTGTCTCGCGTTACTGACTGTCTTTCTGCCATTTCATCTTGGATGTCTTCTCGCCAACTCAAACTCAATCTTTCAGAATTAATAATATTCCCACCCAAAAACAGAAGCTTCCTGCCTGAC
This sequence comes from Mixophyes fleayi, assembly GCF_038048845.1. NCBI lineage: Eukaryota > Metazoa > Chordata > Amphibia > Anura > Limnodynastidae > Mixophyes > Mixophyes fleayi. The sequence continues at coordinate 369,897,972 of NC_134403.1, forward strand.
ATTTATATTTCTGTTGATAACATGACCATAAATCCCACCCCGCAAGCTCGCTGACTAGGTGTGATCCTTGACTCACACCTATCCTTTGTTCCCCACATCGATTCTATATCTAAATCATGTTACATACATCTAAAGAACATTTCCAGAATATGCACATATCTCACACAAGACACTGCAAAAACCTTAATTCATGCACTCATCATCTCCCGCATCGACTATTGCAATTCTCTCCTTACGGGTCTTCCCAAAATCTTGAACCCCTACAATCTATTTTGCATGTAGCGGCTAGATTGATTTTCCTTACAAACCGTTCTTCCTCTGCTGAGCCACTCTGTCAGTCTCTACATTGGTTGCCTGTTTTTCAACGAATCCAATATAAAATTCTTCTACTATCATACAAGGCCATCAACAAAATTGCACCGACATACATTTCCTCACTTGTCTAAAAATATCTCCCAACTCGACACCTCCGTTCTGCACAAGATCTACATCTCTCCTCCACTCTCATCACATTCTCCCATTCTCGGTTACAGGACTTTTTTCAGGCTGCACCCACTTTGTGGAATTCCCTCCCTCGCACAGTAAGACTTTCTTCTGGTCTACAAACCTTCAAGCGTTCTCTGTAAACCCACCTCTTCAGGCGAGCTTATAATATTCCTCAACCAGCATCTTACTCTCCCTAGGTTACCCTATTACCACCCTCTACACAGCTAACACAAGACAACAACCCTCTGACCAACATTGCTGTGTGACTGATCACACAGGCCACTCAATACTTTTACCTTTGCATTCTAGCTGGTCCAATGAGCAATATGATGTAGCACATGCCCTTGTTTTTCAAACTCCCATTGTCCTATACATTGTAAGCTTGCGAGCAGGGCCCTCTTACCTCTCTGTCTGTATGTATTACCCAGTATTGTATTATTAATGTTTGTTCCCAATTGTAAAGCGCTACGGAATTTGCTGGCGCTATATAAATAAATGTTGCTGATGATAATGATGATGATGTTGTCCATAACCTGTTAGCAACAGATAATTCATGACCTTGTCTGGGTCGGTTGCAGTTAAAAAAGGTGTTTCTATTAATGAGCAAATTTTACTATCTGCTTCTTATGCTGTGGAAACAAACATCTCATTAACTGTCAGTTTCTAGTTTCCTCTCTTCGATCTTCTTTTATTGCTAAGAACTTTGCAAATGCATACAGTACGCTAATTATCGTGAGAAGCACATGAGATATATTAGTTAATGGGCTTGATTCATTAAGGAAAGTAAGGTTAAAAAAAATTAGTAAGTTTTCTGATGGGCAAAACCATGTTACAATACAAGGGGTGCAACTTAGTTTATTATTGTGCACATAAGTTAAATACTGTCTGTTTTTTTCATGTAGCACACAAATACTTGATAGCTTTATTTGTACACTAAAAATTAAATTCCCTACCCAACTATAAATCTGCTATCACATTTTAAATTTACATTCCCCTTCAATGCAACATGGTTTTTCCAAGGTGCAAAGTTACTCATTCTTTTTGCTTTTCTTTCCTTAATGAATCAGGCCCAATGTGTTTAGTTGTTTTAATAATGACCAATAACAGTTCATATAGTAGATCATTTTGTGATGTCCTAGTGTAATTGCGTTTATTTAGTCCTTGATTCTCACTCTACTTTTTTGGCCTTTTTTCCCGTTCCTCCCATGAGACTCTGCTCACAGTACATGCCAATGCTCGAGACCAATACTTGCAAATCACACCCACGATACGTCTGGGGAGAAAGACCCCCCCCCCCCCCTCGCTGCCAGAGCTTTGCTTGATCGTTCACAACCCAATGTGGGTGATGATTGAATAGAGCCTCTGTATAAATTTCTTATACCCCCCGCTGCTTCTGGGCTGCAGAGAAAGACCTCGTAGTTTAGAAAGAGGCACCGTATTCTCTCAGCCCGTTAGTAGGGATATGAAGCCAAATGTAGATTAGAAACTATTGACTCTCAAGTTATCTTCCTTTTTTTGGGGGGAGAGGTTGCTATGTTGAAATCCAGCTCTTTTCTCTGACTCGGCCCAACGCCCCTCTGGTGCGATTACCGTCATTAGATGCCCATTCTAATTTTTTCATTTGCTACCAACAGTTGGGCTGCTCAAACACAAATCACTTTAGAGATTTCAATGCGAAGCCGTTAATACCGAGCCGCATGCAATATTCACTAAGTGGAGAGAGCGCAACAAATCCCAACAATCAGCACTTTTATATCTTATTTTCCTCCCTCGCTCGCTTCTTTCCTCTAATACTGACACCGTGTGCTCCATTACTGCAGGTGTGGGAGAAATGGGAAATACTCTGTTAGTTATTTTTCCTTAAATGCTTTCCCCCTCAGAAACAGAACATTATTATCCTTTTATTTATACAGCAACCATCATATTCAGCATAGCTGTGCAACAGAGAACTATAATCAGGCACATTGGTCCATTCCCCAGTGGAGCTTGCAATCTAATTTCCCTACTGCAGATACACAAACACACATACATAACATCAGAGCCAATTTACTAAAAAGTCAATTAACCAACCAGTATGTTTTTGGACTTTTTGATGATTAGTCGGTACGAAGATATTTCATGGGAGCGGAATCAAACTGTGGAATGCAGCTCGTTACTGGCGTGTAATCAGCCGTCGTACATACTGCATATTACGCGCTTATACATTTTCGTTGGACATTTATTTATTTGGATTTTTTTTTTTTAGATTTTATCCTAGTCAAATTAACAATTGGGACAGTCCTATTGGGAATAGGACGCTGTATTGAAGCCAACATTGTATTTATATTAAGTGTATCTCACACTTTGGGCTAGATTTACTAAAGGGCGTTTTGCTCAAACCGCCACTTTTTGGCAATTTTTTCGTCAGTTTCAAACCGCCACCAAATTTGATTCTTAGTAAATCTAGCCCTTAATGTTCTCCCAATGTTTTGTCAAACCATTATGTTAAACTGTGAAGGACTTGTTACCAGAATGATGTCATGCTGATATGATGTCATGCTGATATGATGTCAAGCTAATATTATGTCATGCTGATATGACGTTATTGTGATATAATGACATGCTGCTATGATGTCATGTTGATATAATGTCATGCTGATATGATGTCATCATGATATAACGTCATCATGATATAATGGCATCCTGACAGGATGTCATGCTCTTATGATGTCATGCTGATATGATGTCATGCTGATATGATGTCAAGCTAATATAATGTCATGCTGATATGACGTTATTGTGATATAATGACATGCTGCTATGATGTCATGTTGATATAATGTCATGCTGATATGATGTCATCATAATATAACGTCATCATGATATGATGCCAGGCTCATATGATGTCATGTTTTTTTCTGGATCCCTTAATCTTGCTGCCTGTATGGACAATTGCTCTAATTATTGATCTGCCTCTGAATTACGACCTTGTTCTTCGCTGCCTGTTTGTCATTGACCTGACTTCTTATTTATATTTATTATCATTTATTACACAGCGACACCATATTGCGCACAGCTGTATAGAGAGAAGATTTATGACTCACTCCAGTCCCTGCCCCATTGGAGACTACACTGTGCAGACTGGATGTGAAGTTTGGTCTTTAGTTGACAATCTTGGGATTAATGAATGAAAATAGGAATAACAAATGTATATTAGCTTTTCATTTAGCCAGGGAGTCGGGAATCACAGCATAATATCCCTGATTATCAATACACTCTTTATTTTTATACTATTAACCGCTGGATAAACTGAGAAAAAGTGGAAGATGCAAAAGATATATCATAGTTTACCCATTTGCACCTAGATTTCCACCAATACGTATAGGTTTTGTGAATCAAGAGCATGTGGAGGAGCCGAACTCTGCACAGGGGCCGCGTGAGAGCGTTCCTTGCAAAGTACGGATCTGGCCCATCAGTGCTCCTAGTTTTGTGGAGCACGGCAAAAAATAGATTTTGTTGAGTAAGATTGTTTAGATACGATAAAGTGAACAAGACACTTTCTTACATTTTTAGGGGTGTTTACTACTGTGTTGAGGGACACACATACATTTGTTTGTTACTGGTACCTTTGAAGACTGCTGAACTTTCTCTCTCTCTCTGTATATATATATATATATTAACAGTAGCATATACAGTATAGTGGCTGAGATACACTCTGTAAAAGGAACTAACGAACTATAAAACTATAACTGGCTATATTACAAGTTATTGCATGGGCAGATTTGTTAAAATGCTGGGCAGGATTGCTATAGTCATAGCACCAATGGTATCAAGCAACTGTAATAACAAATTGATATATAAAAAAAAGAATACATTATAAATAATGTAAAAAAAAGATGGTTTAACACATGATGAAACAGAAGATAAATAATACAATGAAACTGATTTAAGTCATACTTTCCCACACTGCCAGAATTTCCTGGCGACTCCTGAAGGTCTCCAAGGAGAACAGTCCATTCTCAATCACGGCATTGTGTCGGGTGGGGGTGGGGGGCGGTTGTCCAAAATGTATGGCTGTCCCCTCCATACTTCACCTCCCCTTCTTCCAGAGGTAGAATATAAATAAGTTGGCAGATATGATTTAAATTTAAACAGATGGGATTAATGGAGAGCATGTTATAGTGTAGGGGTGGGAAGGTTGGGGAAAAGGAGGTAGGTAATGGGCAGCCTAGGCAGCTCTATGGGGGCGTGGCCACTTCCCATTCAAGTTATGGCCACGTCCCCTGTCCCAGTGCCAGGGACTTGTATGTTAGGAGGGATGCTTGTTGTACTATAGAAGCCCAAGGTGGTCAACAAGGCTCCACAGCACCAGATTGCTTTGTTTCAAAAGCAAATCTGACGTCTTTCTACATTCATAGGCTTCATCTGGAATTTTATTGTACAGTCATGGCCAAAAGTTTTGAGAATGACACAAATATTATTTTTTACAGAGTCTGCTGCCTCAGTTTTTTGCATGGTGATTTGCATATACTCCAGAATGTCATGAAAAGTGATCAGATGAATTGCAATTAATTTCAAAGTCCCTCTTTGCCATGACAATTAACTTTAACTCAAAAACAACATTTCCACTGCGTTTCAGCCCTGCCACAAAAGGACCAGCTGACATCAGGTCAGTGATTCTCTCGTTAACACAGGTGAGAGTGTTGACGAGGACAAGGCTGGAGATCACTCTATCATGCCTATTGAATTAGAATAACAGACTGGAAGCTTTTAAAGGAGGGTGGTGCTTGAAATCATTGTTCTTCCTCTGTTACTTGCAAGGAAACACATGCAGTCATCATTGCTTTGCACAAAAAGGGCTTCACAGGCAAGGATAGTGCTGTTAGTATGATTGCACCTAAATCAACCATTTATCGGATCATCAAGAACTTCAAGGAGCGAGGTTCAATAGTAGTGAAGAAGGCTTCAGGGTGCCCAAAAATGTCTAACAAGCGCCAGGATCGTCTCTGAAAAGGGATTCAGCTGAAGGATCTAGGCACCACCAGTGCAGAGCTTGCTCAGGAATGGCAGCAGACAGGTGTGAGTGCATCTGCACGCACAGTGAGGCAAAACTTTTGGAGGATGGCATGGTGTCAAGAAGGCCAGCAAAGAAGCCACTTCTCTCTAGGAAAAACATCAGGAACAGACTGATATTCTGCAAAAGGTACAGGGATTGGCCTGCTGAGGACTGGGGTAAAGTCATTTTCTCTGATGAATCCGGTTTCAAATTGTTTGAGCATTTGGAAAAACGGTGAAGAAAAGTTGAGCGCTACCATCTGTGTCATGCTGACAGTAAAGCATCCCAAGACCATTCATGTGTGGGGTTGCTTCTCAGCCAAGGGAGTGGGCTCACTCACAATTTTGCCTAAGAACACAGCCATGAATAAAGAATGGTACCAAAACATCCTATAAGAGCAACTTCTCCCAACCATCCAAGAACAGTTTGGTGATGAACAATGTCTTTTCCAGCATGATGGAGCACCTTGCCATAAGACAAAAGTGATAACTAAGTGGTTTGGGGGGATCAAAACATTGAAATTTTGGGTCCATGACCGTCAAAGTCCCCAGTCTTTAATCCCATTGAGAACTTGTGGTCAATCCTCAAAGAGGTGGTTGGACAAACAAAAACCCACAAACTCCAAGCACTGATTAGGCAAGAATGGGCGGCCATCAGTCAGTATGTGGCCCAGAAGTTGATTGACAGCATGCCAGGGTGAATTGCAGAGGTCTTCAAAAAGAAGAGTCAACACTGCAAATATTGACTCTTTGCATAAACTTAATGTAATTGTTAATAAAAGCCTTTGACACTTATGAAATACTTGTACTGTACATCAGTATACCATAGCAACATCTGACAAATAGGTCTAAAATCACTGAAGCAGCAATCTTTGTGAAAACCAATACTTGTGTCATTCTCAAAACTTTTGGCTATGACTGTAGCGTGGTGAGGAAAGGGTTTATATGCCCACAACATAGCAATTTCCTATTATATGCAATTAGTTAAATACAATTAATTGAAAATGTACAGTTAATATAAAAATGCTATTAGTGTAATATAGAACACACCAGACAGGATTGGCAGACCGGAGCTGAATAATACAGTTAATGCAATCATATATAAATGAAATGGATCACAAGAGACCTCAAAATAAAGAGCTTTCTTGGTCCTGTAGTTCCACAACAACTGGAGAGCCAGAGGTTGCCTAAGTCTGCCCTAGATTTTAATGGCAAATATAGCTTACAAGAGATATACTTTGTGATGACACAGCACATACGCTTCAAAGAAAATCTTCAAAATAGCCAGAATGTTAAAGCTGTGATATTAAGAAATGATTTCCCGAGTAAGAGCAGAACACACTGGGGCTGAAACCTTTAAGAAATGCTGGCAGTGGAATTTGCAGCTAAAATCCAATAGCAGTTAGTATGCAGAATGCGGAGAGTGACTTTCCCAGGATCTGATCATCTCCTGAGGGGCAGTGGTTTGATGGATGGTCCCATTACAGCACACGGCACGTGTCCTCCTGTATGGATGTGTGAAGCCCAAGCTGTGCGATATTGGACACGGATATTCACAGATAGGCCAGCTTGGAACCTCACATCTCATGCCCATTTGTCCTGCATAATCTGTAACAAATTTACTCATTACTCTCCCCTGAAACATTAAAAGTCCTATAGTGTACAGTAACCTGGTTATGTTTATGTATTAAGTGGATTCCTCTAACGCCCCAGACTATTCTGTCTAGGGATGAACAAACCTTGAATTGCAAAGCTACATTCCAAAGTCAGTCTGCATTGCTTGCAAGCCGTTACTTAAAGGACAGCTCCAGTGTTTGGGACTTTTTTTTGTAAGGGTACTTTTTTTTCTACGTTTAACCCCTATTACATCTTTAAGTGTATGCTATTGTCTTGTAGAGGCGGCCTCCGGACGTCTTGGAGGGCTTCGATCTATGCAGTCTGTTCTCCTTTGATCACATTTTAATAATTTCCCTCGCCAATATGAAGACTCGTTTTTACGCTAGTCCATAAAACTAAGCAAACTGGTGCGCCTACTGCAAGGAATGCCATCGCTTTGCTCAACATTTTGCAGCCATTGGCTGCTAAAAACTTACGCTACTCTGTAGATGCTAACATTTTGATTTGTAAACCTATGCAGCAATGCAAGTACACTGTTCTCCACCTTGGCTGTTTTGTACTTTACCAATGAGGTTCAGAGCCTTATCGGGTGCTCAGTCTAATATACAGAGCCTTATCTGATGCCTGGTCTAATATACAGAGCCTTATATGGTTCTATGTTTAACATGCAGAGCCATATCTGTGGAGTATGTCCTGGAAGCTCGGCGTAGCTGACTATGTGAAGGTTCCCACAACAGCTGCTGATATTGGAGCTTTTCTACTATGCCTGGTAGATATTACTATTGATGGTCCAATAATGACAGCTGTCTCTGGAACACCCAGCAGCTGACATGATGAGGGTCAGTAAGACAGCACTGCTGGGACCCTCTTCTGCTTCCCCGCCCAGCTGTGACTATTTCCTGAAGGAATGAGTTAACTGCATCTACTACCAGCTTCCTCCACAAGTCACCTCCAGGACTGAGGGCAGTTATGAGATCTATGGATGACTTTGTGTTGTGTTTATTTTTCCTGTAGCATCACTGTAGGGACAACGAGCCCGGTTTTGAGGAATACAGCCCTCGGTTTCAAATAAAGATTTAGAGTGCAACGGTGGCTCAGTTTTCCCCCTGGCACATCTGCCTCACAGCACTGGGGTCATGAGTTCAATTCCCGAACCATGGTCTTATCTGTGCGGAGTTTGCATGTTCTCCTTGTGTTTGCGTGGGTTTCCTCCGGGTGCTCCGGTTTCCTCCCACACGGCAAAAACATACTGGTAGGTTAATTGGCTGCTAACAAAATTGACCCTAGTCTCTCTGTCTCTGTCTGTCTGTGTGTGTGTGTGTGTGTGTGTGTGTGTGTGTGTGTGTGTGTTAGGGAATTTAGACTGTAAGCTCCAATGGGGCAGGGACTGATGTGAGTGAGTTCTCTGTACAGCGCTGCGGAATTAGTGGTGCTATATAAATAAATGGTGATGATGATGATGATGAAAGGTTCCTGGAGCAGGGAGATCTCCCCATTTGCTGTCTGTAGGGGACATAATCACAAATAATCGGCATATTCTTGGGATGCATTGCAGCGAGAAACCAGTTGCTGGATGTTACCAATTGATTTAGATAACATTTAGTTTCACCCCAGGATGTAATGTAAAATGATGCTGTAACACTGCATGAAATGTATTTTCCTGTCATACTACTGAAACTCTCTTCCCACCTGTCAGGACTCACCCAGCTCCCCCCTTCTCTCTCTCTCTCTCTTTCTCTCTCTCTCATTCCAACCCATTTGCACGGGGTTAAATCCTCCCAGATGTGACATTTCATCACTTGCTCTTCATGCCGTGATACATCCAATCAGGTGACACCACGTTGAGGGTCACTAAGAAACCCGCAGACTGTTACCAATTGGCTCCTGTACAATGAACTGGGACGACACTTTGTCATGTTTCAGCTCTCTCTCTGTGAAATGAGCCAGGTCTATTGGAAAAGTTGCCGGCGCGGTTTTGCCGGTTCAGCCTCACCAGCTACTTAACTCTATATCTACCGGTTACCAGACAACTGGAATTCTAGCAGTTATATAGATACATTGTATCATCTTATTGTGTCATACAGGCTTTAATGTTATCAGAGGATCTGCTAGTGGGTATCATGGCTAGGTGGGCTTCTAATGCATGGGATAGAAGAAATACATAGGAAATTACGCTTTATTATGTTTTGATATCACATTGTTGTTTCCGGATATAGATTGTTGCACATATATGGTATAACATAGGTGCTATATAAAACTCAACCTGTTAAGGAAAATAAACACATAGTGCAGGGTTGCATCAAACAGCAGATTCTCACTGCAGCGACTCATAGTGAAATTCTTATTGTATTAAGTTTTCATCATTTTCAGACCTCAAAATGACTTTGCTTTGCGCCGGTGCACCAAGATGGGCCACACTGTGCACCCTTCTTCTCCACTCCCGCGAGATGCCTCTCAATTTCAAATTATTGCAGGAATAGTTCTCGGTGTAGCTTTATTAATGAATTTGGGACAGTTGGCAGGTATGAAAGTGCTCCCAGAATTGTGTTTCTCCCCTGGAATGTTCAAAATGTGTCACATTAATAGGATGTATAGAATAGTATTTTTGTGAAGGGAAAAAAAGTCTGTGAGTCCTTCTGCCCATTAAGGAATGCCTCTTAAAATGCAAACTTCACACCCTCATTTTATTGATATCTGCCTGTAGCTTTTGCACTGCTTTCCAGAATTAGATACATCGCCGCGACTGCTCCATAATTTTCATCCTCGCTCGACCCAACTCCTCTCATGTCATATGCTCGGCAAACAGCGCTATCTTGCTCCACCAATCTCCGGGCGTTGGAGCAGGCCTTGGCACACAGCGCCTCTGCAGTTTTGCAAGTCATGAAGTTTTGAGTGTCAGCTGATCATTCATGCAAACAAATCCAGGAAGCTGTGGCTGTTTATCGGAGCAATTGGGGCTTTATTTAGATTGAAAAAAAATAGTATATATTATATACTGAAATGTGTATTAATAATTAAGGGAGAGATGTAGAATGAAAAGGGGTGAGTATAGATGTATAGTGAGACACAACAGTCACAGCACAGCTTGGGTTCGAGTTGTGTAAGCTGTGTTAGTAAGTAAAACATTATTGGCCACCGGTAGTGATATAAATGATATATTTAATGAATATAGTTTATATTTAGTGATTGGTTTATATACACTTATTTATACACTTCTGCTAGACTAAAGTGGGTTTAAAAAGCCAAAGTAATTTGTAACTGAAGAGGGCATGACTAACTAGGCTCATTGGAATTGGATGGAATTCACTGTATCCCATTCCACAAAACAAGACACATTTTGTATACTTGGATATAATCAACAGGGACTGGCTGATATTTTTTTGCCTGTGTTATCCCTAATTCCACCCATGTCGACCTAAGGCCAAACATTGCGGTTACTCCAAGAGCTGAATATCTTCATGTGGTCCCTTTACAAGCTGATAATCCACTTGTGGTTACTCCATGTTCTAATTATCCACTTGCGGTCACTTCATGAGCTGATTATCAACCTGTGGTCACTCCATGACCTGATTATCCACTTGTGGTCACTCTATTAGCTGATTATACAGATGTGGTCACTCCATGAGCTGATTATACTCCTGTGGTCTCTCCATGAGCTGATTATACTCCTGTTGTCTCTCCATGAGCTGATTATACTCCTGTGGTCACTCCATGAGCTGATTATACAGATGTGGTCACTCCATGAGCTGATTATCCTCCTGTGGTCACTCCATGAGCTGATTATCCCCCTGTGGTCCCTTCACAAGCTGATTATCTTCCTTTGGTCACTCCATGAGCTGGTTATCGTCCTGTGGTCACTCCATGATCTGATTATCCACCTGTGGTCACTCCATGAGCTGATTATCCTCCTTTGGTCACTCCATGAGCTGATTATCCACCTGTGGTCACTCCATGAGCTGATTATCCTCCTGTGGTCACTCCATGAGCTCATTATCCTCCTGTGGTCACTCCATGAGCTGATTATCATCCTGTGGTCTCTCCATGAGCTGATTATCCTCCTGTGGTCTCTCCATGAGCTGATTATCCTCCTGTGGTCTCTCCATGAGCTGATTATCCGCCTGTGGTCACTCCATGAGCTGATTTTCCACCCTTGGTCACTCTATTGCCTGAACTTATTGCACCATAAACAGAGTTTTCAGCACTTGGACCTTGGTGCCCTACAATTCCCATTATGACTTTTTTTAAAACTTGCTTATAATGTATTTTTTTTTTTGCAGTCTAAATACTTCACAGCAATCAGTGTGAACTTAGGAAGTCTGAAAGAATAGAGAATAAGAAATGAAGGTAAAACGCAGAATAAGAAGCATGTTTAAAGTGCAGTTGACCTATACTGAAAAATAGTTGCATTTCCATAAAATTGTTTAAAAATGTAAAAAAATTGGAAACGAGGTACAGTTGGCAAATAGGCATGAGCCCTAAATCTGACATTATATATTTATTAAATTAAAAAACAACCTCTGTTGTATTTGTCCCATAAAGGTGTTTGGCGATTAAAGGGTTAAATACATCTGCTATTCTATAGACCCCCCGGAGATAAATGGATCCCTTCAGCCCAGAAAGGGTGACAGGATTTGTGTCCTTAATCACGGGTTGACCGGCCGGAGTCTGAGCTGTCCGCATTATGCAGAGAAATGGATGTCGCATTAAGATCCTCCACGGTGCACTTGGTAGAATTAACATTCTCTCTTCGTTATTTACAAACCTTGGGCCTGCTGATGACATCCCGGTTCTGGCTCCCGTCTCCAGTATGCACTGCCAGGGCCGGACCTGCCATCTGGGGCGTTTTATGTTCCTCAAAGAGCTGTTGTGAAACAAATGCCCCTTGTTTTTGCCAAGATTAATCGTTAAAGTTGCTTGAGAGGGAAAAAAAAAGACACAGAGAGAAAATCTGAGCTATGTCATTCCATGTATGTCGCTATTGCAGAACAATACAGGAAATATTATATTTATATGTAGGTTTTTTTGTTGCCTATAGCAGACGGTGCATCATCCCATAGTGAAATTTAGGTAGGGGAACGCAGCTACACAGAACGCAGCTACATTCAATTCATCTTCGAGCACAAAGGACACTTACTACAGTCTATGATTTCAGGGAGAGAACAGGGCGGGGAAGGGGCTTTCGACATAGTAAACATACAGCAAGTGCACGCCAATCGCGAGCGCACCCAGCAGTGTCTGATTAAAGATTTGGCCATCTCATAAGTTACTTGTTTTTCAGCCATATCACTTGCACCAGCTACAGGTCAGGTGTAAGTGCCAATTACTAGTGATGACGGCTGTGTATACATGCTAGAACATGTGTTTGCAATCAGGAGCAACTTTTTAAATGTATTTTATGTACAGCAGACATTTGTAGCATACTAATAAATGTATTCCATGGTTTTTTGTTTTTTTTAAAAAATATGTATCTTTATATCTGCCATCACATTTTAAATTTGTTGCCTCCCCCTCCAATGCAAGATGGTTTTGCCAATTTGCAAAGTTACTCATTTTTTTGCTTTACTGTCCTTAATGAATCAGGCCCAGGATATATATGCGTGTGTGTGTGTGTGTGTGTGTGTGTATTTGACTATTATACCAGTAGTAGAGTTTATTTCTGTTTATTTAATTTTCCATTCATCAGCACTAAAAATGTTCCACTCATCCTTAGCACTCACTACACATCAAAGACTAGCAGTTACCGTTCCTGTTCTTCAGGAAAGGTGAGCGCGGGTCCCTCTTTAAAAGCAGTGTGACCCCATAGAAGTTATTGTCTAATGCTCCCACATTATCCCCTACACTACAGAAAAGGATCCATTTCACTCAAGACAGTGCAGACTAGCAAAATAAAGTCATTTTTATTTACAAGTGCAGATGTTATTATGAAAACCTATGTGTAGAATCCTGATTTTTGCTGTTTTGGAAAGGTGGATCGATGCTAAAGCAAGAACAACAAAGTATTTCCTTGAGGTTTTAGAGAAAAAAAACACTTTTGCTTTTAGTTCCCTTTTTTGCACTGTCAATAAAAAAAACACTTTTTTTTGCCATTTGATGTAGATTTTTAGGAGACATAAGAAAACCAATGATTCTTTCTGAAAATTAAAGGTATTCTGAAAAAAAACAAGGTATAATTTGTGGGGATATTGCATAAACAAATTACTGATATTGATGTTGGAATGTGACCTGCCCAAAAAGTGCCAAAAATACGCTCAGCACAAGGGTGAGAAAAGCCTCAGCAGTGAAAGGGTTTAAAAAAGTAAGAACAACTTTAATAAGAAAATAACCAAAAGTAATAAAATAATATTTATCTGCCAGTATACCCTATTAACCCAATACCGGAAACGAAAAAGCTCAGTTTCAGGATATTTAAAATAAAGTTATTTGCAAAAAAGTTCCTCTCACATCATCTCACAGTGTGAATACAAAACTTTATCTTTCAAAATCTCCGCCTGACAGCTGCTGAATTTACTATGGAGAATCCTTGGTTCAGTTAGTTGCTAGTTGGCAGTGGCTATGACAGGGGTAGCCAATCACAGCACGACAGTCTCTCCGACCTGCCAAGCTGAAAGTAGACGGGTGGTCATTTCCTGAGATTCAGCCCAAGGAACCCAACGTCTACTTGTAAGACTACGAATACAGCTGAACGCTAAGCACACAAAGTTTTAACTCGGATCTCAAAAACAGGGTCACTATTGCTTCTAAGTTCCCAAAATACATAACGCAGTATGGTGCCCCAGTGAAGTAATAAAGACTTCCAACAGATGGCAATATCTAAGATCTTAAAACCATGTTTATTTAGGTAGCTCAAACAATACTCGAGCCAGAGTGTGTAAAAATTAATATGCAAATAAAAGTAAAATCTCTAATTTTAGGATGTGATATTACCATTCTACATGTCGCGCTTGTTTGTAAAAAAGAATACAAAATTAAAAGACATGTTCTTCTGCGGCGAGCTGTTCCTGGGTCTGTGTCTAAGTTGTATTGCAGGTCTTCGGAGGTGTTTTAGAGGTCAATGTCTTCAGTAATATTGAGTTGACTGGAATATCTCCAGAGGCCAACAAAGTAACCTGAAATATAGACTACCAGTATCTATCACCTAGAGAATTATAAGGCACCAAAAAAATATAACGGTGAATGTGTCATGGGCACAGGTTTGGGCACCTTTCCAGTAAATCATTGCTACATAAATCCTTAAAACTTGATTGACTCATTAGGTCTAAAATTACACCATATAATATGATTGTTACAAAGCAGGGGTAGGTTATAGAAAGATATATGAGTGGTTCTAGTTTGGAATTTCAGAGACATCATTAAGAAATAGAAGTTGAAGTAAAGACAAGGGGCCTGATTCATTAGTGATCTTGATCCTGACGTTTTTTGCTTATCTTAAGCAAATTCAGAGTGGATTTGCTTAAGATAAGCAAAAAACAGAGTGTTCATGGCCAGAAAAGGGAGATAAGAAGCAAAATCCACTGCGTAAGTGAAGAATTTCTTATGTTAGGATGAAAATCCATCTTAACTTCACTCTTATCTCCCTGATTCTTCTTAAAATAAGCATCTTAACTTTTGCACAAGATAAGATCACTATTGAATCAGGCCCAAGATCTGCAAGACCCAGAAAAATGTCTGGGCAGAGCTACCCTGGGAACAGGGGTTTGGCTGATACGGGACCCTGCAGTGAGGGGTGTACAGCATTGCCAGATCTGCCCCCTTCAAGACAACCTCACCCCCAAGCCCCCCATCTCTCCCCAATGCCTCCTGCCTGCTCTGAAAAGAAGAGAGAAAGGTCCTCTTCTGACTCTGCCATGCGTGCTCAGAAGAGGTCCTCACCTTGCTCTTTTCAGAGACTCCGGGCCCTTACCCAAGTTTTGCTATGGGGCCCAGAGATGCACTTGTCCTCGGCCTCTGGGTGGATCTGTTAAGCTCTGGGGGATGTGTGGCAGCCAGTGGCAGTGGAAGGAAGGATGGATTCATCAATATATCAGCAAATCCTGGAAGCCCAACATCACAGAGTCATCGAAGAAATTGAGGGGTCTTTTAATGACCCCAATGTGGTAGCCCTCAATATGTACAAAACAGATTTTAAACTTTGGTCATTTGACCGTTGAGATCGTGGAGGACATTTCAGTTTGTGAGCGAATCCAAGCTGCCACAGTTACCTTGTTTAAGCTGTATTATTCCACTTCTCTTTGGTACGAGTCCAATTTTATTATGTTAAGTCAATGAGGTTAAAAGGATAATGCGCTAGATTTCTTTCAATTTCTTTTCTTTGAGTGCGTATAAAGACCTTGGGAAGCATGTGATAAGCCTGAGGAGTATAACAACATTGTTTTGGGCGTGAACAAACTACAATCTTGTAAGCATATACCCATTAGGGTGTGATATATGCATGAAGACACGGGTGATCTTTTGGTAGAGATTATCTCACTCACGCACGGGAAATCCTGTAGAGATTTTGATAACATTACTATTGTCTCATTGTTGTTGTAACATACTACACCATGATAAGATTTATGTGATGAAAGTTCAATATTTTTTGATAATCAGCGCTCGTGTACATGAAGAATTGGCTATATTATTACACATTCATCTAAAGATTTATTTAGTGTGCCTGAAGGAAGTGCCAAATGTATGTACACTTCTGTTTTTTTTACCCTTTATATTTTAGAGTGTTAGTGGAACCTCTTGTACATACCAGGCTGCATACCTAGTGAAGCGCCAGAGATATATAGCTTCTTGTTTGTTTTAGCCCTCAATATGTACCTCTGCAAATCTCCAAATCTCAGAGGTACATAAGGAAGTACTGCTACAATTTACTATGCCCCGACATTGGCTCCCTTTCTCCACAAAGCATTTTCTCTCTTCACCAGCAGCCTAACACCACCAGCAAATGGAGAAAGTTCTATGTGCACGCTATAAAAACATACATAGAAATAAAATTTAACAGATAGGAAACCATAGGTTATTCTAGTCTGCACTTTTTTGAGGCTTTTTAAAAAAAAAACATATATATATATATATATATATATATATATATATATTTTTTTTTTTTTTTAAACCCAATTGCAATTAATTTGTCTCATGCAATCTTTTGTTCTATGAGTCCCCGCCACATAAACATTTTTAAAAATACCGTTTCCCTGAACCCGTTATTGTTTTGATATATTTGATGTTTTTAAAGTCTGTCCTGATAAATTTAAATATTCAGTCCGTGGACCATGTTAGTAGCCCATGTCTGATTGTACGGGTCCGGTCCTGTGAAGAGTAACCTCCCTCTTACATTCTCAGTGGTAACTACATGACTTGCTGAACTTATATCATCTTCATTCATTCTATATCGTGCTTTTGGAATTTTCTGTCCCACATACATTATTGTACATTTTGATGTAATAACTTGAAGATTCCACACTTTAGTCCATTTTTCCATTTTCTCTCTATGAATATGCCCCTTTTGGGGCATCAAGCCTGTCACAAGGCATACTGTCTCTTGTTAACTACAAGTAATATCTCCAATGAATACATTAAGCAACACAGAGCCCAGGACTGACCCCTGATCTCCGCTAGTCATAAGCTCTCCCTCTGAGCTTATACCACTGACTACAACACTCTGGGACTGATTCATAACGTCACGTATCTGCCGATTTTGGCTGTATCGTAAACAAGATAACTCTGCATATGGCCAGAAGCGGGAGATACGTCTGTGAAACGCTCCGTCTTCGAACGCAAAGGATGCTTACTTCAGCCTACGATTTGGGGGAGTGAACTGGACAGAGAAGGGGCATTTTACCAATATACAGTAGGGGCGTGCCAAGCTCAAGGGTAGGCAACCTAGTCAACCTCTGAGTGTCTCAAAGTTACTTGTTTTTCTCCAGTATCTCCTGCTCCAGCTACAGGCTTGGTCTAAGTCCTGATCAGTAGTGATGACGGAGGTGTATACAGCTATAACATGTGTCTGCAGTCAGGAGCAACTGTGGAAATGTATGTATATATATCTATAATATAAATGTCTAGTGGCGTGTGTTAGTCTGTGTGTGGAAAAAATAAAACCAAGCTGCAGCGCCACCTGCTGGGCGGAGTTATACACTGACCTACTAAATTCTTAGTGTGTGTGGAAAAAAAAATTCAGAAAGGGCTGAAATTTGGTATACTAAGATGTTTTTAATTTGTTAATTTAATTTGTTAATTGTTAAAAGTGTTTATAAAGATTGAAAAAAAATATATATATATTTCTTGAAGGAGAAGTGACAGTTGGGAGTGGTTGGTGGTTGCCGGGGGTGACAGTGGGGAGTGGTTGGTGGTTGCCGGGGGTGACAGTGGGGAGTGGTTGGTGGTTGCCGGGGGTGACAGTGGGGAGTGGTTGGTGGTTGAGGCCTGGGCTATGGCCCAAATGCATGACAAGAACCTTTTTAACACCTTAAGTAGCTTGATTTGACTAGAATGCATGAGTATCATGCACGGGTTAACTTGTGTATATATATATATATATAGAGAGAGAGAGAGAGAGAGAGAGAGAGAGAGAGAGAGAGAGAGAGAGAGAGAGAGATGTTTATATATATATTTATTTATTTTTTCTGCGCGTTCTCTGATAAATTTATATTCCACAGGTATTTGACGTTGGTGGTAGTCATATCAACAACCATTGTAAGAGCGACACTTAGTTTAGCGATGAAAAATGTCTAAAGGTGACTTGGCCGACATTAAAAAAAAGCTGACTGACCTCCATGATGGCAACTGAAACATCCGACCGTGTTCTGCAAAATCCAGAGCGCAAGTAATGACGGCACAGACTTTTTACATAATTTAAAATGGCCACCACCACTTTTAAAGCAGCAATGCCGCCTGTTATCTAAGGTGAGTGTTACCTTGGTAGGTTTACAGTTAAGGTTAGGGTTAGTGATCGGGTTAGGGTTAAGGTTAGGGATCAGGGGCCTGATTCATTATTCCAGTCTCCTGGACAAAACCATGTTACATTGCAAGGGGTGCAAATTAGTATTCTGTTTTGCACATAAGTTAAATACTGACTGTTTTTTCTTGTAGCACACAAATATCAACTTTAAATTTCAGTGTACAAATAAGCTATCAAGTATTTGTGTGTTACATGTAAAAACATTCAGTATTTAACAATGTGCAAAACAGAATACTAATTTGCACCCCTTGAATTGTAACATGGTTTTGTCCAGGACTGAAATAAGAATCCTCTTCATTTAAGATCCTTAATGAATCAGGCCCCAGGTTAGGGTTAGGGTTCAGGAGCTGCCATTGCCACTTTAAAACAATTAATATGGCGGTCACCATTTTAAATGACGTAAAAAGTCTGTGCCATCATTACTTGTGCTTGGGATTTTGCAGAACACTGTTGGATGTTTCAGTGATCATTATTGAGGTCAGTCAGTTTTTTTTTTAATGTCGCCCAAGTCACCCCGGAACATTTTTCGTCGTTAAAGTGTCGCTCTTGCAATGATCGTTAATTCGTACCCAACCCATTAGACGTATCGTGCAGTGTATTGTGTAGCAGAGCACAGCAGACCTGCCCCTGAATTTCACAGCGGACGTATCCTGAGATCTCTGCCTTGATGAATTCAGGAGCTCGCAAAGCCAAAATACGTACGTTTAATACCGAATGCAGCTTGCACTTAGTGGGCCTGAGGAAAAGCAAAAACATTTGTAACTTTGAACCTTAGCAATACCATATTACAATGCAAGGGGTGCAAATGAGTTTATTATTTTGCACATAAGATAAGTACTGGCTGTTTTTCCATGCAGCACATAAAGACTTGATAGCTTTATGTTTACAATGACACTTAACATAGATCTAGGACATGCCCTACCCAAACCATAATTCTGTCGTCATATTTTAAATTTACCTCCACTTCCAATAAAACATGGATTTGCCCAGGTGCAAAGTTACTCCTTTTTTTTTGCTTTACTTTCCTTAATGAATCAGGCCCAGTAAGTGTGTGACGCTGAATCAGGCCCTCTGTCTCCTGTCCTTTAGCCAGACCTTTATCCATTAAACTACAGCATATGTGAGTTTTTCTGTTTCTGAATTACTTTATTTTGGCATAACCTATCAAATGCCTTCCTTAAAAATAAAATAAGCTACGTCATACTGGCCAACTTTCCCTGAATGTCAGGGAGACTCCCTGAAATAGGGGTGATCTCCCTCACTCACTGAAGAGTCAGGCATTCTCCCTGATGCTGAGCCAGTACAAGACGTGGTTGGCTTCGCCATCTGTGGCAGGATGACACAGTTCAGAAATTGTGTCCTATGTCCATGTATTGATGCCTATGGAGGTGGCCATTTTCATGGAGACCAAGATTTAATCAAAGACTGACAGTTAAGACAACATGACTTCAGTAATGGAGACAGAAATGGAAAAGACACTTCAGTCTCTAGAGATTCATTGGCTGCTTTTCTTTAACCCATAGTTGCCTACTCTCCCATAATGTCCGGGAGGCTCCCGCATTTCTGGGAGACCTCCCGGGCTCCTGGGAGAGCCGGGCAATGTTCCGGTTCTTGCCCCGCAATAGATAAGTGGCGGGGGGCGCTTAATGACGCAAGTATAGCCTCATATTAGCCCCGCCCCCTGCTGTAATTGGCCAAAATTGTGACAATCGTTTAGGGGCGGGTGCAAAATGATGCAATTCATCAAGCCCCGCCCCTGCATGACCACCTTCCCCGGGATCTCCCTGAAGCCAACGAGGAAAAGTTGGTAAGTATGAGCTACATCCACTAATTCACCCTACACTACTTTAGTTACCTAGTCAAAAAATCCATTACATTTGTTTTGCATGATCTACTATAAAGAAAGCCATGTTGTCTGGACCTTTGCAGTTTGTTTGACTCTAAATAATCAACATTCCATTTATTTCACTACAATAGTACATTATTCTGCAGGGAGGCTGTGAGAGGGCGCTTCTAACGCTCTGCAAATAATGAGGTACAAGCTTGTATCTATTTTCTTAATTAATAAGCGTAATAGTAAAAACAAATCACAGCATCTACTTTGCAGTTGTTTACATTTCCTGTCAAATTATTATCCTTTTATAATAAATTACACTTTTATAAATATAATTTATTTTGCAGCTTTCCGGGCACGTACTGCACAGGGCACATACAGAACATATTTAGCTGTTTGTGTTCTCTTACAATATGCTCGTCGTCTCTCTGTTCCAGCTGAGTTCACATTGAGCGTTGTACATCTGTTTCTCCGTAGCAGTAAACTTCCGCTTCCAATCCTGAGACGCTGTTAAATTAAGATTACAGGTAAACAACTGCTCTTATTGAAATATAAGGACAGCTGCCAAATAATTAGTTTTGCATCTTGTTCCAGAATGGGATTACTGTATTAAAGTTTTTATTTCTAACATTGATACATATGTTGCATTTGATCTCCCTACCTGAGATTAATCCGCTGCCAGGATTGTGATTGGTTGAACAACAGTAGGGTGTGACATCATCATGGTATGCTTAAAGCGTTCATACACTTCAATCATTGAGGCACATTTAACAAGCTACGCTGACTAGCACTTATCTTAAGCCTTTTACGTCAGTGTTTTAGACGCAAATGCGATCAAATTCTGCGTCAATCCCTTTGTGTGCTGTGCATTGTACGGACAGATATATTTTACATACACTATATGGACAAAAGTATTCAGACGCTTGACCATTACACCAACAGGGACTGTAATGACATTGCAATCAAATACATATACTGTAATATGGAGTTGATCCCCCTTTTGCAGCGACAACATCCTTCACTCTTCTTGGAAGGCTTTCCACAAGATGTTGTAGTGTTTCTGTGGGATTTGGTGCCTATTCATTTTGTAGAGCATTTATGAGGTCAGGCACTGATGTTGGAGGAGAAGGCCTGGCTCGCAATCTGCGTTGCAGTTCATCCCAAAGGTGTTCGATGGGGTTGAGGTCAGAGCTCTGTGCGGCCAGTCAAGTTCTTCCACACCAGACTCATCAAACCGTGTCTTTGTAGTCCTTGCTTTGTGCACTGGGGCACAGTCATGTTGGAATAGAAAAGGGCCTTCCCAAAACTTTTGCCACAAAGTTGGAAACATAGCATTGTCCAAAATGACTTGGTACACTGAAGCATTAAGATTGCCCTTCAGTGGAGAAAAGACCTGAAAAACAGCCCCATATCATTATCCCTCCTCCACCAAACTTCACAGTTGGCATAATGCAGTCAGGCTGGTAACGTTCTCCCGGCATCTGCCGAAGCCACATTCGCCCATCTGACTGCCAAACAGAGAAGTGTAAATTGTCCCTCCACAGAACACGTTTCCACTGCTCCATAGTAAAGTGTTGGTGTGCTCTATCCGACGCTTGGCATTGGTCTTGGTGATGTGAGGCTGCATGCAGCTGCTCTGCCATGGAAGCCCATTCCCTTAGGCTCCCGCTGCACAGTTTTTGTGCTTACATTAAAATCAGTGGAAGTTCAAAACTCTTCAGCTATGGAATCAGCAGACCGTTGGCAAATTTTAGACATCATGCACCTTAGCAGTCATTGACCCCGCTCTGTGATATTATGTGGTCTTCCACTTTGTGGCTAAGTTGCTGTTGTTTTTAAATGCTTCCACATTTTAATAATATCACTTACAGTTGACCGTGGAATATCCAGCAGGGATGAAATTTCACGAACCGTCTTATTACAAAGGTGGCATCCTATCACAGTACCACACATCCTATCACAGTACCACACATCCTATCACAGTACCACACATCCTATCACAGTACCACACATCCTATCACCGTACCACACTTGAAGTCACTGAGCTCTTCAGAACGACCCATTTTGTATCACAAATGTTTGCAAATGGAGACTGCATGACTAGGTGCTTGATTCTATACACCTCTGTCAACGGGACTGATTGAAACACCTCAATTCAGTAATTAACAGGTGTGGCCAAATACTTTTGCCATATAGTGCATCTATCTCCAATCTATATATCTCTCTATCTATATATCTCTCTATCTATCTATCCTCCTCTGTGTGACACTTTAACGATGTGCTGTCTGTGTAACTGCCTCGTCTGTGTGTAGCTGTCTCCTCTGTGTGTAGCTCATACTTGCCAACTCTCCCGGAATGTCCGGGAGACTCCCGCATGTTGGGGGAGTCTCCCGGACTCCCGGAGGAGTATGGCAAAATCCCGCATTTACAGAAATAGGGCCACAATACCGCGATTCTCCGGGAATCGCGGCATTTGGCCCCGCCCCTGACTGTAAAATGACGCGTTTGCGTCATTGCGTCACGGGGGGCGGGTCCAAAATGACGCGATTTTGGAGCCCCGCCCCCCGCACGCCCACCTCCTCCACTGAATCTCCCGGAAAGCAATGGGAGAAAGTCGGCAAGTATGGTGTAGCTGTCTCCTCTGTATGTAGCTGTCTCCTCTGTGTGTAGCTGTCTCCTCTGTGTGTAGCTGTCTCCTCTGTATGTAGCTGTCTCGTCTGTGTGTAGCTGTCTCCTGTGTGTGTAGCTGTCTCCTCTGTGTGTAGCTGCCTCCTCTGTGTGTAGCTGTCTCCTCTGTGTGTAGCTGTCTCGTCTGTGTGTAACTGTCTCCTCTGTGTGTAGCTGTCTCCTCTGTGTGTAGCTGTCTCCTCTGTGTGTAACTGTCTCCTCTGTGTGTAGCTTCCTCCTCTGTGTGTAGCTGTCTCCTCTGTGTGTAGCTTCCTACTCTGTGTGTAGCTGTCTCCTCTGTGTGTAACTGTCTCCTCTGTGTGTAGCTGTCTCCTCTGTGTGTAGCTGTCTCCTCTCTGTGTAGCTTCCTCCTCTGTGTGTAGCTGTCTCCTCTGTGTGTAGCTGTCTCCTCTGTGTGTAGCTGTCTCCTCTGTGTGTAGCTTCCTCCTCTGTGTGTAACTGTCTCCTCTGTGTGTAACTGTCTCCTCTGTGTGTAGCTGTCTCCTCTGTGTGTAACTGTCTCCTCTGTGTGTAGCTGTCTCCTCTGTGTGTAGCTTCCTCCTCTGTGTGTAGCTATCTCCTCTGTGTGTAACTGTCTCCTCTGTGTGTAGCTTCCTCCTCTGTGTGTAACTGTCTCCTCTGTGTGTAGCTGTCTCCTCTGTGTGTAGCTGTCTCCTCTGTGTGTAGCTGTCTCCTCTGTGTGTAGCTTCCTCCTCTGTGTGTAGTTGACATTTGCACTTTAGTCTTTATTTCCCCATATATTTCTTCATGTAATGCTATCGTGTGCCAATATTAAGACAGCTTTATTACATCTAAAAAGAAAGAAACATTGTGATGAACACGCTTGTTACAGATGATATGCTATTTTATTTTCTATGCATGCAGAAAGGGTTAACAAACTTTTGGAAAAAGAAGCATCTCATGAAGATGTTACATGGCTGAGTGTTTCAAATAATGTAAAAATTAAATAAATCTACTGAAAATCTATTTCAAGCTTCAGATCACAATGTTCTCATTTATTTGAAGTCTAATTAATAATACATATACCACGTCTGTAGTTTAAGAAGAAAACATCGATCAGTGGAATTTAGCCTATTAAAACCAGCTCTGTCAATGGTGGGGCTGGTGCATTAACCTTAATATAAATGTACCATCAGCACTGGTCCAACATAAAGGCTGTCTTAGAAGGCAACTCTGGACCTAAACCTGATTTTCTCCAACCTCCGAGATATGTTACCATCCCGGGGTATATAAGTAATAAATAAAACATATTCAAAACAAAATACAAAACAAAACCACCTGTTCTATCTGAAAAATACTAAAATCCCCCAAAATTATGTTGTACATCTACTTTTAAACACAGAGTAATGCAACCACTAAGATTTAGTTCAATAGCCGACACGCTTTATAAATACATTAGTTACGCCCTGACATCCAAAAATTTATGAGCCATACTGCAAATCAAACAATTGTTTGCCTAAAAGTTATGTTGTGAAACCATGCCCATCTGGCGTGAGAATTACTTAAGAACCCAATGACAGAACGTTATTAAATTAAATTTAATATAATCAAAAAAGTCACAATGCTTATAGAATAAAAATGGTGATGCAAAATTAACAAATAGAAAATACTAATGCAAAACAGGAATAAAAGCAAAATCATTCATAGCACACTCACATACTACTTACATATTTCTGCTTCCTGAGGAATGCTACACATTAAACCACTGTTTTGCACCCTAACTCCACTCTCCTTGTGACATCACTGAAAGGATTATGTGGGAATGATAATCAGTTTTATTGCTCTTTTGTTCAACACTCTTATAGTAAAGAACACTCTACATAGGATATCTCTCTTCTTGAATGTAGCAAATATATAATATTAAATCCACCAAGCAGATTTTCACTTTCCACACATATGCATAGGAAACATCATTATTTTAAAGGGATTCTTTGGGAAGATCTATGTCTCTATACTTCCTAATGAGGCTGGTATCTATGAATGACACATCTTATGCAGGCAGGGCAGGAATGAATCTTATTTCATTAACCTCCTCCTTTGTACATGTGTTATATAACAGGCACACCTGTGTCCTGTTGAAATTAAACATTCTCTCTCCCTCAGAAGTATAGAACTTTCCTCTTCCCACTGCCTTCTGGGAGTTCACAGTTATTACCAAAGTTAGTGGACTTGTTGCTATGCCACACACTCCTCCTTCCTGTTACTCCCGGCAACCACCAACCACTCCCAACTGTCACTTCTCCTTCAAGAAAATATATATATATTTTTAAATCTTTATAAACACTTTTAACAACTAACAAACTAAATTAACAAATTAAAAACATATAGATACACCCCAGGGTACTCAGATTTTGGGGCACCACACACCCAGGAGAACATATTTTTAAAAAAACTTTGTTATGGGGAATTAACATTTTTAGGGAATCAATGCAATTCAGAGCTGTTCATTTCATTCTCAGTTTCACTGGCAAACAACTATAAGTTCTACATAAGTGCTCTATTTTCTGTAATTTTAGCCATGTATTTTATAGCTGTTATTGCATTTATTTGCATGTCATTTATTACATGTTGTTTTATTATATCCAATGTCCTGTACCTTTGTATATTAAATCTAAAGTTTAATAAGATTTGTGGATTTTATTGTACTTTGTCCAATTGAAATATGCCTTAAAGGGAGAGAATATGTCCAGGCATGTGATGTCTTCTCAGTTTCCCCCAGTAGGGATCTCCCCAACAGAAAGTTGGTGGTTCAGCTATTTATTTATGAATTATCCGGATTTGTGATGGTCTGTTCCTAGATGGAAGTCCATAGATACCATTTTTGATAAAACATGTATTATGTGTAAAAGCCTAAATGTAAATACAGTTATTAACGTGCATATCAGTGTTGAGAAAGTCGTCTTTAATAGCATGTCCCACCAGTCTTGTCATTCCTGCTGCTGCTAAGGCAATAATGAATAAGACATTGGTGCGGCTATCCTGTGGGCTGAAACGCTTGTGATTGTGATCATCCACAGCTAATGAGCTGATGATGTCACACAAAGTTTCTTTGGAGCCCCCTGTCATAGTGGAAAACCCCACCACCCTGATCAGCAAATAGAAACTACTAGTCCCACACTGAGAACATTGAGAACAACCACAAAATCTTATTTCTTCCTTTTTTGTCCTCCTCCAGTGAAAAATTTGTAATCCAAATGTTACTCAAATAAAACAAAAACATAACAAGCAACACAAGCTGCTCTCTACGAGACCCGGCGATGGATGTGTCTCAAATTGACCAGGAAAATCATTAGTCTGACAGCCAATCACAAGCTTTTTCCCATCAGCCAGCCAAACACGAGTTTGGGAACCCTTGTATCTGACTCGACCGCTAATGACGTTCCCGTTGAATAAAAGAGCTCTGTGGCTCTTAGCGAGCAGTCTAGCATCGTCTATTATATTTTTATTCAGTGTGATTATAAAGAAAGAAGAATTTCCCACTAGACTACAGAAGAAAGAAGAAAGAAGATTTTATTATATGGTAAAGTGGTAAAATAAGGTGTTTTGTGTACGCTTTTAGTTTTAAAAAATTGTTTTAAAAATGATTATATTGGTTTATAGTGGTTATAGTGGATTATGGATCTACAGCTTCCAGCATGCACTGGTAGCCATTGATTCGTAGGGCATGCTGGTGATTGCTGTTCAGCAAGTACAACAGTGATCGAATTGGAACCTTAAAGAGTTTATAGAATGGACAGAAATAAGCACGACTCCACAGTATATGTTAGATATAAATAAGATATACATGTAGATCATTGTGAAAAGAACATTACCTACAGTGAGTAAAAGTATAAACAGTAGAAAAACAATATCAGTGTAACTAACAAATACAATCAACTCGTTTCATTGAGGCTTCTCTATCCTTCAAATCACAAAGTACAGAACCCAATGAATTTATCCAGTCCACACAGTATAAACGCCTCCGTAAATATGTTTTATCCAATAATTATGCATGGCAGAATAGTCTCAGTAAATTATTCTTGTAAGCTATTGTTATTGCATTAAAAGAGATCGGCTTTTTCTGGGGGAAGAAAAAATAGAAGCGAAAAAGGTTTCGTAACTCAATGAGTATATCATAAATCACAAATGTGTCTTTAAAAAGTCATTTTTCACTGTTAAACTGCTTTGCTTATTTTCCTTATTTCTAATATATATCAATGCGTCAAACTTTGGAGTTTTTCAGGTTTAATGACATTGAATTCGTACCTAAAACCATTAGAACGATGCAGGAAGGTCGGGAACGATAATGCAAATTTCTTTTAACCATTTTCACAAACTGCCGGCAAGACTTTCCGTGAGAGAATGAAATTTGCTAAATGTATGTATGGGTTGGTTGTACCAACAGGAACCATCTTTATTTTAAACCTTACATAATATCTTCTGAATCTGACTCTTGTGTCTAATTTGCATACAACTAAACAAAACTTTCATGGTACACATGGCAAGCAGTGTGTACAGTCGGTGATAGTATTTTGATTTAGAAAGTGATTTGAAGAGACAGGTTTAATCATAATTGCCAACTGACCCGATTTTGGTGGCATAGTCCAGATTTGCGGAAATATGGAAGGAATGGTGACCATGGTGAGCGGGTGCTACGTGTACCAGTGACAGGTACTACTGGTGCCCATGGCAATCGAAGGTGATTTTGATGGAAGATGCTTTGGGGGCAGCTTGGGAAGAGCTAGACAGTTCCTCGGGGGTGTCCCCGCTCTTTGGAGGAGGCGTGGCCATGCCTCAATTGAGATATTTCAAATACACAATAATGCAGATCACTGCTGTTCCCTAAGAGATGACTCACATACTGTTAATGGTAATTACTGTACAGTTATTTGTGCATATTAGTGCATTGGATGCTTGGATGCATAGTGGCTGTCAGTCTGGGACTTGCAGTTCCGCAACAGCTGGAGAGCCATAGATTACCAAAGACAGCGGTGTTCAAACTCAGTCCTCAAGAGCTACCAACAGTCCATGTTTTCAGGATTACTTTAATCATGCACAGGTGAGTTAATCTATTTATCTGGGTCAAGTTATCATCTCACCAGACAGAAATCCAGAAAAGATGACCTGCTGCTAACTTTTGAGGGCTGGCTTTGAGCTCCTCTGATCTAAGGCTTCCAGGCACAGCGGCACAGCAATAAGGGTCACAGTGTGAGACCCTTTATGCTCCACCTGTGACAGCGGACAGTACCAGAAGTACTTGTCCCTCCTCCTGTCTGATTGGGGACCTGTGCTCAGTCCCTATCAGGCCATTGGTGCCATTTCTCCTATTCCTCCCAGAAACTGTCCTTTAATGTGCAGAGGTTCTGCACTCACTCAAGGCTATCACCAATGATCTGTAAGGTCTGTGATGACAGAGAATGCTATATCTCTGTGTTCATCCACAACCTACACTCATGGATGAAGACGAGGTATCATAAAGGAGGAAGTGCTAGATCTTTGTGCAAAAGGGGAGATGGACCTCTGTGCAGAAAACTGTGGTGCAAAAAAGTGGGACGTTTGTACAGAAGAGAGCGATCTGTGTTCAATAGGATCTCAGTACAGCACAGCTCCCATTGCCCAGCAAAGCATAAATTACAGCCTCAGGTTAAAGCTGCGTTGTTCACAGAGCAATGGAAGGGTTGGAGGCAAAGAGGTTAAGGGGGTCTAGCTCAGATGTTGTGCCGAGACCTCCAGCTACCCCACCGGCTGCTGCACAGGACGGCTTCCCCTCTGTGCACATTGCATACTGTCCCATTATCCGTGTTTGTTCCCTGACTCGCCTGCAGTCATCTCTCTTCTCTTCTATGTGCGAATTGATCTCACTGGTTCAGGACCCGCACAGCCTTGAGCAAGCTCCATGCACAGGGATTCATTATGATTTTATTGCTTTCCTCTGTAAATTGCTTAGTACACAATGGTCTGGAATCGTAAACTGCGGTAATAATATAATAGTTATAAGTACAATAGACACAGATCTGGTTTTTTTTATCGCCTCCGCGCAGCCTGTGGCAGCGGTGACCTGCGGTCTTTATCACCTGCAATCTTTGTATTTATTTTTCTCCCTCTATGAGATGAAAATTAAGACAAGGAGATAGATTCCTGCTCTCTCCTCTTGCTCTCTCCTCTTCTTCTCTCCGCTAAGTGCCAGCTGTCATACCCTGTGGATAATTACCATTTTACACACGGTGTTTAGGGAAATGCCATCATTTCTTCTGACTGCGCTGCTGTCAGGGCTGATTCTCCTTGGCCTCTCTCAGTTTAAACCCCCCATTCAATTCCCAAACTGGCAAGGAGAGGGGTGGAGAGGAACAGCGAGGGGATCCTTCCCGCTTATTACAGTCATGTAAAAATGACAAACGTTTTGTCACGGTGACAGCCCTGATCTCTCCCGCCCCTCCCACACACAAGATTTCACTTACAACAATGCAGTTTCCTTGTCCCTATTTTTTTGTATGTAGAAAAACCTTTGAAGTGCCGATGTTGCCACTTATTGATCAAATAGAGGCGAAGTGTCCCGAGTTCACTGGGACAGTCCTAGATTTTAAAGATTTATACCTAAAAATGTCCCTGCTTTTCAACTATAAACAACTGCACAATAAAATTCCTTTTTGTCATGCCGAAAGCAAATCTCAACGAGCGTTTTTATTCTCTGGGATTTAGAAGTTGATATTTATTGAAGAGAAGTAGTCACAGTACGAAAGAGTGTGCTGTAATCAAACTAGATAGCAAGACATGATCTGGATTGTAGCGCCCAAGGTCCTCCGGGACGGTATTGTGCAGATGTCCTTATCTACGACAAATCAACTGCAACGTTTCCCTGGAAACTATTTTCAATTGTTGACAACTATGGATTCAGTAGGAACTAATGACATTATTGAGACATAGGGGTAAATGTATCAAGCTGTGAGGTTCTGGTGGGTTTGGAAAAGTGTAGATGTTGCCTATAGCAACCATTCAGATTCTAGTTATCATCTATTTAGTACATTCTACAAAATGACTGCTAGAATATAAGGACCTGATTCTTTAAGGTACTTAGGCAAAACATTTAATAAGTTTTCTTACTTAAGTTTTCTGGACAAAACCATGTTGCAATGCAAGGGGTGTAAATTAGTTTCTTATTTTGCACATAAGTTAAATTCTGGCTGTTTGTTCATGAATCAGGCCCTAAATGATTAAAGGGCCACTAGTCAATTTCCCATCTATTAAAGAGCTAATAATATATGTAATAGTTCCACGAGTTTATCGAAGCTAAAGTTGTGGCCGTAGAGAGTGATTATTATCCTGTACAAAGCAGACTTTCTGTCTGTAATCCCATTAAATTACACTGCAATCAGCCTGTACTCAGTCTGAAATAGCTGATAACAGAGGACAATAGCTCATGGACAGCTGAATAACCCATGTGCATACAAAGTTCTGACCAGCTATTGAAACTTGTATGTACGTATACGTGTATGTAAATCTTACAGGCCAATTCCAATGACAACTAATATTTATTATCACTGTGATAAAAAAAAAAAAAAAAAGTTTCACAGTAATTTATAAAAGTTATTTCACCGGGACAGTGCCGAAAAAGTGACACTCCTGGCGAGACAATTCCCCGGAGATAACTTTTGTTGCCACCTTTCCACATCAGTAAAAGTATTCTCTTACTTGCCTTTAAAGAGCTGCTAGTATTTCAGCACCTTGAAGAGTGGCTCTAACTGTGAGTTGGGCTGTGGAAAAATAGTTAAAAAAAAGTTTGCCATTAGTAAGCTCAGTGGGTGAGTGCTCACTCAGTATTCGAGAGAGAAAGATGAAAAGGAGAATTTTATATCGTGAAAGAGAAAGAAAGACAATGACAGCGATCGAGAGATAGGGAGAGAGAGCGTCTTGTAACATCCTTCTTGTGGTTCTCAGGTGAGACTACACACGGGAGCTATCGTCAGTGTGACAACCTTTGCTTGCAGACTTCCATTGTGTCATATTGGGGAACTCGTTGGGTTCCTGTGAGCCGAGCACTGTGCTCTGATAGGAGATATACACGGATAATGTCATCTTCAGTTGGCTTTCACTTTTGAAGAGATAAAATTCCAAGCGAGGAATAGTTAACCTGTTCCACCATTTGTTAAAATGGAACTTTTTGCCCTTCCCATACAAAAATGGGGTTAGCACTGGAGAAAGCGGTGCTTTCTCTGGCATTAACCCTTTAAATAAGCATTAACCAGAGAAAATAAACCTTTCTCTGGTGAATACAGGTGTTAAGGCTTTTCATCCAAATATAAATAGACCCCTGGGAGTCATTAAGGAGAGCAAAGCATAAAAAAGGAGCAACTTTGCACCTGGGCAAAACCATGTTGCATTGGAGAGGGGGATAATTTTAAAATGTGGAGACAGATTTATAGTTGGGGTAGGTCGTGTCCTAGATCAACTTTACATTTCGGTGTAAAAATAAAGATATCAAGTCTTTGTGTGCTACATGAAAAAACAGCCAGTATTTAACTTGTGTGAAAAATAATAGACTCATTTGCACCCCTTGTATTGTAACATGGTTTGTCCAGGATCAAACGTACTCCTTTTTTTTTATTTGCTCCCCTTAATGACTCAGGCCCCTAGTCTTTAAAAAAAAATAATTGTTGTGGCTTTTAGTAGATATGGGCAAATTTCTTTGAGAAACAGGGTATTCATCAGGCATTCCACACTATATTTGTAAATTCTGCATTTCTCTACAATTATAGATAGGAATTGAGCTGCGACAGTGAGTGTCAATTCTCTCTGCTTTGCGGTGCGGACGGGGGATGATTTGGAACACTTAAGGATAAATTCCAACCAATTTTTTGTAACTTTGTGGCCAGCTGTGGAAAAAGGCGAATATTCCGCTGAACAGTTTAGAATATTATTGCTCTATGACGTGAGAATTCCGCTCTTCCATCGCACAGACCTGTGTCACTGAAGCAGATTATTAACTCATTCTCCATGTAGAAGAAACATTACCCAGACTGCAGCGTGAATGCTGCTTGACTTGAACATCAGACACCGTGTAAAATCCTGATACTATAAAGCTCAGTTTGTTTGTAAATCCATAGCCATCAAAATTTATAAACCCTGAAGAGGAATCGCCTCTTATCCACTCATATGTGTCTCAGTAAATGTTTACTTGCTTGCTCCATAATTCTTCACCACCTCAGTGAGAATCTATCAATTGTGTGAGAGTACTAACTCTGGCAGCAATGTCTGGCTGAGGAACACGCTACCTTGTCCCCAATGCTCTCAGCATATTACTGCCTGCTGGGCGTTGTGGTGCTCTCTGGGGACCCCAGGGAAACCTTGAACAGAAACCCAGTGGTCCCACTTAAACAAAGGCTGACAAAGAAGAACTCACTACCTTTACTGTGTGAATGACAACTGCCAGTAATTTTGCTGACATTCAATAAAGATGAAGTCAGATTTGTCTTTAACGGTGAAACAGTCTATTGCAGTGGTCAGGGAACAGGTGTAAATTGCCCCAAATGGGGTAAAAATTAAAATCCTGGGAGTATTACTGCCGATTCACATGCTGTCAGTTGGATTGTAGACCCCAATAAATGTGACATTGCTGTTGTACCAGAAGAGCCTCAAGGGTTGGCAGAGGCATTTCTTGAGCTTCGATGCAATAATGAAGCACGTATTGCATTTGAAAACAAAGCAGATCTGTCATATTTTTGGATGTCAACAGCTGCAAAGGCATCACAATTGCACCTGAGGAGGCAGTCAAAAAGTTGCTGCCTTTTGCAACAACCTACCTTTGTGAACAAGGATTTTCCACTCTAACAAACATAAAAACAAAGCAGAGAAATCGATTGGACGCTGAAGACTGTATCCAAATTGCTCTGACATCAAAATGCCCCAATATTGATACTCTCGTATCAAAAATGAAGCAACATCATTTCTCGAAAACCTGAAGTTTTGAAGTTGAAGCTTTCAAAGAATTTTGAATAGATTCAATAAAATTTTGAATTCCAATAATTAATAATATATGATTTCCTTCCTTTCAAATCAAGGGGGTAACGTCGGCGTATCTAAATATATTTGGGGGTAAAAAGTGAAAAAGTTCCCTGACCCCTGGTCTATTGGGAAAATTAACTGTGCTCAATACTGAAATATGTATTAAATGAAGAAAATCAGCAACTTGAAAATCAACTTTGGGATTTAGTAGAGTCATTAACCCATTTTGACCACTGTTGTAGATTCATAAGACAGACATAATTCGAGTTTTGTGGCAGAAGAGGCCATTAAGTAAAAGTGCAAAGTTATGGGCGAGACAGTCTTTGATTTCCGCTTCTGCTTCGCCATTATGCGGTACAGCCTTGCGCACCGTATTTGTAAAATTTGCTTTCCGCGTTTGGTCTTCCATCAATAGAGCTGAAACTAAAGTGTCGTTTCATTCTGTGGTGTGGTGAATTCTGCAAAAGAAAATGTAACAAAGTGCTCTCAGAGAGGGTGCCCAAACTTGTGCATGTGCCACACTCACTTATTTATCGTCTTTCAATCTGAAAAAATAAATAGAGATTCAGAGAAACTTGTAGGTTAACCCGATGTGCTCAAATTTTTGCAGACAACTATAAATGAAGGGCAGGGTCCTCCAACTTGGGGGGGTTCTAATGTCATTTTCCACATCTAGCAACAGCAATAGTAACACGGTGGCTTAGTGGTTAGCACTTCTGCCTCACAGTGCTGGGGTCATGAGTTCTATTCCCGTCCATGACCTTATCTGTGTGGAGTTTGTATGTTCTCCCCGTGTTTGTGTGGATTCCCTCTGGGTTCTCCAGTTTCCTCCCACACTCCCAAAACATACTGGTAGGTTAATTGACTGCTATTAAATTGACCTTAGTCTCTCTCGGTCCAATGATCAGCACGGTGGCTAAGTGGTTAGCACTTCTGCCTCACAGCACTGGGGTCATGAGTTCAATTCCTGACTCCTGTGTGGAGTTTGTATGTTCTCCTCGTATTTGCGCGGATTTCCTCCGGGTGCTCTGGTTTCCTCCCACACTACAAAAACATACTAGTTAGGTTAATTGGCTGCTATCAAAATTGACCCTAGTCTCTCTCTCTGTCTGTCCATGTGTATCTTAGGGAATTTAGACTGTAAGCTCCAATGGGGCAGGGACTGACGTGAATGAGTTCTCTGTACAGCGCTGCGGAATCAGTGGCGCTATATAAATAGATGATTATGATGGCAACAGTAGCGGAAGAAGATTCTAATTTTGTTCATTACAGCGCTGTTATGTCCGGTTTTTTCCACTGTGTGGCGCCGCGGAGCACTGTGGACCCTTACAAACCAGTGACAATAACAATGATGCAGAAATCTTACATGCAGGCTTGTAGCTTTTTAATTATTTTAATGCATTTACAGCAATTATTGCAATAGATGACGACCACATTATTCCATATATGAAAAGTCCAGGGGGGCTTGTTTCTAAACAAAAAAACAAGGGGTATCACAGACGACCATAGAGAATACCAAATCCCCGCTCTTGGCTTTGAGCACCTCTCCTGCCGAGCGCAACAAAACCATTATTATCTCGACCTTAGCGCACACCCCCTCGCCCCTGACTGGGCACAGAAGACATGTACATGAGCTTATCGCTCACAATGTTAAATATATTTACATGGTTTATCAACAGGGATTGCTCAGGTCTACTTGAGGGTATTTTATTTTGTGTGCGGAATATAACATCTGCACCTCAGGAGAACTTTTAAGCAATATGGGCCCCCCTGGGGCACTAGAACTGGCAGCTAGCCAAAGCAGCAGAGGCGCAAACTGCTTATGGCAAAAAGAAACAAACGAGGACGGGTGTGAAACATGAAATCGTTACCTTAGTGTTGTGCACGGAACTCTGAGAAATCGGATTTGTTTGTACTGTAACTGTGTCCGAAGGAAGAAAATGGTCCTCGGGGTTCTACTGAAGATCTAATCCTTTTAATGGACAGGTTTCTAGATAACGCTGCATAATAAGTGTTGTGTGCTATACAATATACAGGAGTTTCTTCGGTCTATGAAAAGTATTTTGGGCCCTGGGGTGCAGTTATTAATCCTGTTCTTGTCCAGTTGTAGCCTAATGACCTCCTGTGGTATAATATAAAAAAAAACACCAATGTGCCCAATTGGGTTACTTTTGAATGATGGTGGGTCGCAAACGTAATGGTCAAATCTGGCAATTGTTGTGTTTGGAGTCCCCATTTCTATGCATTATCTGGAACGGTAAAAAAGTCACCACACTTCCCATTTTTATCCTAAAGAGTGTTTAACTTTTGAAACCCACTATCCCCAAATTGAATGCCATTTCTTTCACTAGGTCCGGAATTCCCAAACCCATTCCTCAGATAGCTCTAACAATGCAGGTTGTCCAGGTGACAAGTGAGATAATTATACCACCTGTGGATCTGTTACATTGTATCAGCCAGTAGTGACTACACCTGTGCTCCAGCAAGGAGATATGGAAAACATGCCCTGCTAGGGTTCCCTGAGGACTGGAATTAGGAAACATTGCATTAGGCAGAAGCTCAGTCAGGATAACTGCAAAATGACTGATTTTGTTGCTAATCTCTTGTCTGAAATTGCCTTTATCCTGTGCAGGTGGTATAATGTTTGGTCATCAATGTTGTAACAGTTGTGCTTTGAAACCTTTCATTCATCCAATATAAAACCTGTTTAGTCCTGTTACACATTAATGATTCATTGTTTCCAATTCCAATTTTGCAACTATAAATCTTGCATTTTCCGAGTAGGTATGAAGTTTGGAAAGCTTGTAGACCGGGAAAGCAACATGGACACCACATTTTGTTTTAGTGTAAATAAATACTGTTGCAAGTACATACCTATGGTAACAAAAAATAATAAAAGTCAATCCATATGGCTAAATGTATTGGCGGTAACTCAAGATTAATTACGGAGAGGGATGTAGCAAAGCAGGTTAAAAAAAAATCTGGTTAGAAAAGATTACAGCTCAAAAACAGATTGGTAAAAGTAGCAAGCCTAATTATAAAGTATATAAACAGCAACAAAAATAAAACTTATGGGCATAGTCCATGGTGATAACACTACTACGTACACATGAAATGGAATGTGACTGGGAAAACTGAGATGGAAAAAGACTTATGAGTTGATACAAAGCTGTGTAGCAGCACAATGTCAAGCAGCTGCTGCAAAAGCAAATAAAATCCTGGAATGCAGAAAGGATGTATAAATGCTCCTAATACAAACATACTATTACAATTGTACATGTCACTAATGACCCCATATGTTAGATATGGGATATCATTTTGAACATCTCACTGTTAAACTAGGCACACACATATGCAATCCCTTAGATTGTACGCTACTTTGAGCAGGGTATTCTCTCCTCCTGTCTTCACCACTGTTAACTCTGCTCTCCAGCTACTTAGCCCTTCTCCTTGAGGACCCTCTTTCCCGCGTCCCCTCTCGCTCCCTTCTCTCCCCTTGGGGGTTTCCCTGTCACCCGTGTCTTCCCTCTTGGACTCCGTCATTGGCGGACCTTCCCCTCTCCCCTCCTCCGCCCCTCTAGCTGTGCTTTGAGCTCACTGAGTTACTGTGATTATTGTTTACTGTACTGTGCTGTCTCACCTCGTATTGTAATTTCGTTTGTCCCTGTACGGCGCTACGGACACCTAGTGGCGCCCTATAAATAAAAATTAATAATAATAATAATAATAATAATAATAATAATCATACTTCAGATGCAATGTCTCTAATGATGTTACCAATGATTGAAAATCCAGATGATCATGCCGATTCATGTGTACATGCCTACACAATCTACATTCAGATCTGTGACCTTCGTCGCAAAGCAGATCTGTCATATTTTTGGATGTCAACAGCTGCAAAGGCATTCAATATTGCACATGAGGAGGAAGTCAAAAAGTTGCTGCCTTTTGCAACAACCTACCTTTGCGAACAAGGATTTTCTGCTCTAACGAACATAAAAACAAAGCAGAGAAATCGATTGGACGCTGAAGACTGTATCCAAATTGTTCTGACATCAAAATGCCACAATATTGATGCTCTCGTATCAAAAATGAAGCAACATCATTTCTCCAAAACCTGAAGTTTTTAAGTTGAAGTTTAGAAGAAATTTTGAATAGATTCAATAAAAGTTTGAATTCCAATAATTAATAATATATGATTTCCTTCCTTTCAAATCAAGGGGGTAATGTTGGCGTATCTAAATATATTTGGGGGGATCTAGGGGTTTGTTTTGTATTTCCCTGGATCAACACAATTAGAATTTGTGATAGATTGAACTGTGTCTTCATTTCAAGACTTATTATCTAACTATATTATGTGACAAATTAGCATTGACCTTTAACGTGTCGTAGTATAATACTCAGAGTTCTATTCCATCCTGAGACCTGATACCACACTGCTTTGCCAAATCCTCAGACTGCTGTTTGCAAATACCAGCCTAAGCCCGGTTATGAGGGGGTTAAACGCCTGGGCTGGCGACGGTCTTCCTGGCGTGGACGCTCCGTGCTCTGGTGTCACTTAACAAGGTCAATTCCAAGGTGTGAAATTGTGTTTCATGCATTTAATGAGTCTATTTTTCTAATTGTTTGTGAGGTGTTGATGATTACAGTGGGCTGACAGGACACCAGTGACGGGAGATTAAACTAACAGCCCCTCCAAGTCAGAAGAGATTGCTAATTAAGTTCTTGTTGGGTGAAATCTTCCTCATTCGTGTCCCAAGTTATGACTACTTTCCAGTTTCTCTCATGGTACTTTTAAACAGCCTCTGTAATCCTTCGGTGTGAGGTCTGAAGCAGATCGAAGTAAAATAAATATTTGCATAGTTGTTAATATTGGGAAAGAAATAATGCAGGACATCTCTGTGGTAACAGAGCAGGGAAATGAAAATAAATAACATTATGCATATGCATTGCACAACATACTAGACTATTATTTATATATATATATATATATATATATATATATATATATATATATATATATATAATAGTATTAGGCATATTACTCATAGCAGCAACGGGCGCAAGTACCACAATTGTATCACGTTACAGTACCAACATTAAAGGGTAACAGTTTGCTAGACGTTCACCCTCAAACGGGCAGTGCCCATGGTATACCTGCAGCATCCCCCCTCCTTGATACTAACAGCGGCGCCTAATTGATGCCATCCGTGCCCACAATATGCCCATAGACTCCCTTCAGTGATACAATGTATCACGTTTATTTGTTTCTGTCATTATGGTTTTCATGCTATTTAAATGAGCAAATAGTAAGTGTGCCTTAACAGGACAGATGTTGTGTATGTATCATAAAGAAGAGGTTTCTGCAGTTATCACTAACAATTAATTTACTTTGACACTCACCGGACAGAAAACAGGAAAGATGAGGTTTGATAAAAGGATCATTGATTTTTATGGGGATTATGGGAGCGTTGTAATACTGTGTACACGATGCATTTATCCTGTGTTCTCCATACATTCATGTGGATAGCTGCTGTGATCGACGTAGGGATCAGCGAGTCCTTTCTAAAGTCCAGACTGACATACTTTATGATCCAATACAGCCCCCGCGTACGCTGCCAGTGACAGTGTTTTCATGACATTGGCAAAATCACTCCAAAGAATCACAAAAATGAAATAGAAAAATAGTAAATAAAAAAAACAGTAATGTAATATAGAACACTATTTACTGATCCAAGACAATAACCTGAATGAGACTTGGGACAGCATGCTGGCTCAGTGGTTAGCACTTCTGCCTCACAGCGCTGGGTCATGAGTTCAATTCCCGGCCATGGCCTTATCTGTGAGGAGTTTGTTCTCCCCGTGTTTGCGTGGGTTTCCTCCGGGTGCTCTGGTTTCCTCCCACACTCCAAAAACATACTAGTATGTTAATTGGCTGCTATCAAAATTAACCCTAGTCTCTGTGTATGTGTATGTTAGGGAATTTAGACCGTAAGCTCCAATGGGGCAGGGACTGATGTGAGTGAGTTCTCTCTGTACAGCGCTGCAGAATTAGTGACGCTATATAAATAAATGATGATGATGACCACTTAGACTGGGTACATACTACAAAACCTTTCAGCCAATGTGATAGCTTTAATGATTTTACCAATGACTGAAAGTCCCGATCAGCAGCTGATTCATGTGTACACACTGTACACGTTTTACAAGATTTACCTTCAGATCTGTGCTCTTCATCTGTCATAACCGTCAGCTGAAAATGACTATGTACACTCTATAGATCTATGGACACTGCTGGTACATGCACACTGCAGAATAGGTTCCATTGTTTACAGAGACTTTCACTCCATTTATAAAATCAAATGAAACAATACAATGTGCTTTGGAACGATAATCGTTTATCGTGGGCGCGTACACACTAATGCGATATCGGGCCAAATGGTCATTTATTGTGTGAATGACTCGATAATCGGGTGAAAAATCTGCAGTGTGTACCCAGCCTTACCTTATCCCAGACAGGGCATCATTCTGTGAGAACGTATTTAAAATGACAATATGGTTTCCTAGGGAAACTGCTATTCTGACAACTAACATTAGACGATACAGGGCGATTTATCCTGTACAGTAACATTCGAAAATATTGTTTTAACCTTAACTCTTCTTGAAGCAACAATATTTTCTTCTACATCCTTTCCTTCTGCCATGTAGGTGTGTATCACCGAACGTTGCTATTGAGGATTATGTTCCGACATCAGCTGACTTGGTGCAGGATTCCTGACCCTCTCCTGTTAGAGGCAGAGAGGAGGGAGCAGAGGGACTGCTTGTCCAAGTGAGGCTTCTTGTGGCTCATCGTAGCTGTAATCGCTGTCAGAACGACCATTTAGAAGAAAGGGAAAGTGGTCTTGAAGTAAATGTCAATGTATGAAGTCCCCACATGTGATTCCAAACACTTTTGCTCAAGCGAAAGCAAACAGGAATCAGTACAATTAGCCAGGAACGAATGTTACGACCTTTAGTTAATGATAAGAATGTCAACTTCATGTTGTGTCCATCTGCCTTCGCCTCAAATTTGTCCTCTGGGCTTTCGCTACTGATTAAGGAGTGATTTGAGAACACACTGAAGACACTCTGTGCCACTCTATTTCACTTCCCTTTGTTTCAGTTGATACGGGAGGTATTGACGTTGTAACTGGTGCTACAAGGAAAGAATCATTTTATAACCAGTTTCCTGTAAACCAAAAGCTGATAAAGATTGTGCTAAGGTGCGAACGAAGCGTTATTAGTGCCTCATCTAAAAAAATTCCGGAACATAATGCTCTTTAGGATGACTTTTGCTAATTGCTTGCAAATGAACTTGCTGGCGGCTTCTTAGAAATGAGGTTCTCACCTCGCCTCATGTGGTGGGTATAATGAAGAAGGCGTTGGGACGCAAATCACGGAAGAGTTGTCAAGCAAACCACACATTCACCGATAACAGCACTGATATTGGTTATTGGCAGATGTATGCCCCAAATAATCAACGTGCATAAGAATAATCTAACTAAACTGGAGTATCTTCAGGCATATTCATAAATTTGATCTTCAGATGACCCCTATCTGCCTGTGGGTGGGGTCACTGCTGATTTTACTATTGGTCTCAATGCACGTTATTATTCATACTATGGGTCCAAATGCAATTTGGCTCAAACATCTATATCTCATCCTAAATGGTCCACGTGTGTATGGCTAAATTGCACGGTAATCCTGCCACACGGCCGGTGACATCTTGTACTAAACTTGTGCAAACTTTCATTTCATCTCGCTTTAAACCTAGAGCTGAATGGATTGGTCAGAATTTAATGAACAAGGTTGGTTTGAAATCCCTAATTAAATCTGCCATCTATAAGCCAATCAAGTGTAGACTTTCCTTAACGGCATGCAAATTAGTGTTATCAAAGCAAAACTCCTTATAAAAGTTTGTAGTTATCACATATTTCATCATCATCACCATCATAATTTATTTATATAGCGCCACTAATTGCGCATTCATAGTTTTATGTTCATAATTAGACAAATAAACAGAACTGTAAGAAACACAGACACAGGGCACAAATACATACACACTCACACCTGTACACCTACAGATGTACACTCACACATCCACACTCACATATGCAGACTCACACAGGTACACTTACATATGCACACTTACACCTGCACAGTTACACTCACACATTCACACTCACACATCCACACTCACATATGCACACTTACATATGCACACTTACACAGGCACAGTTACACCCACTCAGGCACACTAACACATTCACACTCACACATCCACATTTACATATGCACACTAACACATGTACGCTTACATATGCACACTTACACTCACACATTCACACTCACACATGCATACACGTGCAGTCATACCAACGTTACCAACTGAACCTAATCGCCAAAATCTACAGTTTCAAGATTTGTTCCTGAAAATTTTTGTAAATAGCAAAAAAATGACATTATAACTATTTTCAGTTAACAAGTGGGGGTAACATTATAGATTAAACTAAACTGGTCTTTCCTTCTTTTCATAACTTACTTCTGAGACATGCAGAGGCATGGTATGAGAAGAGACTGGCGTAACATCTGGAACAAGGTGTATTAAGGCACTAATTTCACCTTCACACCTCTGCCCACTCAGGACCTCATTTAGAGGCGGACGCAAAGTCCGTGTAAGAAGTGTAGGAGTGGGAGTGTGCCGCAGCTTGGTAGGGTATCACGAGTTGCAAGCAAACCCCAGTTGAGTCCCACTCGTAATACCCTATCGAGCTGGAGCAGTTCTTGCAGTTAGCTAACGCTTGCGCCACCTAATTCCTGCCGCACAGCTTTAGCCCTGTTTTGACGTGTGTTGCGTCTGCGCCTCATTGCGACTAGGATGCATTTACATGATCACGCCTTCACAATTCCGCGTTCCTCCCATTCTCTCGCAGTGAGTCACAAGCTGTCGCAAGTGTTAATTGCGTCCAAGATGCAGGCGGATTTGGAGCTTTCTGCACATGCGTGGTAGTGTTTTTTGGTTAGATGCGCCTAAATCTGACTTTGCGTCCGACTCTAAATCAAGTCCTCAGTGTCTCCTGTGGTCGGCGTTGCTTGAAAACGTAGCTGGCATCATAACGGAACTGCACCAACCAACTTGCTGTCAGGCCAGCTCACTGCCAGGAAAATGCCTGATCTCCGGGGGTCTGGGAGACCTTACGCTAATCCCTGACATTCCTGAAAGTATGAGCAAGACAGTGGGAAACATGTTTACTTCTACCTGCCCAGGAAACACTCTCACACATCAATATTTACCTGCTGGACCTGTAAAAATGTTGGACAAACAGTTGTATAACATGATAACAATCTTTGCTTCGTCTTTTACGTTAAAGGACAATTCATCAGAATGTGTCCATGTGCTGCGCAGCTTTGCATGGTGGG
Organism: Mixophyes fleayi; assembly: GCF_038048845.1. NCBI lineage: Eukaryota > Metazoa > Chordata > Amphibia > Anura > Limnodynastidae > Mixophyes > Mixophyes fleayi. The sequence goes on from NC_134403.1 coordinate 369,940,013, forward strand.
AAATGAATTAATGACACATGCAAAAATCAGCGAAGCGATAGTGGGATATGTTCTTGATCAATGTGTTTACCCATCGCAACCTTTTCAAGTGTGACCTGCTGTCTCCCTTTTATCGTAGGGATTCCTCGTGTCGCCACATCTCACTCTCTGTATGCAAAGAGAGGCATTGGTCAGGCTGAGATTATTAGATGAAAAACAATCCTCTTTGCTAGTTCTCATATGCCCTGTATCTTGTATCCTTTAAGCAGATCGGCGCCAGTTGCTATGACAACGCAGTGCAAGAAAACGCAGGGTCTTTTGCTCAAAGCTCCCTGCTTAAAGCTGCCAGGGAGAAAAAGACATATTTCACAGCAGCGTAGACGCTCCATCACGGTTTCATTGTTCTCAAGTCAGATATTTGCAGTATAGTGTCCAGGGGGTGGGTAGAGCCTCTAATAGGCTGTGTCCTCGAAAAACTGCCAGGGAGAGACAGGCGACGGTACCATCACACCGTCTTCAGGGCTCAGACGAATATATTGAACAAAGGCGAAGCGTCCTAAACTGTTTCAAATGCAATTTAGAGGCATTGTGTCTGATTCCAGTCGCTACCGTCCTCGCTGTGAGAGATAAGCTGTGTCTGCAAGGAAATTGCCTCATTTATTTTATTCCAAGTTCTCATCATTGGCAATTGTAAGTTTATGTCGTTCTAAATGGCAGGGGGAGGGCTGAAAACGTGTAATATGTAACCGGGACAAAGCACATCCATATCACATGTTGATATCACGGGAAAGGTGGATGTAACCAGTCATGATGACCCAGCAGGGTAATCATATTTATACGTATTTCCTCTACTGTAGCGCTTTAGGTAACTGTGCTGAGTGAGAGCTGGTATTCAGGGCTCCAGAAGGACATATGCAGACTGCTCACTGCTGAGTAGACTAAATTTATATTCACATTCAATATACAGAAATCCAGAAATCTCTTTGTTTCTAATTTAAAAAAATAGGGACTTTAACAGGGACAGCAATTTCCAAGGACAAATCTCTAAAGCCTGGGACTCCCCTTGGAAGTTAGGGAAAGTTCTCCATTGTCACCAACTTTGTTTATTTATAACGTGCCACAAAACGAGACCATCAGAATTACAAATTGTACAGAAAACAAATCATACGTAGAAATGGAACAATGGTGTCGGAATAGGTGCCAACATGAGACAGAGGGTAGAGACCTCTATCTGATCTGTAATCATGTATACAGTATACAGTAGAGTGTATATGGCATTTACTGCGTCTGCCATTTTTGGTGGGCTCTACGATCGCCCGTATCACTGCACCATCCTGCTGACATCATCGTTTTAGAACAGAGTTGTACTGAGTGCCCTGGATACGTTCTCTTCATCACCACAGCTTCGTCATCTTGCCAACATCGCTCTCTTCAAAGAATTGAATTTTGTGCTACTCTGTCTGAACCCTATGATGTCAGGTTAGTGGAGGGGACCAGCCCTAGAACTCTACAAGTTCAGTCTTGTAATTTTAGTCTCTAACTGCGTGTTTGGTACAGACAAAGACATTGTCAGAAAAATCCTAACCAACTATAACCAAATATCTAGTACAAATAAGGAAGTCTTGTTTTCACCTGGAGCCAGAAAAAAAAAGTCTTAAGACATTTTGCTAAATGGAACTTTATGCTGTAGTGTAAAACTAGGCGAGAAACCGCACGAGATCACAAGAGGGAAAACCATAGTTATGCCTGCTCACCCTGCCTAAATGACTCCCGAATTTCAGGTAACTTTCCCTGGGCTCTCAGGAGAGCAGACCTTCCTCCCAAATCCTGCCAACTTTCTGGTGAAATGGTGGGATGGGGGCCTAAACAGTGACGGATCCGGCTATTGTCCCGATCGCCCACCCTAGCAGCACAAACCTAACTTTAAATTTCTACAAGATGTATCCGATCAAAACGGGAGGGGTGGGGCTAATTGTGGTAGGGGCGGGGCCAACCAGGCCAGCCAATTAGAATGAAGGAGGGGCGTGATTATGCTAAATTGTCCCCTTTAAAAATATAGACTAGGTCCGCCCCTGGGCCTAGATGAGATTATTGACAAAAAGCGTCATTTTGGCCCCGCGGCACAGTGAGGCGATTGCAGCACTGTGCCTTTGTGCCACAGTTGGAGGGGCCAAAATAAACTCGAATGGATGCACCGCACACCTCCGCTCCGGAATCTCCCACAAATGCAAAAAAGTCAGCGCTAAGTAACTAAGGTTTAACTGGATAGTTAGAAGGATGAGGGATCATCCTAACTCCAAATTGCAATCTGAAAATAAAGTTTCCCAGAAGTTGTGCATTACATGGAAGAGCAGCCAGTTTTGTCCTGCATGCAAATAAACATAGCACTTTATACCCCTTAAATTACAACATGGTTTGTTCGGGTGGAGAATTTGCACCACCTTTGCTGCTCTGGCTGCCTATGGGGCACATTTATCATTAATCGGCAAAAGTGAGAAATAGTTATCAATCCTTATCGCAAGGATAAGGATTGACCTATTTCTCACATTTATTAAAAAGGGAACACAGATACAGCAGTTCCGAAAAACTGCTGTTTCTGTGATAGAAAAAATCACACTTACCCCCCTCTTCGGATGCGCTGTCTCGGGATCTCCTCTTTGTTCCTCTTCTTCCTATAATTGCGCATGTGCCGTGCACGTGCGCACAAAGTCCCCACTCTGTCTCTGCAACTATCGTTGTAGAGAGAGCGCGCTGAGTGACAGGGAGGGATCATGTGATCCCTCCACACATGCGCTGTCCAGCTCTGCTCTTCGTAGCAGAGCTGACAGCAGTGGATGTCTTCAATTCGGATGATGTACACCAGCTTCAGCTGGTACATTATCAAGACAAGTTCCCGAAAAAATTTTTTTTTCGGGACTTGTTAGATTGCGGCCAGGAGCAGTCACCATTCTGTTGAATGGTGACTGCTCGCAAAAACTATCAGGAGTGCAAAGCAGCAGATATCCATGATATCTGCTGCGATGCACCTTTCATAAATTTGCGGAGGGCACATCGGGACTTTAATTCCACGGTAAGTGCACAATAGTGCACTACCGTGATTTGTTAAATATGCCCCTATCTGACTAATTATTTGGATAGTTTCCCTTTAATAAGGATGCCATGAATGTTACAGCAGATGCAATAAACGGAAAGCACCGTCTTATGACACAAAGAATACAATAAACGCTGGCTGACATCCATAACATTCCTATTAATATGCAGTCAGAATCCATTTTATCAGTGCAAGAAAATGGTTGTTGTGATCAATATTGCAGAATTATTGAGATTAATTATGTTTGTTATACGATTATTGTAAAACAGCCAGGTCAGACAAGCCTTGTTACTGTGATGCTGTGAGATAAATTGAGTATTGAGAACATCTTTCAGTTCACTCTGTTCCACATAATCCATTATGCTTTAATAATAATAATTAAACCCAATGTACTTTTACTGCAGAAACAAAAATAAATTCAGTAGTTAACAGCATATAAGGTGAAATGAAAAAAGGATGTTTTGCTTGTATGATAAAGACTGAGTGCTGTCACCTATTGGTGTTATGCAATATATATATATATATATATATATATATATATATATAGTGAGAATCAATCTACACCATTCACAGGACTCGGACACAGGTATACTGAACCATTTAGCTGTTTATTAGCAGTTGTCAGGATGGTAAAACAGCTCCAATGCTGGTACAGCAATCATATCCAGTAGCAGTATACAAAAATCCCCACCACCTACATCTGGCTAAACATTACTTCCCTGTCTGCAAGCCGGCCACTTACTGTCATCGGTGGTCCCACCCACACATACAGTGTCTTTATCCTCCACCCCAAGCACTACAAACAAATCACAGCAAACCATTCACACCTATGTGGAACACCTATGTGTGTGTGCTAGGAGAGGAACCTAGGGAAAACTTAACCCTGTCTGCAGCCTGCTGCTGCAAAACTAACTGTGTTCCTACCTGTTCTGTGGCAAATATCCCTCTTATATATATAATATGCTGTATATGGGCCAGATTGTTCGCTAACCAAGCTTAGGCAACTAATAGTCACAATCCACTTAGCTGCCAAAGAGGTGACTCTTTGTCACCTTTGGGGATAAGAGATTCCGTACTGGGACATAGAGGAAGTCGCACAAAGCCATCACCAACCTGGCTTTTAGTTGGGGGATTATTTAAAGGGAAACTATTACAGCATGGAATCAGTGGTAACATTTAAAGCAGGCATGGTTTTAACTTTTTGCCCACACTACTTTTCTCCCCTGTTCCTACCACACTGAGGTCTTCAACCACAACCTCCACCCGTCACAGCTGTAGAAAAGAATTTAACATATTCTATTAGTAATTAATAATTATCATTACTGACTTCTGTTGAAAGGCATATATGAGAAAAATGGATGTGTGTAAGACGATGACACAAGGGGCAGCATATTTGCCCCAGAACTTCTACAGCCCTTAGTGTGCGCCTCTGGCACCAATCCATAAATTCTGGTCTAAGCACAATGTTCACAATTGGAATTGCTGAAACATTTTCCCTAGAAATCATACTATCCAACCAAATCTGGTCCTGTGTCACTGAGCTCGATGTCAGTGACAGGAGAATATCTTTGACGGAGTTGAACAAGAATAAAAAAGCAAGAATACATCATTCTTCCATTTGGAGAAGATCAACATTTTTAAAAACTGGCAGAAGCTTCAGCTAATTCCACAATTGGCTGTGACATTTTCCAGATTTCTCTAGTGAAATTTGACCGTAGGTATTTGGGCTGCATTCCCCCCCTATCATTTTTGTTCCGCCCATACTTCTCCTTTATTGTACCACATACTACAGAGCTGGACATGATCATCATCATCCCAGTTCTATTTATAGACTAGAACCTCTACAAAGTGCGCAATTTACAAATACAATGTGAATTGACAGCGCAATGGTGAAAGAAAAGCGGAACTGGAAGATTGCGTCGGTAAATCGAAATAGCCGATGTTGCCATGAAATTTGATCCATGTGAAATTCTTCCACAACTTCATCATCTCTACTTCTGAATATTAATTGTCTATTGTAGTTTATAGACTCTACTGGGTCTGAATTTATATTTACCACATGTATGTCAAATGTAAGCTATGCTTGTTTCTAAGTGTAATGTGACCTTGCATAAAAAAAAGTTTGGGAATGGTAACTATGACACTCTTGTGTTTCTTTCTTTTATTCATTCTACTACATACCTTTGTTCCTTCCTTTTTTCATTCCTTCCTTCCTTCTTTCCTTCCATTCCTTCCTTCTTTCCTCACTCTTACTCTTCCTTCCTTCCTTTCTCGCTTACTCTTCCTTCCTTCCGTCCTCTCTCTCTTGCTCTTCCATCATTTCTCTCTCTCTCTCTCTCTCCTCCTTCCTCTCTTGCTTGCTCTTCCATCCTTCCTCTCTCTCTTGTTCTTCCTTCCTTCCTCTCTCTCTTACTCTTCCTTCCTTTCTCTCCCTTTCTTGCTCTTCCTTCTTTTTTCTTTCTCTTGCTTTTCTTTCCTTCCTCTCTCTCTTGCTCTTCCATCATTCCTCTCTCTCTCTCTTCCATCCTTCCTCTCCCTCTTGTTCTTCCATCCTTCCTTTCTCGCTTGTTCTTCCTTCCTTCCTCTCTCTCTTGCTCTTCCTTCCATCCTTCCTTACTCTCTCTCTTGATTTTCCCTTTTTCCTCTCTCTCTCTTTTGCTATTCCTTCCTTCCTTTTTAGAGTGTGTTCAGAAATCATTCTCTTTTGCAAAATTCCACTTTGCATTAACATTTTAAAGCTATTTTGAGAATAAAAATGGCACCTGAAAACTTTTCTGACACTCCTGTAGCTAAAAGCTTTCATCCGTGAAAGAATGATCTCTTCTGTTGCAAATGCTTTCCATAGATCCCCCATCTCTTGTGCTCATCCCAATATCTGGCATACAAACATTTCAGCTTAGCTGTCCCATTTAAAGAAAAGAGCACAACGCATATCCCCTATTGAGTGGCTTCTTAGATTCTGTAGGAGGAAGGGATGAAGCGAAGGGGCTCCAGATCTCTTTGAGTATTTTATTTTCGCACACAGCTCTGTCTTGTCATTTGTCAGAGAGCAGCTTCTGCAACTGAAATAATTCTCTTTCAGCTCGGGTAGCATCTGTGTCATTCTACCCAGCCACAGAATTCTCAGGAAATATCGCACTGAGTGCTATGAAGCAGCAATTATAGTTATGAACCCACAAGCAGTAATCAAGCTCCACTTGCTTTTTATTTCCTATTTATTTTATCTCCTAATTGCCTGGCATTGTCCTGTATTGCCTCTTTATCTCACCATTATCTACTCAAGCCACTCGTTCTCTCCACTGCCATCTTATGTCATTCACCAGCCTCCTTTCCCCCTTTCCCATAGCTGATTAGCAAATATGTTTTTTGGTGTATCTCTTATGGATGCCGAGTACAATAAATAGTACAGTTTACATATTCCTCAAGCATATGGACCAGAGTTATGTAATGTTTTACTCTTTTCCTTTAACCCAACAACTGCCTCATTCAAGGCTGTTGCTATTATGTAGTGGGGTGGAAACCTCATATCAGGTGGAACAATATAAGGAGTGGAAGCATAAGCAAGCGTTCACTGCTCTTGTACTCATATGTTACTTATATAGGGAAAGCAGGAGGAAGCTCACAGTGACACAAAGCCAGTTACTGTATGAGGAGTGCACCGGTGACTGACAATGCACGTTCAGGTTCTGAAATGGTGAGTAAGGTTCCTCTTTCATGTCTCTCCTCTATCCCTGATGTCAATTATCAGGGTCCTTCTTAAACAGTAACTTCAGGATGAAGAGCACGCAGGGATTGGCTGTATAACAGGCTTTACCTTTGCTGAGATCCACAGGTACATTGGTCTGGGGGAGTTTTTTGCCCATCCAAACACATCAAATGTATTTTTATTTACTAGGAATGGGAAAATACACATAATCCATTACTGTCACAGCTTTAGAGAGCCATCCCACTTTTTTGACCTAAGTCCCTTTTTTTGTTTCAAACGTTGTACTTTTCTGAAGTTTACTAGAAACCTCTTGTAGCATGAACACCTCTGCGGCTTCCAAAGGTCTGCAGAATTCATAGTTAATACAATAGCTCCCACTTGTGCATTTAATTCTTTATCAGTGGTTCTGGTATTGTTAGCTGGGTACAGTAAACTGTGTTCTGTGAGGGTGTACTGAGGACATGGGCATTCCAGTATTACTTTATACTGTACATGTCCATCTTTTCCGATCGATATTCTGGGGAGCAGGCTTGCCTACATTCATACATTTTTCCTAGGAATGCAAAGGGAAGATATGTATAGAAGAGATGAGTGTGATTTGATGATGCCATTCGCGTCATCTGGTGGGCAGGGAAAGGTGAGGTGGGAGTGGCTTGAAGACGCGACTTATGTCGTCACAGTACACGCCTCTCTCTTTCCGTAACTCGACTGCAGGGGCAGACCTAGGGCTAGATTTACTAAGCTGCGGGTTTGAAAAAGTGATGATGTTGCCTATAGCAACCAATGATATTCTAGCTTTCATTTATTTTGTACCTTCTACAAAATGATAGCTAGAATCTGATTGGTTGCTATAGGCAACATCCCCACTTTTTTAAACCCGCAGCTTAGTAAATCTAGCCCCTAGACTTTGTTTAGGGGGGGGGGGGGGGGCTATTTTGCATAACCACGTCCTAATTCACTCTGATTGATTGGGCCCGGTGATCAGACCTCTCCACCGCAATTTATTGGGATGAAGATTTCCCCGATCGCCTCCCTCTGTCTTGGTAGTCAAACACCTATGTCAGGGCATATGATAACCTCTACAAATTCATCAGTTCTGATGTTTCACATGTTAGAAGACTTCTCCGGGCCTAATGTGACCGTTCTATGATGGACACAAGGAACGACTATGATAGAGAGATGAGAAATCTTGGCTACTATCATGAGTCCAAAGTCCAGTTTTATGACTGTTCTGTCCATATTATTTTTCCTGCTAATTATTTTTTGCCACCTGTTTAGTTTATAGAAGGTACAGAAGACAACTTTTCGGAAAGATTTTTTTTTTTAAGAAAAAAATATCTACTTGTACTATGTGACAAGAAATAAAATAGAAAGCAATAACGTGCTGAGTCAAAGACAAGAATGTGCAGCAGAGACAAAGGACGCGCTGCTACGACAGAGATCTGATTGGGCGCAGCGGATAGAGAGAGAGGATGGGAATTAGCATATCTGAGGCTCCTCTCAACACGCTTACAATCCTGAATGGGCATTTAGATCAAGTATTAATAAGCTCTGGCACCTGTCTTCTTCAAACATTCATGTCACTAGAACACAATTGGCAAGCGCCACGGTTAGCTGGCATATAGAGCCTGCAATTGGGTCACTTTGCATAAGAGGGGGGAGGCGAGAAAATACAGCGGCATAGCGCACAACCCGATAGAGGGGCTTGAGATCAATTGCTTTAATAATCCTCATTTCTATCCATTTATAGATACACTTCTCATTTTACAAGTTGCTACAGTGTCTGACAATAAATAAATGTCGAGTTTGGGTAAAAGATATTATATTTTACAGGCCGGGAGGCTCATTGACAGCCGTCCTCGTCAAGTGTGATTTCATTTTAGTGTTGGCACGAGATTTTGCAGCAAATTTACCAAATTATGCCCAGGTTTTGGAAAGAGAAAGCTTAGTATGTACATAAAGTCTCTGAAAGCAAAACATAAATTAAAAGTGGGTTTAATCAAGAGATTTAAAAAACAAATAACTGACAAAAATTAGAAATAAAATTTGCGGAAAATGTGATGTTTTAGTATTGTATTTATAAATGAATAAACTTTTTGAATATAGATGTTTCTTGTCAAATATTCTAATCTCTCATAAATTAATTTCATTGTCTAACTAGGTGATGGGCAGCATTGTATATATCAAATGCCACATATGCTGCTCTCGAACCTTCTCAAGGGCCAAAGATGTGGACCTACATACATAATCATCATTATTTATTTATATAGCGCCACTGATTCCACAGCGCTGTACAGATAACTCACTCACATCAGTCCCTGCCCCATTGGGGCTTACAGTCTAAATTCCCTAACATTCACACAGAGAGACAGAGAGAGAGAGAGAGAGAGAGAGAGAGAGATTAGGGTTAATTTTTATAGCAGCCAATTACCCTATCCGTATTCTTTTGGAGTGTGGGAGGAAACTGGAGCACCCGGAGGAAATCCACGCAAACACGGGGAGAAAATACAAACTCCGCACAGATAAGACCATGGTCGGAAATTTAACTCATAACCCCAGTGCTGTGAGGCAGAAGTGCTAATAACTAAGCCACCGTGCTGCCCTGCCTCTAATATGCACATCAGACCGCCCCCCCCCGCCCTTCACACCTTCCCCCACTTTTACTTATTGTTATAGCTATCTCTCCCAGCTACTTCTCTCCCTCCTCCTCCTCTGTGTATACTGTGAGTCATGACCTCCCTGCATTATGTAGCGTCGGCTCCAAGTCAGTCTTTGTTATGAAGCATACAATAAGTTTGATTGGGAACAGAGAGCTGAGCGCTGCAGGTGAAGGATCACTGGGCCTCCTCTTGTCCACCACTGGTCTAACCCCTTACATAGTGTACACGTTATGGATTGTACATTCTTATAGGGCGATGCTTTTCAAAAACTAGCCATGAAGGGTCATTTGCTGGGAACTAGCAATATATATATATATACAAGTTAACCCGTGCATGATACTCATGCATTCTAGTCAAATCAAGCTACTTAAGGTGTTAAAAAGGTTCTTGTCATGCATTTGGGCCATAGCCCAGGCCTCAACCACCAACCACTCCCCACTGTCACCCCCGGCAACCACCAACCACTCCCAACCGTCACTTCTCCTTCAAGAAATATATATATATTTTTTTTAAATCTTTATAAACACTTTTAACAATTAACAAATTAAATTAACAAATTAAAAACATCTTAGTATACCAAATTACAGCCCTTTCTGAATTTTTTTTTCACACACACTAAGAATTTAGTAGGTCAGTATATAACTCCGCCCAGCAGGTGGCGCTGCAGCTTGGTTTTATTTTTTCCACACACACACACACAGACAGACAGACTAACACACGCCACTAGACATTTATATTATAGATATCTGGAATACCAAACTGTCCAAAGTGTTTCTCTCATCCCTAATCATGTTTAACTTACTGAAAGTAACTCTTTAAAATGCAACTGTATCAGGGCAAAATGAACACATATTATGGCACCATGATGGTTAACAATCATAATTTTTTTAAACCCCAATTTTATTCAAGACCAAAACCGATGGGCTGTGCCTTCTATAAAATTGAGGTTTTAAAAATTGATGGCAAACCGACGAGAAACGGCGGATTTTCATAATCACCGCTCCATAAATATACCCCCATATCTAACTGTTTCAGTGTTCATTAGAAATCTTGTTTATTTTAAGGAAAAGTTCACTCTCTGTAAATTGTTACATAGAGGTGACCCTGGATTTCGCTGACCTGGCCTATAGCCTTGGGCTTTTACATGGTTTCAGAACTCCAGGGTGACTTCTAACATTTGCAGTAGAGGATGTATTATCTCATATATAAGCAAGGGTTATAGTACCCTTCAAATGTATTTTTAAGCTAGTTTTTGTTTTAACAATTAGTAAAATGAGCTACAACAACAGAAGACGTCTGCCCATTAGGAATGATCACTGTTGTGTTGATCTTGTAGTCTAAGGTTAGAAAAGATAATTTTTAAAATCAAAGTTTCTATAAATACATCTTTTTTTTTTTTAATAAGCCTTTATATTTATGGTGGTGGGTAATGGCTAATACAAGAACTGACCATCTCTTTTAATACCAGACACTGGATATTAAATCTGCTGAGGCTTGTACACTCCCGATTCTCCGAATGTTCTGTGGCCGGTCAGCCAGAAAGACTAATGTTTGACGGCTTTTCTCAGGGATAAAGAACAACAGATTGCAATCTCTGCACCCCCCATAAAACATTATTATTATTATTATTATTATTATTATTATTATGGTTACTGCAATGTCACTTCTGAGTACAATGAAAGGGTAACTTAAATTGTACAGGAAAAATATTGTGCATTGGCATTCAAAAAGAAGAAGACACATCGATTGCGTTTGCTTTTCCAACGGAACAAAATGTTTCAAAAATAACCTGAGAATTACATTCTCTAATTAAGTGAATGCCCCCCAAAAATTTCAGGAGTGAACAGGTTACGGAAATGCATCCACCTGGGAGACTATTAAGTAATGATGTTAAAGAAGGGAAAATATCAGATGGCTACTAATGTAGACAATGATTTCATTGATTTGATTTCAGGGAAACTTTTTCAACAAACAAAATATAACCCATTTTCCTCAGTGTAGTAGTGTAATGGTGCACAGCTTTTTCCTGTCTGTTCGGCAGCAATTTGTGTTGTTGCACCTACCCATTCAGGGACTAGCTCAAACACTCCGTACCCCGGGGTTGTGTTATGGCAACTTGTAAAAAAGGGATCTTTTGCACGTGCAAGTATGAATCAATTCGTACAATTATGGGCACCAGACCCACTCGTGTTACAATCCCCACTTTATTCATATCTTCTGCACAAATGTAGATATTGTATTAAGATGCCACAATGTGTTGTATACATCGTGGAAATCACAGTCTCTAATCTCCTGAGCACTGTTCCTTCAGGCAGCACGGTGGTCTTACGTTTCTCAATCCAACTATTTACCCTCCTCTGGACTGCACCTTAATCTCCACTTTTAGTAGAGATGTTCCGATGACTCCCGTGTTTTGGTTTTGATTTTGGATCTGGATTAACTTTGTGTTTTGGTTTTGATTTTGGCAAAACTGCCCTCACGTATTATGTTTTTGGTTTTGGATCCCAATTTTTTTCTAAAATCCCTTTCTTTTTTTTTTTCTAAAATCACATAATTTGGCTCTTTTTTTGTTCCTACATTATAAATAACCTCAATTTCATTAATTTCCAGTCATTTTCAGTCAATTTTTGTCAAGTGACAAGAACACTGCTACCTCTTCTGTTTCTATGTGAGCAATGGCACTGAGCAATGTCACTGGAGACTGGAGAGTGACAAGAACACTGCTACCCCTGTTTCTGTGTGAGCAATGTCACTGGAGACTGGAGAGTGACAAGAACACTGCTACCCCTTCTGTTTTTGTGTGAGCAATGGCACTGAGCAATGTCACTGGAGACAGGAGAGTGACAAGAACACTGTTACCCCTGTTTCTGTGTGAGCAATGGCACTGAGCAATGTCACTGGAGACTGGAGAGTGACAAGAACACTGTTACCCGTGTTTCTGTGTGAGCAATGGCACTGAGCAATGTCACTGGAGACTGGAGAGTGACAAGAACACTGCTACCCGTGTTTCTCTGTGAGCAATGGCTCTGAGCAATATCACTGGAGACTGGAGAGTGACAAGAACACTGCTACCCGTGTTTCTCTGTGAGTAATGGCGCTGGATCTCCAGGGGACGGAGGTACTTATGGAATCCAAAACCCACAACATCCGACAATGCAACAATGATGTTTTGCCTCGATTCAGATCCGAGGACGCGCAGAGATATCGAGCCGGCTCGCGAGCCTACTCGGATCCCCTAAGTTCAGGTGGGCTCGGTTTTCAGAAAACCGAGCCTGAGCATCTCTAACTTTTAGGGTATTAGTCCTAATCACATGTCTCCAGACCACGTCCTTTCACGATAGGTTAAGGTCTCTGAGATTAAACTTTACTCATGGATTAAGCCGATTTTCCAATTTAGCTCCTTCGAACTTGGCTTAGCAAGCCCGCAAATGCACTCAAAGTCTTTATTGCTCCTATTAACTCTTGCTCCTGGCAGCTATTCTTGAGGGGTCTACTGACTCTGCATAGATAATCATCTCTCCTCTTTCTCACACATTTGATCAGCTATCTGACAAGGTTACAGCAACCCAAAGATTGACCTTGAACGTAACCAGAACACAGCTCACTCTGCTTCCACCCTCTGGGGTGTCAGGTCTGGTCTGGTAATTAAGTTATCGACTGCAAACCTCTGTGTCTTCTGGGATCTTTCTCTCTCCGATCATTACAAGCTTCTCTCCACACTTCCCCCGAGCCCATCTTCATCGAAGCTCACTCGCTGACACTCTATCACTCGTAACTCGCTAATGGGCATGTCTGACTCCAGCACCTGGCCTAATGGGGCGTTGCATAAACATCTCTTACTAAAAACTACATTCTACTGGCACATACATGAATATAAGTAACATGGGTGACTTGTAACATCACATTTATGTTCCGGTTGGATAATTATTCTTTAAACCGCACAAATTTCAAGTTAAAACAAAACCATCAAGTGATATAAGCGCCATCACCACTCAACAAATATAAGGTTATATTTAACAGTAAATTTCACATATAGTTATCCAGTTGTGTATTTATATGTTTACTGTAAATGCAGTGAAATAAGGCAGTGTATGCGTTACTGAGCATTTGCAGAAGTGCTAATTAGCCAAATTTATTACCTGCGTATATATTATCCCTTTAGGCAATCTAGCTCAGTCAACTAACCAATGCTTGTTCTTATTTTGATGTTGTTTTATATTTTCGTTTTGATACAAGACAACTTTAGCTGCTATAAGAGAAGTCCCAAGAGGCAGAGTTTACCTGAGGCTCAGAGTTTCTGCTATTCAAAATAGTATTAACTCCGAGTTGACTTGTGAAACACACGGGATTAAAGGCAAGGCTGCCATTTTGCCAGCTGAATTCATTTACTTGGAAAATTCACTAGGAACTACCGATAACACTGAAGCACTTTGGGCCTGATTCATTAAGGAACGTAAATGCCGATACGTGCTGTATTTTGCGCAAAAAGAAACGCTGTTCACGTGCCCAAACGCCAGAGAACGCAAGAACATCCAATTAATCTTTGACTGTCCTTAGTACCGCCTACAATTTCATGGGTGAATGTGGGGATAGAGTGCAGTCAATGTACAGTAAGGACGTGCCAGCTAGAGCCCACACAGCAACGTCCAAATTTAAGCTCTGGGCATCTCTCAGTTACGTGTTTTTCAGTTGTATCACTGGCACCAGCTACCGGTCGAGTGTAAGTGCAGATTACTAGTGATGACGGCTGTGTTTGCATGCTACAACATGTGTTTGTAATCAGGAGCAACTGTAAAAATGTATTTTGTGTACTGTAGACATTAATAACATTATTATAAATGTATTGAATTTAAACATATGGGACAAATTATATATATATATATATATATATATATATATATATATATATATATATATATATGTGTGTGTTTTAAATTAATATTATTAACAGTCATTGAATACTTTCATATTTTTTTTTGCGTTATATTCCACATATGTAATTGACATATCCTGCAGTGTATTGTCTTGTAGAACCTAGATCTTTGCTTAAAAACAGACTTATCTTCAGATCTGCTCCTTGTTAAATACTTTCGTGCGTATGCCCGATTTGCTGGCGTTTAAAAATAAAATGCAATTTACGTTCATTTTGCTCCCCTTAACGAATCAGGCCCTTCATTTTGTTCATAGGTTGTGTATATTTATATATAATGTATAGTATATATCTGCCTACACCTCTAGGGAACACAGTCTTAACGTCCTATTGTTTAACGACTTAATTATTTAATGTGCACTTAAAATAAAGTGCATCCCATATAAGATTCATTTGCATAAGAAAATAAGTTTTATTTATCTTCCGTTGACTGGTGCTAGCCATCAAAAGCAGTCACATTACTATGTGCAGGGTGATGAATTGCTGAATAACCGAACGGGGATATTTGATCAATGCAATTAAAGCGTCATCTCTAATGGACAAAACATTAAGTGGCTGTTGCATGCTGATTAATTGAAGGCAGGAGTTCAAGCTAAAGGTCTATTCCCAGAAGAAGGCTGAGTACAGAGGACTGATAGCGGCCGCCGTGGGGAAGTATATATTGGAAAGTGTCCTAACTGCTGGGATTAGCACAAAAATAGCAGTAAGGTTGGAAGATGTCTGGCTTATGTATCGGAGCTGGCTGCGTAATGCCACAGAGAAACCAGTAGGTGGCGCCACATCTGGCAAGACGGTCTTGTCAATCAATGAGCTCAATAATTTAATCCTACAAGAAGAATGTGAAACATTTTATCAGATGGTCTATTCAGCGAAGCCCTGGCTGGACTCAATTTAAATTCTGTGCTGTATTAAATAGAATCGCAGTTTGGTTTCTACGGACAATGTTTCTAGTTTAACTATTATGTGTGTTCTGCTGATAGGGATGTAGAAATGAAGGACCGTTCTGTGTTTTAGAAAAAGGAGTTTTTCACATTTCTGGTAACGTTGTTTTCCAAAATGTGACACAGAGGTCCGTTCGTTCTGATAGGCAGAGTTTTCATAGGCAGTTTTTGGCTCTGGATGATAGATGTATCGGTAAGGATTTGCAATGTTTTCAGTTACAATCATGTTACAATTGTGTAAAGCTGGGTACACACTGCCGGAAATTTCAGCAATTATCGTGAAGATCACACTGTAAACAACTGTTAGATATCGCATAAGTGTTTACACTTCCACGATCATGTTTTATCATTCCAAAGCACATTGTATCGTTACATTTGGGGTTCTAAACTTCCTACGAGTCACGCTCAACGAGCAGTGTAGGCAGATATCTGTAGAGTGTCCAGAGTCACAATCTTTTTAGCAGATAGGTATGACAGATGAAGATCACAGATCTGAAGGTAAATCGTGCAGGTGTGTACACATGGATCTACATGCTCATCGGGACTTTTAATCATTGTTGAAATCGTTACAAAAATCACATCTGCAATAATTTTATGTAGGGTGTACCCAGCTTAACTTTCTTTGTTTCAGCTTGATAAAGAGGTCATCTGTGTGGTGTATTTGGCCATTGGTTGTAGCAGACTTGAGGAACGTGATTTAGCAATGGAGAAGGGCAGAATAATGTTCCCGCGGAACTGAGCAATCTCAAAATTAGAGTGTTAAAAACTTCTTCTTGGGGAAAATGATTGAATTAAAAAAAACTTTCGGCTGTTTTTTCCCCCCCCCCATTGAAATACGGATATATAGTACAGTAAACACTCTGCAAAGTGAAATATTGTTTCGGCACTGCTCTAAATAACAAGACTCTCTTCTGTTGGAAATCTAGGCTCTTTATAGGTCCAAAACTGTATGTGCACTAGAGCATAGGCAAACCGAGGGGGGTTTCCTAGTGCCTGGAAACCCCCCTCCAAGCCCGGGGCACTGTATAATTGAGGGGGCTGGACCCTGCTCCCGCTTCACACGGCTCTGCTTGAAAAGGGAGAGCTGCACCTAACAGTAGTGCACGCAGCATTGCCCATGTATATTATGGGGATAGGAAGAGTTGGAGAGCAGCCAAGTACTGTCTAATATTATAGCCACGCCCCCATGCATGCTGGTCATGCCCACTGGCGGCGTGGTGTGGAAACACCCCTCTACAAATCCTGTGTTTGCCCCTGAGAGTGACTGTTTTTGTCCTTATAAATTACCTCCACAGAGTTTAAGCAGCAGATACACTTTAAGGGATAGATTTATCCCATAACGACCAATCAGATTCTAGCTATCATTTGCTGGACTGTATTAAATGATAGCTCGATTCTGGTTTGTTTGCTATGGGCAACACCTCCACGTTTTCTCTTTACAATGTTTGATAACGCTACCCCTTAGTCTCTAATTACAGGAAAAAACAAACAATTTCAGAAGTTTAGCGATCAACAAACATTATGTGAGAAATAAATGAAACAATTTGCAGACACAGCTGTTAAAAGTTCCGCACTGAGCAGGAAGATGAAACGGTTGTCCGACTGCAAACAACATTAAGCCCGTCATCCTGTAAGAAATCGGAAACCCGTTTATGAATTGTTTAGGTCAACGCTAAAGGAAAAGATCATTAATAAAAGCTGGGAGAATTGCATCATTCATGGAGCGAAGACATAATCCCTAACAGTACAAGTTGCATTGATGTCTATGTAACAGATCCCCAGCCACGAACCTTTCCATCAATCTAATGAGCAATAAAATTCAATCCTTAATTGACAAAAACATTTTTTAATCAAAAGTATGAGGCATTTGGTGCCCTTGAGTCAGAGAAGTAGCTTTTCATCTTTAGTCAATGTTTATGTTTGCTGCTAACAACCAAGTCTGTAGCATAACAGCCTGTGGCAGGCACAGGGAAAATCACAGAATATTCCTGCAATGCTCCTTATTATTTCCTCTGCAGTTCTAGCTGGTTCTCACCAATATACTCAGGGGTATATTTTTCAAAGGGCAGTGAGCTGGTGCTTTGCCTTATACATCAAGGAGTTACCACTGTCAATAGCGTTTTTATCTCTGGCGTAAACACCAGTCAGCGTTAACATTCGCCCCCTTTTGCTAGCTATGACTTCCCCATGCAAAGGATTGACCCGGGATCTCAGCATGGCAGTAGCAGAACTATGAATAAAGCATTTTTCTATATTTTGAAATATTTTTATTTTGCATTTTCATTTTGTTTTCAATTTTATTTGTTAACTATTTATTTTTGATTTTATTTTATTTTACGCTCATGGAACTGAAAGTCCAGGTCAGAGATTGATCAGGGCGAACTGTTGCTTTAACCCTTAACGCTCCGGCCCAAACATGTGAGTATCGCTCAGCCGCGATTGATCAGCTGCGCCGACAAGAGATTTTTTTTAACAAAATCATACGTATCGCCACATTTCAATTAAATATGCTCCTCGATCTTGTTGCAAGAAGGACATCCCGATATCCTAATTTTCCATGCCTGCCAAATTTCCCATTTGGAAATTGAGGAAACAGTAGGCAACGTCTCTATTCCAGACAAGGCAGTGCTCATATTTTAGTTTGCATTTATAGATGGCCACCAGTATTAAAATAAAGTGCTCTAGAAATTATATTACTCTGTATTCACTCTTAGGTCATAATAACTTAAAGCTGCACTACCAGCAGAGTTTACTAAGGTGCACCGGTCCCTAGTAGAGATGCTCAGGCTCAGTTTTCTGAAAACCGAGCCCACCCGAACAAAGGGCATCCGAGTAGGCTCGCAAGCCGGCTCGTTACTTTCTCGCATATTTGGATCTGAATCGAGGCAGAACGTCATAGTTGCGTTGTCGGATCTCGCAGGTTTTGGATTCCATGCAGGGGCGGGCTGGCCGGGGGGCAGAGGGGCATCGGTCCCGCGAGCCGCTCAGTCTAACCACTGTTAGGGCCGGCCGCCCAGCCCACATCCCCTCCCCGGATGCATTATTTCCTCATTATTACCGGCGGCCGCATCACATGACAAGCGATGTGGCAGTGTCAGCGTACAGGCGGTCGCATCACATGACACGCAATGCGGCTGCATCATTGATGACGCGGCCGCATCACATGACAAGCAATGCGGCCGCCGGGCTGAAACTTGCCAGCTCGCGCCTGTCCATAAGTACCTCCCTCCCCAGGAGATCCAGCGCCATTGCTCATACAGAAACGGGTGTAGCAGTGTTCTTGTCACTTTCTAGTCTCCAGTGACATTGCTCAGTGCCATTGCTCATACAGAAACGGGTGTAGCAGTGTTCTTGTCACTTTCCAGTCTCCAGTGACATTGCTCAGTGCCATTGCTCATACAGAAACGGGTGTAGCAGTGTTCTTGTCACTTTCCAGTCTCTAGTGCCATTGCTCAGTGCCATTGCTCACACAGAAACAGGAGTAGCAGTGTTCTTGTCACTCTCCAGTAACATTGCTCAGTGCCATTGCTCATACAGAAACTGGGGTAGCAGTGTTCTTGTCACTCTCCATTCTCCAGTGACATTGCTCAGTGCCATTGCCCATACAGAAACAGGAGGGGTTGCAGTATTCTTGTCACTCTCCATTCTCCAGTTACATTGTTCATACAGAAACAGGAGGGGTATCAGTGTTCTTGTTACTTGACAAAAAATAATGTAGGAATAATAAAAGAGCAAAATTATGTGATTTTAGCAAACAAATAGGGATTTTAGAAAAAAATTGGGATCCAAAACCAAAACACGTGAGGGCTGTTTTGCCAAAAACAAAAACAAAATATAAAGTTAATCCTGATCCAAAACCAAAACCAAAACACGTAGGTCAGTGAACATCTCTAGTCCATAGCCGGAGCCCTAGGAGCTCGTCCATGCAACTTTTTTCCCAGGGTTCCTCCACTTCTCTTACAGAAGCAGCCAAGAACCAAGGAGAGGAGCAGTGATCGGTTGACCAATCACAATCCGCAATGAAGAGATTGTTATAATTTAAAAAGTTGCAGAGCCTTTGAAAATCGACTCCATGTGGCAGCTCCTGGGGTGGGAGGAGGCACCTTTTAATAAAATATTTTAATATTTTTCTAATGGGTGTTTGGAAGTCGGTACATTATTGTTGCATATTACAAGTTTTTCACATACATGGAGGTAAAGTCCTCTGTAAATGTTGATAAAATAAAACAATAGCAAATCAATAGAAATTATTAGTCTGTGCTCGTAGGTCACCTTTCCCTCTTTAAAATGATGTCTCACATTGATCAGTTAGACTTCTTCATAGCTCCAGGACATCTCCAAATAAAACGGAGGGGAAGGAGGAATAATCTTGTCAACGCCTTTGATCTCTTCCCGGAGATTTCTCCTGGTTGGTAAAACAAGTGCGTCGGACTGAGCAGCAGCGGGAGTTTGAAGCCTTCGACATATCAAAGATGAAAATCAGGAACCCCCCCTGTGATAGCTCGAGGCCCCGGGTGGAAGACAGAGCAAGTTCAAGGCATTTACTGACTTAATAAAATCTGCTATTGACTGGATCTGATTACTTATAGCAAAATGTAAGAGGAATTCTGCCAGAGCTCAGGAACAAAGTTCATAGTTTTGGTGGAGGGTGTCAAAGCTGCTCTGTATGACTAGGGTCCCGCAGACGTCATGTGCTGCAGGCTGCACACCGTCTAACAGGAGAACTATTGTGCCCACATCAGAAAGTGATTCTATCTATCTATCTATCAATCTATCTATCTATATATCTATCTATCTATCTATCTATCTATCTATCTATATATCTATCTATCTATCAATCTATCTATCTATATATCTCATATCTATCTATCTATCTATCTATCTATCTATCTATCTATCTATCTATCTCATATCTATCTATCTCTCTATCTATCTCATATCTATCTATCTATCTATCTATCTATCTATCTATCTATCTCATATCTATCTATCTATCTATCTATTTATCTATCTCATATCTATCTATCTCTCTATCTATCTCATATCTATCTATCTATCTCATCTATCTCATCTATCTCTCTATCTATCTATCTATCTATCTATCGATCTATCTCATATCTATCTATCTATCTATCTATCTATCTATCTCATATCTATCTATCTATCTATCTATCTATCTATCTATCTCATATCTATCTATCTCTCTATCTCATATCTATCTATCTATCTCATATCTATCTATCTATCTATCTCATATCTATCTATCTATCTATCTATCTATCTCATATTTATCTATCTATCTATCTATCTATCTATCTATCTATCTATCTATCTCATATCTATCTATCTCATATCTATCTATCTCATATCTATCTATCTATCATGAAACAGGAAGTAATTTACCATGGTAACCACAACAGGACCCGACCCCCAGGGAAATGTACAGGGTCATACATGCCAACTCTCCCGGAAAGTCCGGGAGACTCCCAAAATTCGGGTCAGTCTCCCGGGCAAGCTGGCATTTCTCCCGCATCCCAATCTCACAGAGAATCGCGTCATTTGACGCGATTCTCTGTGAATCACGCCATTTTGGAGGGCGGGACAGGGCGGGACGAGGCCAATCGCATCATTTTGACCCCGCCCCCCGCGACGTGAATTACGGTTTTTGCGGGGGGCGGGGCCAAAATGACGCGAGTGGCCTCATCCCGCCCCCTCCCGCCCTCCAGTCACGCTCTCTCTCCCGGAAACAAGTTTCCGGGAGTTGGTAAGTATGGGTAGGGTTAAGAATGGAAGAAGGAAAACCAAACTTTTGCATTTATGTGATATTTTCTTAATGATATATTGTCATTTAAAAAATATTGCTATAGGCAACATCTCCACTTTCTCAAACCCTTAGTTTATAAAATATACCCCTAGTGATTTTTACCAGTTAGTAACACGGGACTCCCACAGTTAACTACACTCAATACTGTACTGTGGACACTCCATCTGTAACCCACAATGCACTACACACATACAAACACTAGTATAAATATACTTCAATGAATGACGACACCACTGTTTGCTGTATGCTGCAATTGTTGGGGATTGGTTCTTGATTGCATCAGTTGGTCAGGGCTGGTCTTTCAGCGTCTTTGAGCTGCACTGTCCATCTCTGTGTGCGCTGCTGCTCTGAATTGTGTGTCTGTCTTGCCTGGTACTTCGTATATCTGTGTGTGCATTGCTGCTCTGAATTGTGTGTCTGTCTTGCCTGGTACTTCGTATATCTGTGTGTGCGTTGCTTGATCTTTGCTGCTGTATTACTTATGGATGCTGCCGTTGTGCTGGTTGAGTGTGCCAGACGTAGAGTATCTTTGGTTCTCTTAAGCTTTTGAATAGTATATATTTGTGAATGTTAGTAGCTATATTATTTGTAGCAACTGGTCTTTTAGGTTTAGAGGTCCTTTAACCATACACTTTCAGAGTTAAAACGCATAGATAACAATGTCACAAATTAACACAATACCCTCATCCAGGAATATCTTGGACACTTACCATGCTGCTTACCTTGTACCAGCCCTTAATTCCTGTACTAAGTCCCATAGCCTCAGGTATGGCCAAGGATTGACAGACTGTTGAACCTATCATCAGGAAAATGAGACAGTTCTAGTCATTTTCACAAAGACGAAAAAGCTGACATTGGATCCCCTGACAGGATGACACCAAAGGTGTCATGGACGACTGAGTGTAATACTGACATTTCGAAAAACAGACGTGCTACAATTCAGACGAATGAAGATGCCAGCAGCCTCCAATGACGTCACTATGAAGAAGTACAGTCTCTTTCGCGGTGTCAAGCTGATAATATAAGGAGGTGCCGGCTGTACAATGTTCTAGGCTCTGTAAAGTACATTTGGCGCCTCCTTAAATTAGCAGTTAATGGCGCGAATCAGACTGTGCCCCTTCAAAATGACGTTATCGGAGGCTGTCGGCATCTTCATTCGTCTACGTTGTCACACGTCTGTTTTTCTAGATGTTAGTATCCCCACTGTGTCATCCATGACACCTTTGGTGTCATCCTGTCGGGGTTTTCGTCTTCGTGATAACGTACCCAACCCACATGGGAAGGCTGATATAGAGCAGATAAGGAAGTAGTCATACAGTCTGTACGACTGAATCAGAGCCATGCCGGAGAAACAGGAACACATTGATCAGCAGATGAATCGCCCAGGAATAGTAATGCCAGAGCTGGTGTATAATAAATAAAATATGGCACCATGTGTACACATAATACAATAATATAGAAGCACACAACATTGTAATGATCAGAGATGTCCAAGTTCAGTCCTCAAGGGCTACCAACAGTTAATGTTTTCAGGATTTCTTTCTGTAGAAACAGGCGGGATAATTAATGGCCCAGCCAAATAGATTAACTCACCTGTGCATGATTAAAGAAATCCTGAAAACATGAACTGCTGGTAGCCCTTGAGGAATGAACCTGGACACCTCTGGTTTAGATAGAACATATGTGAGTGTTAACTTGGGGCACAGAATACGTCCACATGAAAGTGTGGTTGTGACACTGGATATCTGCTCGACTATCTATTGTCCCAGTTTTCCCAGAACAATCCTGCTTTTTGACTTTTGGAATTAGTGGGAATAGATACTGTAAAGGTTGCAGTCTAGCTGGCGGTAGCTTGCAATCTGTTTACACCCTTGAATGCTGGATTCTTTCCAACAAGTTTTAAAAGGGTGTGTTAATACGCCAAGAAACAGCTCAACACGGAGCTTAGGAGACAGTTCAGGGAGAAGCGGTGGTGGCAGGAGGCAGATTCAGCCAGACACGAGTTTGGAGAGTCCTGTGAAAAAGTGGCGAGCAGCCTAGCTGCCCACAGGATAGAGGTAGAGACTTGTTATTGCTGCTAAAACCTAGTCACTGACCAAAGTCTATTCTTGCCATAAAACCTACAGATGCTTTGTTGCAACCCAACAGGACATATTAGTGGTATCATCGCACTAACAAACCTTCACGCTATTCGGATTTCCTGCTCTTCAGAAAATGGAATCCTTACACCATACATCAAAATCATCCACTGTATAGGAAGCTCAACTCTGTGCCTTTCCCAATGGACCGATGCTAGTCTGCTTGGTTGATCTTGAGTTATAGAAACACATATATAGTTGCTCCCTCCATCCAGACACACAAGTGTAATAGAAAACATGGCTGCACTAGCAGATGTTAATTAACTCTGTCCAGATCGCCCTGACATTTCTTTACAGACATTTTAAAAAAAAATTTAGACTAGAAGGGACTGTGCAGTACTAGATATTAGATTTGAGATATAATAACTATGTGGTAGATCAAGGCCCATACTTATACATTATAGCCTTCCTCAGTCATCAGCTTAACGTTCCTATATATGAGAAAATTTGTCTACGCAATTATTTGACCAAATCGCAAAGTAGTTTGGTTCTCAGGCTGAACAACTGGGTACGATGAGGTGCCGTGTTGGACAATGGGTGTGCACCAGGACTTTGGTACCATCCCGATTGGCAGCTCACTGCCAAATATTGACATTTGTCTTTTTACCCAATACAAACTACGATGCCCTAACTGCCCAGCAGACTCGCAGCAATAAAGATTATAATACAAATACTCTTCTACATTATCCTCCCATTGATATATTACTGCTGACATTATTCACAGTTTTATCTTAGGGCAACGTTCCACTGTAACTGAGAAACAAAAAACAACAAAGTTTACAGTGATTGATTGCATTGATTACAATGTTATTAGTAACGCCTTTAAGTCCAAGGTTATTGGAAGGTGCCGTTATATATAAGCACGGTTTGTTTTTAGAGATGAATTGATAACATTTGATTAGTTAAAGTAATCATTGTCTGATCAAAGTCCTAGGGATGCTGTGAAGAATGAAATACACTGAAAAATCTTCTGTATCCTTTTTTGGGTATAGCCGTCACTGTGCAGGTCCAGAATTGGACATCTCACTTGTAATAAAATCAACATATTTGTCTGTGGACGTTACATTCGGCTGAAATCTGACTGTAGATAAGCAGCCAAGGTTTGTTAATGTTCTGATAGCGTCTAATCTTCTTGTAATGGTTTGAAGTATAGCTAAGATCAAGGGGTGTATAGGATCACTGAGCAACCCAGAATAGCATAATGCAGCATACAGTAAAAAGGAACACTATAGGAGTACATGATGAGACAGGACACTTTATGGTGTCACCAAGCAATGCATACTGTAGTGGCACAATATTTGATGGAAAAGCAGTGCAAATAGTGGGCACTGCTGAATCCCCAGTAGTTATGCCCCTATCTTTCCGAATAACAGCATATACCATACATGCAGGGGGATAAACAATGTCAGCCAAGCTACCTTCATATAAAGAGCATCCCGACTTTTCATCATCATCATCATCATCATCATCATTTATTTATATAGCGCCACTGATTCCACAGTGCTGTACAGAGAACTCATTCACATCAGTCACTGCCCCATTGGAATTTACAGTCTAAATTCCGTAACATACACACACACACAGACAGAGAGAGATAGAGAGACTATGGTCAATTTTGATAGCAGCCAATTAAGCTACTAGTATGTTTATGGCATATGGGAGGAAACCAGAGCCCCCGGAGGAAACCCACGCAAACACGGGGAGAACATACAAACTCCTCACAGATAAGGCCATGGTCGGGAATTAAACTCATGACCCCAGGGCTGTGAGGCAGGAGTGATAACCACTGAGCCACCATGCTGCACGCCTTCTTTACTGAGCAACAGCTGGTCTGCACTAGCCGTGATTGATAAAACTGTCACTATGGCCGCCCCATGCTCCATTCTTATGCCAGATCCAACCTGACATTAACTGTAACACAGAACGTGCTTCTGCCCCAATTATTTCATTCTTAACCCTTGTTTACTGGGAGGGTAAAAATGGCCAGAATGTTGAAGCACCAGGTAGGTAAATGATTTTATTCTTGTCCTACGTTTATTCATGGTGCTCCAAGACATAAAAGGGTGATTACAGGTGGATACAATCGACAATAGACATCATTATTCTTAAGACCATCCCTAAAAACCACACATATACAGTTGCGAAACTGCTGTCAATGCAAGGTGTGCAGCCGCTATGGTGCCCAGCAGGTGAGCAGAGAGGAAGCCTTTTTTCAACAGGTGCCAAAAGAGCAGAGAGGAATCCTCAATTGAGCAGGCACCAGAAGAACAGAGATGATGTCTCTTTTGAGCAGTTTTCAGAAGAGCAGAGAGAAAGCACCTTCTGAGCTGCTGCCAGAAGAGCAGAGAGGAAGACTCTTTTGAGCCGGAGCCAGAAAATCAGAGATGAAGTCTGTTTTGAGCTGCTGCCAGAAGAGCAGAGATGAAGCCTCTTTTGAGCAGGTGCCAGAAGAGCAGAGATGAAGTCTCTTTTGAGCAGGTTCCAGAAGAGCAGAGGTGAAGTCTCTTTTGAGCAGGTGCCAGAAGAGCAGAGATGAAGTCTCTTTTGAGCAGGTGCCAGAAGAGCAGAGGTGAAGTCTCTTTTGAGCAGGTGTCAGAAGAGCAGAGATGAAGTCTCTTTTGAGCAGGTGTCAGAAGAGCAGATATGAAGTCTCTTTTGAGCTGCTGCCAGAAGAGCAGAGATGAAGCCTCTTTGAGCAGGTGCCAGACCAACGAAACTTCAGAAATGGTCCCCTCTTTTTTCTTCTGAGGGTAGAGCAGCGATCCTCTCCCAAGTTTTCCTATGCCCCATGATGTAGTGTACCAACCATGGACACCTACCTTTTGCTACAATAGAAAAAGGATTTATTCCTGAGCACCCTGGGATTCCTCTCCAGACGTTTTGAAGGCAGATTGTGGCTGAATTATTTTAACAGAAGTGTTTCAGAAGTTAAATGTTTTTCTTTTATGAGAGCTTGTGGTACTCAAAATGTAATAAGGGCTTTTATGAGCTGTGTTTTGTTTTTTGTATTGTTGTTTTTCACTGCAATATGTAGACAGACGGGCAAAAAGTTCTACCTATTATGTGCAAAGGAGAATAGTCACTGCATGCAATAATAGATAAATTAGTGTAATGCATCCCGTGGGTGGTTTATTTCCAGTGTATAAACTAAATCATATTAATTGAATTTGTTTTTAATATTTTTGTCTCTCACATTATTAGTTAGGCTTCAGTCGTCATCCTTTATTAACGCAACTCTCTGTATGAGGATCTGTGAGAGCTATGGTGTTAAAATAAACCTTAGTATACCTATAAAACAATATGCTTTATATGGTATTTTCTTTTCACTAAAAAAACTACTAATGGTCTCCACATTTTTGGAGGCAGACATTCTGTGAGCTGAAGCAATAGTACAACCTATCCAGTCACTAGGAACCAGTGACATCACTGAGAATGCAGCCTATCCAGTCACTAGGATCCAGTGACATCACTGAGAATGCAGCCTATCCATTAACTAGGAACCAGTGACATCACTGAGAATACAGCCTATCCATTAACTAGGAACCAGTGACATCACTGAGAGTGCAGTCTATCCATTAACTTGGAACCAGTGACATCACTGAGAATGCAGCCTATCCATTAACTTGGAACTAGTGACATCACCGAGAATGCAGCCTATCCAGTAACTAGGAACCAGTGATATCACTGAGAATGCAGCCTATCCATTCACTAGGAACCAGTGACATCACTGAGAGTGCAGTCTATCCATTAACTTGGAACCAGTGACATCACTGAGAATGCAGCCTATCCATTAACTTGGAACTAGTGACATCATCGAGAATGCAGCCTATCCAGTCACTAGGAACCAGTGACATCACTGAGAATGCAGCCTATCCATTCATTAGGGACCAATGACATCACTGAGAATGCAGCCTATCCATTCACTAGGAACCAGTGACATCACTGAGAATGCAGCCTATCCAGTCACTAGGAACCAGTGACATCACTGAGAAAGCAGCCTATCCATTCACTAGGAACCAGTGACATCATCGAGAATGCAGCCTATCCAGTCACTAGGAACCAGTGACATCACTGAGAATGCAGCCTATCCATTCATTAGGGACCAATGACATCACTGAGAATGCAGCCTATCCATTCACTAGGAACCAGTGACATCACTGAGAATGCAGCCTATCCAGTCACTAGGAACCAGTGACATCACTGAGAATGCAGGGTATCCAGTCACTAGGAACCAGTGACATCACTGAGAAAGCAGCCTATCCAGTTACTAGGATTCAGTGACATCACTGAGGCATCAGGGGCAAATTAATGTCCCTGATTCCTAGTTAACTGAAAGGCTCCACTATCATGAATATTGCCTCAAAATGGCTGTCTGCGCAGTGTGTGTGTGATGAGTACACTTTAAATCTGAATAAAGTACCTATTGTATATTCAATCCAATATAATTTTTTTTCCTGGAGCACGAAGCTAAAATAATTTCACAGAATTAATTCCTTTCCTGCCAGAGAGCTCTGACAATTCCTAATTTAAATCCTTGTGGCAATTAAACGCAAGGCACACTTTGGACCTTAGGTCCCGCGGTCGCAGCGATGCAGGGCTCCTGCAATATTAATGCTTCGGATACCATTAAAAGGGAAAATTTCAACTACCGTGTCGGAGAGAACACTCAAGAGTGTCATGACCCCTGGTGCAGGAAGGGAACCAATTTTTACTTAATCGGCGAGAAAATGAAAAGGATGGTAATACAGTATTTTAAGTTTAATGTGAAAAAAACGATTGAAATAATGAAAAAGTAAAGAAATGTATAAAGAATCTAAACTTAAAAAGAGTTTAAAGAGAACATTTCCTGTCATAATATGAGCAATGTTTAAAATAACACAGACTTATTTAATAGCATGGTGGACTCAAATGTTTCTCAGATGCCCGTTATTCACTGAATCGGGCTGATTTTGCCAGTGCAAGTATTTCAGGACCATGAAACCTCAAATACATTTTGCTTTTAAAAGGACTACTGATACCCTTCACAAATATATGTGTAAAACGTTCAGGAACGTGCAACAAAGGGGGGTATAGATATCTCTGCACAGCAGACTTCCTGTCATCAATACCACCAAAGGACACTGCAGTGAACTTCTTTGCTGATGGAACAGACTGACAACAGAGAATAAATATATACTTGGCTACATCACAGATGTATAAGGATACAGGGTCTGGTTCATTAAGGAATGTAACCAGTGATCTGTGCCGTATTTTGGGTAAAATAGCTCTGAACATGCCCAGAACTGAATTATCAGCCAGAGAACGCAGCAACATCCAGTTCATGTTCCAGTGCAAAGGACCCTTATTACAGCCTATTATTTCAGGGGCGGAATGCCCGTAGTCATTGTACAGTAAGGACGTGCCAAGCTGAAGCGCACGCAGCAGCAGGTCAAGTGTAAATGCAGAGTGATAGTGCAGCCTAGCACTTCAACATAGATAAGCACGCCCCCCGGGGGGGGGGGGGGGTGTGGCCATGACCTTACCGTGACAAATTTGCACCCGATTCTATTTCAGTCCCTAAAGCTGGGTACACACTACAGAATTTTCCACCAACTTTTTATGCCGATCGATTTTACATGCAATCGATGGTCCGATCGCTCGATCCATGGACTGCATACACACCAGCCTTGTTTTAGAAGATAAAGGGAAGAGCGGATGTCTCTTTAGCGACTTTTTACAGCCATGTTGTCGTGAGCAATGATTGCAATTTCGTACACATCGGTCGGAAGTTTATACACACTACACAACGGAAACGAGATTGGAACAAAAATATTTAAAGGTACGACCAACCAAATGAGGTGACAATCGTCCATTTGGGCAGAATTTCGACCATCTTGTCACTGCACACACTGACCCGACTTTTAAACGAGCGGTCGTATGTCGGCTGGTTGAGCCGATTACTGGACGAAAACCCTGTAGTGTGTACCCAGCTTAAGTACCAACATATTGTGATTCATTCAACCCATCCTTCTGCTGTGTTTTCTTGCAGGCTTAGATTTACATATGAATGGATGTGGTTATTTTCTTCTCATTACTTTTATTAATGGATGTGAAAACTGCCGCTAACTGCCATGCAGTATTTTGTAATTGCAGCGATAAAAAAAAATATTTAATATCTCTTTCAGATTCCAGCCTAAAACTTTACTGAGCAAATCATAGCCATGAGAAATAAAGAAAGCGCATGAGAAGGGTTGCAGTATATATTGACATTATGGTATAATCTAGTGCGCAGTTGATGGTGTATATTACTTGTCGCAGGTATTATCTTATGACAGATCATGTGACACAGAGAGGCCTCTGGGAAAGGTCCAGGGCGATGGCATTCTAGCATTTAAATAAAATATCCAGAGACACTGCTGGAGAGGCATAATGCAATCCAAGAATACATACAATGGCTATGATGAAATATTAATTAACCAATCTATAATGGGATTTTTTTAAAATAGATTTTAAAATGATTTATAAGTATTTTGTAAGAATTTCCCTGTTGCTTTATGGTTTTTTCCAACCGATATACTTGTGAGTGTGTGATTCCATTTGATATGTATTGATTCACTTTGAGAAGATAGTACTTTGAGCTCTCACATTCCCCGACCTTCTATAAAACAACTTGGCAGACAGCCTATTGTTGCATTTTTTACATTGTTGAAACAATGTTTCTGCACTCCGCAAAACAGGTACCCCTTGGTCTCACCCCCACTGGGGTTAATTTTACCTGTTTTATTAGCGTTTGAAGCGCTAGTACAACGCAGGTAACCAGATGTGAAAATAGAAGTCATTGTTTTCAATGACACCAAAACCATTTACAACAAATTCATGTCAAACACACACAAGTTGCTTTTCCCCAATTTTAAATAAAAGCGTCAATCAATAGGAACACAGACTTGTTAATCAATATCTGTACACAAGTTTTAATTGGATGAAAGTGAATGGATGAATCTGAATCTTTCGGATTTATTTATTTTTCGCCGTTATGATCGGGTCCAGGACTTGGATTAGTTTCACGGGAACATTGATCTGGTGATGTTCTGCATCACATTCCGAATGTCAGAGGTTGAGACAGATCTTCAATCCTTGTTTTATAATCAATAGTAACAAAAGGTTAGAGTTATGTGTACAAAGAGGAAATGCCTGTCCAAACTTCTTCTTTTTTTTCCTTGTAAAGCACTGCGAATATTATATCTTGTCATTATATAAAGAAAAGTTCATAAGTAAATAATAATAATAATACAAATCTACCTGGGAAGTGACTCTTGTTTTTGCATCAGATTAAAGTAAAGTCATTTGATCACCCACTAGACACATGAGGATAACTTTCAACAAGCAACCTTACCGAGATTGGCTTCAAAATAATTTAAAGCCCAGCGCAGGTTATATAAAACTTTGGCTGTACTATAAAACACTCTGCGTGTAAAGTCTTAAGATTTATACTATTCCTTCCCCAGCTGTTCTCCATCCGTAATAAAGCCGGCTGTTTGCAATCATTGTCTGAATGATCTCTGAATAGGGAATGTAAAACTGCTTAGGTTGATAAACCGCACTTTATTACAATTGTGTTTCTGTTTTTTTTCTGCCGGAAGCCAGATCAAGCAGCTATAGTCAGACACGAGAGTGGGTGAGATCTTGTCTTGTGGTTTGCATACAATCCTCTGACATCAAGCAGGGATGAACATCAATACTCTTATTTACCAAGATATCCCTTTGAAGAAGGATTGTAGTAGAAAGTGTTTATTAATGCAAATCTTGTTCTTTGTATACAGTCCTGTAGTTCTCAATTAAATGGCTAGTTTACTATGCATCCTTTCAGTGAGGATCCCTCTCTTAGGATGCTGATATGACTTTGCATAGCTTCCTGGGCCGCTGGACCTGAAAACATCCGGAGAAGTGTGAGAGCAATGTCAAAGGCAAAAATCTGGAAATTTGTATATATTCCAACAACTAGGAACAGCAGTGTGTGCTCCCTCCCCACTCCACCACTAATATAACCAGGCAGCATGAACCAATCCCCACTCTACCGGTAATACAACCAGGAAGCATAAGCTCCTCCCTACTCCATCTCTGATACAACCAGGGAGCATAAGCTCCTCCCCGCTCAATCGCTGATACAACCAAGGAACATAAGCTCCTCCTTACTCCATCTCTGATACAACCAGGGAGCATAAGCTCCTCCCCTCTCCATCTCTGATATAACAAGGGAGCATCAACCCCTCCCCACTCCGCCGCTAATACAACCAGGGAGCATGAGCTCCCCTCCCCCACTCCACCTCTGATATAACCAGGGAGCATAAACCCCTCCCCACTCCACCGCTAATACAAACAGGGAGCATAAGCTCCCCCCCACTCTGCCGCTAATACAACCAGGGAGCAAAAGCCCCTCCCCACACCACCGCTAATACACCCAGGGAGCATAAACTCCTCCCCACTACACCTCCGATTCTTCCCACTCCATCTATAACCCTTCGACCAATGTCTTATGACATACAGGCAACACAAACTCTTCCCCACTCAATCTCATAGGGCCTGATTCATTACGGCATGGACGCTGAGCGCCTTGTGTGTTTGTTTAGAAATGCACGTAGATGGGCTGTGCATTTAGCCCCTAAATTCAACAAGGAATGGTGCTGTGATGAATACGGGAGCAGAACTTCTGTGCTCTACTATTCAAAACACTGCAGGATACGTCCAATGCTGATATGTAATATAAATTCGCAAAAGTATGCACAGAAAAAAAATAAAACTATTGAATTAATGTCACTTGTTAATAATATAGGCACTAATGGCTAAGTAACTTTGAGATACCTAAAGCTGCATGTGCTCCAGTTTGGCACGCCGTTACTGTACATTGACTACAGGAGAACGCCCCTTCCTCTCCCCAGTCACTCCCAGAAATCGCAGGCTGTAGTTAGTGTCCTTCGTGTTTGTCGGTGCATTAAACATTGCTGCATTTAGTTGCGTATGATCCGGTCCTAGGTATGCACAGAGTGATTTTGCAGATGCTACGCTGATTTAGGTCCATAGATCTTTGGCTGGAAAGTGAGAAAAAAATGTACCTCAGTGAATGATTTTCTCATACTAAGTGCAAATATATAAATGAAAGAGTTGAGGTGCTGAATAGGGATTTTGCTGTCCATACTTACCTAGTAGTTTATAACATACTTTATGTATAATGTTTAGCACTTTACTAAAATGTTTTTTTCTTTTTTTTTACAGGTAAGACTGTTTGCTGTTCATTTGTCGTTCTGCCAAAGTCATAGTAAGAGAAACCCTGCATTTGTATATATTGTACATGCCGTTTTATTGCAAGTTTGTATATATAAGTTAACGTGTGTATATGTTGGACTGGTAGACCAGGATTTGCTTTGGGTCTAGTATAAGTTCTATAGTCCATATAATTGTTTTACATTCATATGTCTTGTGTATGTAATTACCCAACGTTAGACACCATTGTTCCATATCTTCTACTAAGTTCTAATAAGATTGAAATAATCATCTGTCTTGTGTCTTAAACAAACTTATTACTTACGGTACATACCTACCAACAATCCAACATTTTGGCAGATACGTTGCATATATTTTTATTATGGATCGATTTACGGGAACTTTTGGTAAATTTGATTAAAGGCAAACTTTACTTTCTCTAACTGTGAATACACATTCCCCCAACCTAATTAAGAATTATTTTAATTTAATCCCCCCTTTAATTTTTACATCACATGCCTACTGTTCCACAAATGTGCCAACACTGCTTTATTGATGTATGCGATCTATTCTTTCTTCCACGGTTTGTGGATCTACCTTAAAATTTGAATAGTGGAAAAGGGAGAAAATGTCCAACCTACTAGCGCTTTATTAATTTAAACTTTTTAGTGTTTCTCCTAAAATATTAGATTTACCTTCATTCACATCTTAAACAAACTTGAAAATGAGGGACCATCGGGACTGTCTTACACGTATCACTTGTGCACTTTTATTTTATTACATTTATCGACATACGCCTAGAAATGAGGGCAATAGGATGGTGTAAATATGTCCCATTGTGCAAATTAACATTTCATTTTCATCTGTTGATGTGAAAGTCATCCTAATTTGTACTCAACAAGGAACGCTCCCCAACCATCCCACTCCTAAATCAGATGGTGCAATCTTTTCTACCTGTCTTGATCCAAAAATCCATGCGATTATCCATAAAACCGGGAGCATTTGCGCAAAAATATGTGCGCGATGTCAGAAGAGACCACTTGTGCTGCGGGTTTGCGTTTTCATAAACAAGTCTTGAAGGTAAATTTACAATGTCTTACGTATTAATAAGAGGCTTATAGAAAGTTTTTAACTCTTTAACAACAATCTCATTTAAATACACCAGTACAACAGTCTCAACTGTGCAATAATATGCTCTTAATTCATGTGCAATTGGGTATACAAGGTAGACTGAATAAATGCAGATGTGAAAGAGTTCATTACAAAAACTTGTGTATTATAATGAATAAAGCACCCCAGGGCCATCTTTTCCATTGGGCATGATGGGCAGCTGCCCGGGGGGCCCACGGGCAAGGGGGCCCCATAGGCACAGCTCTTAATAAGAATAATCCTGCAAAAGAAAAAAACCTGCAAAAAAAAACCTACAAGGGTCACTGAGCAAGTACATCTATCTATCTCTATCTCTATATATCTATATCTGTATCTGTATACATCTATATTTCTATATCTATATCTATATCTAGGGGCCCCGGTGCACTGCTTTGCCCAGTGGCCCATAATGTTGTTAAGATGGCCCTAAAGCACCCCAATCAAATATATCACATATATTAGCAGACACCCATTATATGTCTACAAAAGTCCTCAGTGACTTATAATATGCTTATAGATTACTGCAGCAAGAATATCATTCCATAAATAACTTATTACCAAACATAGGGAATAAAACATACCACTACTAACCTAAGAATATTATAGAGCTTGGTATAAAATTTAGTCCTAGTTTTTTCATGTATGAAAATATTTTTTAAAAAATTAACCATAAGGAATGTAGCAGTAGATCCACCAAACCTTCTAAAAATGAATAGTGGAGGCGTTACCCATAGCAACCAATCAGATTCTAGCTGTCACTTTCTAGAGTGTATGAGATGAAGCTAGAATCTGATTGGTTGCTATGGGCAACGCCTCCATTGTTCCTTTTTAGAAGGTGTGACACAGTTACCTCATAGTTTCTGCTGAGTTACAGTTGACTTTGTTACTAGTGTATCAGGCTTGCATTGGGAGAAATCGTGTTTGTTTGCTTTTTAAATATCATAAAATGTCATTTCAACAATAAATTAGAATAAAAATAAAACCAAATCTAAAAACTTCCCAAATGTACTTTATAACCATGTTTTTATACCCTTAAAATGTCTTTTTAAAGAACTCTTTAGATTGAATCGGTAATAAAAGATGGGTGAATCTGCAGAAAATAGAACTATTGGCCGAATATCACACGTCTGAATTGCCAGAGAGTTCATCAAAGCTAATTTTGTCGGACTGATGCACAAAGTGTAAAATATCCGTCCACCACTTTTGCATATATAAACGGATGGATTTCTTTTAAAATGGAGTTTTAGAACAAGAGCTTAGATTTTTATGAGAGTGCTTTCACTTTAAAGCAAAAGAGACTTGTCAGCGCAGGGCTGTGTACCGTGCCGCATGCTGATTGAAGAGCCAAGGTCGGGATAAGGGTTGGATGAAAGGTCCGTGGCCTTTTCAAGCTCCTGCTACACAACTGATATCTCCTCTTTGCAGGCCGCAGTCAGCGTATCCATAAATCAAGCAAAGTGCAGCCAGACAGTCAACAAGATCGAAGGCGCGAACCTAAATTTGGGGTCCTTGTGACAGCAGCGCTCATAAGCATAATTTTAATTTTATAGATTGACGTACCCTCGATGGAGGAATCTCTTTATTGTGTATAATAAAAGAGAACGGCGACATAACCGCATGCCAGGCAGACTTGTCTTGTAATGCACGGAATCCAGAAAAGCCCCTGTAAGGCTCAGTAAATAAGATTAACTGAGTTATATATAATGATGGGATAGTTGTGTAAGGCATAGTCGGGGAACAGCCCTGAGATACTGAGGGAAGGAATGGGATAAAAATGATAAGTGCCTTGATTTATGGCGTAGGAGAAAAGCCTGTAGTTTAAGCAGAAAATTGATTCCGCAATGCACGTTAAGCAGAGAATCCAGCTCGGCAAACCAGAATATTTTATACATTCTCACGTCTAAAAAGTCCATTTCTGCACAGCCACTGAAAGCATAGCTGGTGATTTTTAGAGCCTTTCTGTAACAAGATGACATGCAGGGAGGCTCGTGATGTGAGATAAAGGCCCACAGACTCATTGCCACATCTTTCTTTGGAAGTAAAGGTCACTGTCTCAGTGGAGAGCCCTTGGCTTGGCTCACGTTCATGGGTGCTCTCCAGATAGCCTGTTAGCAGCCGTACAACACACATGTAGTGTACACGGAGACAGGAAGTGCATTTTAATGACTCATCTACAATGCAGAATAGATGATGAGAATTGTAATCGATGCACCAAACGTGAGAAGTGGTACTGTGTAGGGAAAGATACCGTACATAGAAACAGGATGAGGGTCGGTTACATGTAACCCACCCATGGTTAGAGCAATGTTCAGTTATTGTGTACTGGTGTTATACTATATGTTTAGGTATAATAGTCCAAGGAAGTGTGCTCTGGCCTCTCTAATCAAAGGAGGGTTTGGAAATGCTAAACTGAGTCTGACTCATGGCATTGGCAAGTGATTGAAAAAGAGGGGAGGGGCGGTCGATTTAACTGGCAGTATATAATGGAGCTAATTAGAGAGGAGCATGCTGGGAATAGTTCATTGGAATTCTGTCTGGATGTAGTAGGCAGATACACCTTTTAGAAAACTACAATTACTCTGCAGTACCAGCAGATGGAGCTCCAGATCCCCATGTTCCCAGGGGCACCAACAATATTATGCAGCATTTCTAATGTACCAACAGTTTATCCAGCACTGTACAACTTATGCTGTAGTTAGAGATGAGGCTGCATATACCGTATTTCCCCATGTATAAGACGCACCTTTTTCCCAATAATTTTGGGTCTAAAAAGTGGGTGCGTCTTATACTGTGCCAGCGCTTTTTACCTCCCTCCAGAATGAAGAAGACCCCTGTTGGACTGGCACCACTTACCACCCCCACCCACAGTGGAATAACGGGGCAATGATCACACCACTCTCCGCCTGTGTTGACGCGGATCCGGTACCGAAGAGTACCCAATACACCCTATAAATACTAATCAATCTAACCGTTTCCTCTCCCTGCACCTTTTCGGGTCTCCGCGGTGTGTCGATCGCGGGCCTGAGTGTTGATTGCGGTCTGAGGAGAGAGTCCACTGCCCCGCCATTGCCACCTCACAGGAAGCGAAGGTCCTACACTGCCAGGGTCCTACACAGTGGTGTCCGCTCTGCTGCCTGCAATTCATTCAAGACAAGTATGAGTGTTCACCACCCACTCCGGTACTTGTACCCGCAGAACCGATCAGCTCTGTGAACAAACTCCTTTTTTGTTTCCTAGTTTTGGTATTCTAAAAGAACAAAGGTCCCGCTGGCGCCTCCAGCTCGGTGTGTTCAGCGAGGGAGAGCTTTGCACTGCCTACACAAGATGCTAATGAGTTTGGGAAGGTGAGCTTACAAAACACAGCAAATCTCGGGAATAGCTTCATTTCAATAACCTTGTGTAATACATCTTTTTTAAAATTTTGGGCCCCAAAATTAAGGTGCGTCTTATACAGGGGTGCGCCTTATACATGGGGAAATACGGTATGTGGGATTGGGAAATAGTATCAGTACCCTTAGGGTTTAAGGGTAATACTTGGAATGTTAACCATAGTGGAAGAGGATATCAGTGCAATGAATGATAGAGGGGGCAGATGAGACTGAAGCAGGGACAGTGTGTGGGCGGAACGGGCAGAGGGATACAGTGACAAAGCTAAGATGTAATAAGGGCATCACGATTGTTCCGCAAACATGTTTGTGACTATTGAACCAGTCAAATTTGCTCAAATTTTGGACATTTAGAATGTTTTGAACATTTATATAGTCAACACCATAATAGAGACAGCGTTGGAAAGTCAACAATAATGACATCAATGGGATTAGGTTGACAATGTGAATGTAGACAGTATTATTAGATCAACAATTGAAATGTAGACAATATTATTAGGTCAACAATTGAAATGTAGACTGTATTATTAGGTCAACAATTGAATGTAGACAATATTATTAGGTCAACAATTGAAATGTAGACAATATTATTAGGTTGACAATGTAAATGTAGACAGTATTATTAGGTCATCAATTGGATGTAGACAATATTATTAGGCCAACAATTGAATGTAGACAATATTATTAGCTCAACAATTGAAATGTAGACAATATTATTAGGTCGACAATTGAAATGTAGACAATATTATTAGGTCGAAAATTGAAATGTAGACTGTATTATTAGGTCGGCAATAATACCACTAACCCTAACATGCTAACCCTATGCCTAACACCCTAACCTTTCCCTAACCCTATAATTCTGTCGACATTTGAATTGTCAACCTAATAATACTGTCTACATTTGAATTGTCAATCTAATTTCAATTGTCAGCCTAATGTTGTCAACTATCTGAATGTCGACCAAATTTATGTCTAGCTGTCAGTCGCACACCGTGTAAACATATTGCCTCTCTTGGCTTGAATTTTCTGGTGTGGCTTACAGGACAGTGAAATAGAGTATGGGAGAGTATGGAGACCAACGTTTAAATCCCAGAGAGCAAAGTATAGACCTCTTTTTCATGTCTTATTTTAGGACCACAAATGTGCCATAATTTAGCAGCAGGGTGGTGGAAAGCCATCACATGGTAGGAGATGATTAGGGAGAAACATACAGAACAAGACGGAAAAAGAGAACTGAAGAGGTCTGTCCAGCAAGACATGACGTGGACACCCCATATACATGGACACCCCATATAGAATGGTTTAATGTAATAGGTACACTTTAAACTATATTACAGTATGCACACCAGACTCAATACAGCTTTACTGTGATCATATAGGCAGTTTATCAATGTGTTAGGAACTGGTGATATCACTGAGTCTGGGCTGATTATTATTCATGAGACCGACTTATATTCATGAGACCGACTTATATTCATGAGATACTGGTTCCAATTCATACCTGCCAACATCGCTGCCTGGGAAATCAGGACAATATAGGTCATGTCCTGGATTCCCCAAGACCAGGGTTGATCTACTCAAAGTCGTATTTTAGGCACTCAGTATAAACATTGTTATGTCTGGGGAATTGATGGACTATATTCACATAAAAATTAGTCCAGCCCACAAAATGTCTGCCTCGAGGCAACAGGTGCTCTGGAAATATTGCCTAGTGGTGAGCATTAAATTTCTGCAATTTAAAGGGCCACATTCATGTTAGTAATTATCAGTTTTGCAATTTATCTCATAAATACCTTACTTATTGCAATTATATTTTTATTGTTTTTATCAATTACGAAAAGCAAAAATATGTTAACTACAAGAAAAAATGGATCTTACTTCCAAACATTGTTATCTGTCAGACACATAAGTGCGAGGAGTATGATAGTTAATTCTAAAAGGGCAATTTATTCTAGAAATGCAAGAGACAAATGTGTTTCAAAAGCATTTCAGACCAAATCAATTCATCATCATCTGCTTTTATTCACCTTGCAATCAGCAAGAGAGGACGGCTTTAAACAACCTCATGAATATTCATTTTTTCTTTTTTTCCCTTCCATCAGCATTTAGACCTTGTGTTATCTTTTTCATCAGCTGACATTCATGCACTCAGTTTAGACCTGCAGAGATACAGACAGAATCAATAGCTGAGCCCCAATGTAAATAAACAATAGGTCACAAACAGTTTCTATCTAGACCATAACCTTGAAAAGTTGACCACCAACGTCGGACAGCAAAGATTGCTTCTGTCGACCACATATTAAGCTCTCTTCCCTTCTTCTGCCTCAATTTTGAATATAGTCGGAACTCTATTGATAGATGTATCATGCAATGATACAAGAATACTGTGACTCCCCATCAGTTCTGTTTTAAAGTGCACCCACCATCTACTGTATGCACAAAGGTGAGATAATCATTATCAAATCATTATGGATTTGTGCTATCATTGAGTCAGACACTTTGTGGCTGAACCTATATTTATTGGATTACCTATAATCTCATTAAGAACTGGTGATATCATCGAAGCATAAGACATGTAACCAATGGGTTTCTAGAGAATTGATAGGAGGTCTTCTTAGGAATTATGATACATTCCACAGCAGCATCCGCTTTGGGTAAAAGATAATGTGGGCCCCATGTTGAGTTGGGTGCAATTGCCATCTAAAGCGCTAGCGTAAGTTGCGCCTGAAAAAAAAAGACACATCTTACACGGGTAGGTTGAGCCGGACGCATCTCAGCTGATCGCCATCATTATCAGTTCGCGACTTACACAAGTGGTTGAGTGCCTGCAAGTTTCCCGTCTCCTGACAGGTGCGAGTGCGTCCGAGATCAGTCCATATAACTGGCATTGGCGGCCAACACACTCATAATGTATTTTGGTTGGGTTAAAATGCCTCCTTCTTCCCCCGTCTCGCCTCTTCAATCGTAACAGGTCGTAAGCGCAAGATGTGACTCGGTGTTCATATGGCCTTGCTTTGTGGTCATGCGTAGAAGTAAAAATCATATTATACGCTGCAAACCGCACTTTGTGTCAGACTCTACATGACCCTTTGTATCTTTATTACTTAACAAATATAGAGTGGAGACACAAGTCTTCTCTACGACGTCAAGTTGGTAGACTATTAAGGACAACACATAGAAATAAGGTTGTTGGTATTTAACCAGATAATTTTAGGCTAAAGGTGATATGGGGGTAAAAACCCTAACACTAAATGTAGAAAATGATTGCAAATGATATGCAAATCTGCTAATTATGAATGCAGCTTGCTCTTCATATTAACATCAGGCAATAACGTTCAATTCGAACTAAATGTGTCCTTATTCCCATCTCATCCCTGATGAAGGACCTTCCAGAGATACCAGACATATTAATTCAGCATTAGTCAAGAAGGACGTGTTATTAACCAAATCCCCGTGGGTTCAATTCCATGCCTTGTTTACGAATATAATTAACTTAGTAAGTAGATCACCAGCCTCGGGGCAATGATGTCAGTGGACCGTGCTTGATGGGAATTGTCCTGATTTAATGGAGACCATAGAATATATAAGAAACAGGAGGTAAAGGGTTAAGAGGATGTGCAATTGAGCGTCAGTAAAAGACAAAGATAATGTTTCTAAGGGGAATAGTATAAAATGCTGAAAATATACAAGTGTGTAACATATACAGATGATGGAGAAGATATTTTTAGCAAAAAAATCTACTGAATCGCGCACACGACAAGTAGAAAGTTATTGATACAACTAATTCCGATGGAGCTATATCAACCCAAACTATGACAATGAAATAAGCTGTTTTATGCAAACAGTTGCACATTTACATAATATCACCAATTCCATGTGTTAGTACTCGTCAAGAATCTCTAAAGCTGGACACGCATATTACAATTCGGTGGTTCGCCAACGAACCAGATATGTGTCACACATTAGCCAATTTTTATAAATTGCTTGGAGATCGAACCTAAGCCACTGAATTATAGCGACATGATGTATTCTGGTTGGCTGATAATACCATGCACATGCCGATATAAGCATTAGTAGACCAACTATGATGATGATGATGATGAACTATTAAAATGACTGTTACATAATGCATTAGTGTCGCGTCTATATAATAAGTTGAGGCTTAGTCGACATTTCCATTTTGGACTACTGCAGGAAAGAAGATTGGATTTTTTTAGGGGGGAAGCAACAGAAGTTTATATTTGCTTTGATATCATGTTATTTTATTTCATTTATATATTTTATTTGTATTTCATTACATTCTGTTTGGAAAATGCAACTTTCGTGTTCATTGCTAACTGTGCAGACATTAGTCTCTCTGGTGTATATGAAACTTCATTACATTATTATATTGTGTACAAATAGGTTAAAGTGACTGTAACATTTACTACTAACACTGTCAAGCTGCATCTCTAAGCTATCCCTATACTATCATGGGGTGTAAGAATACACAGTTGCTACGCCTTATGTACGTCTGCCATAAACTCTCCTGGTTTTGAGCAGCTTGATATGTGTCCGACTAAACATATGCAAGTAAATATGTTTGTTGTTGTATGTCTTTTCCTTGTATACCTTCCCACCGTACATGCGTCTGCCT
Source organism: Mixophyes fleayi (assembly GCF_038048845.1). Lineage (NCBI taxonomy): Eukaryota > Metazoa > Chordata > Amphibia > Anura > Limnodynastidae > Mixophyes > Mixophyes fleayi. The sequence continues at coordinate 369,981,690 of NC_134403.1, forward strand.
TTAAGTATGCCCAGTATTTCAATATATACCGAAGGGTAAATAGAAAAGGCCAACTATAGACTTTAGTAAATAACAAGCTACCAGAAATCAGTATAAAAATAAAGTAAACACACTCTCTATCCAACTCTCTCTATGGGCCTGAGTCATTAAGTAAGGCAAAGCTCTCCTTAAAAGGAAGGAGTAAGTTTGCTCCTGGACAAACCATGGTACAATGCAAATTAGCTTATTATTTTGTACATAAGTTAAATACTGGCTGTTTTTTCATGTAGCACACAAATACTTGATACCTGTTTTGTTTACACTGAAATTTAAAGTTGACCTAGCACATGCCCTACGTCAACTATAAATTTGTCCTCATATTTTAAATTTACATCTCCTTCCAATGCAACATGGTTTTGTCAGGTGCAAACTTACTACGTTTTTATGCTTCGCTCTCCACATTGACTCAGGCCGTATGTGTTTCTGGATTGTGCAAGTTTATAGGGAGGTAATTGACTAACGCGCCTAATTTATATCAGTTTGGCAGAGTTCACCTCTATTCTGTACTATTTTTTTTTTCAAACTTGAGTGGACATGATGGAAGCGAACTCTGACCCGGAAAGTTATGCCTTTACTAAATCACCCCCCCAGGTTATTAAACATGTCTCCTGCAACAACCGATCTGCCTCTGAAATTGGAGGACATTCTAGACTCTACAAGGAAATACAGCTGGTGATATTGAGTCAAACCTTCTAAATCTGGGTACACACTACAGAGATTTCGACCAACTTTTTATGCAGAGCGATTTTACTTGCGATTGATGGTCCGATTGCTCGGTCCATGGACTGCCTACACACTAGCCTTGTTTAGGACGATAAAGGGAAGAGCAGACGTCCGTTTAGCGACTTTTTACAGCCATGTTGTCGTGAGCAATGACTGTAATTTCGTACTCACTGTTGTGGATCGGTCGGAAGTTTATACACACTACACAATGGAAACGAGATTGGAACGAAAATATTAAACGGTACGACCAACCAAATGAGGCGACAATCGTCCTTTTTGGCAGACTTTCGACCATCGTGTCACTGCACACACTGACCCGACTTTTGAACGAGCGGTCGTATGTCGCTGATTTAGCCGATTATTGGATGAAAACTGTGTAGTGTGTACCTAGCTTAACTTTGCATGAGTTAAATAAACCACTAACAGCAGATAGCGGGATAGAGATCCAAGAGATAAAGATCTTAGCACAAGGGGAAAATAACAAATGTGAAGTATAAAAAATGACTTGTCAGATGCAAATGGGAATCTGTATTTTTTTTTCTGGTCACCCGGGAGAATACACAAATAAAATCAATTAATGGAGCTTGAAGAAAGATAGCTTTAAACTGTTCAATTAAACCCTGCAATGCAGGCGACGATACTGGCAAAAAAAACACACCATAAATACATGGGAAAAAATGGACTTGTCAAGACATACAGGGCCCGACATGGTCCATTACTGATGGATCGAATCACACTTCTATTAACACCATAATCGTATAGACTGCACAGGCTGTAAAAAAAGAGATTTTCTTTAATCAGTTTTTTGTTAGGCTGAAATCACAGATAGCGTGCAACTAAAATTAAACCATTGGAGTCCGCCTCCCCCCCCTCCCCCCTCCCCAAACGTTAGAGCTTGTCTTAGCTATTTACCATTTACTCTCTGCCTGAGGGCCATGTTTTAAGGGTCACTTTCTCAGTTGTCTCTCATGCTGTAAACCTTATTATTCAGAAACAAAAGGCTTTTGGCCTTTGAAGTAATAGAACGTGGTGTTAAAAGTGAAAAATTCTTCCGTTCATCATCTTTAAGGTTGTTGGGTCTGTGACTTCCTCACCTGGTTGTCCTTACGGCTAATGTGGATGATGAATCCCTGGAAGTTCACTTTATTTTACATGTCACTGAATTCTCCGGATTGCCCATTGCAGGGAACATATCAAAGCATTTCTTAAAGTGGGTCAATCTCCAATTTCTGGGTGATTATGATATTATAAGTGCACCTACTGTGTACGGTAATGAAGTTGTTGTATTTTTGCATCGATTGTCAATGATCAATTGAATAAAGAGTTTTAGCAAGTTTGATATAAATTGGTAGCCTTCGTTTCTGCAGTATCGCCAGCGTATATAGGAGTGGAGTTTGGACAGGGATTGGACCAAGGCACCAAGCCTCCGAAGGACAACTGCATCCTCCACAACTAGCATTACTGCAGTTTTAAGCAGAGCAGGTTAATTAGTACATTATTAACACAACTTAATTAGTTGGGTCTATTGTTATGCTAATTATGTTGCTGGTGATGAAGCTGACCTAACCAGGAGACTGGGGGTTGGGTGGGGGATAGAATGTGAGCGACCAATCAGCTGTGACTCCTTGTTCATTTGTAAATAATATTGTACTAAAGAGATCTTCCATCATTCAGCGAGCTGACAGTGTAGCTGGAAGATGGGAGGATGTATGTTCATAATATTGTGTATCACTACTAACACGGGAAATTGCTCAGATCTCCCGGGTAGACTGTCAGCTCACTGACTGAGTACTAGTAAATATAATTGCATTTTTTATTACGTCTGGCAGCCCACAATGATTATCTAGCTTAACATTATATGGTAATACTTTACTAATCAGTAGTTTGTTACTGTTCCTCCATGAGTGGTGTTAGTCCACACTTCCTATGCTTAGCAAATAACTGCCATAGAAAATTGGCGTTTAATCGCTTGCTATGTTGGCAACAGAGCAGTAGTGAGGCTAAAAAGCACATGGGGGCAATGCAATTTATTTGTGACCCCTTTCAGGTGGGGTTGGGTGAAATTATTGTTAGGAGGGGTCAAATTGTCAAGCGACAGGGGTAAGCATGTGCCAGTAGTGAAGTACTAGTGTGGGCATGGTCAGCATGAAAGTACCTGGCTATCTCTATGCTACACTGGTCCCCAACCTCTCTCCATCCCCTTTAAACGTGCTGCAAATGCTGCCTGCATCTCTGTTAGGTGCTCATGGCTCCCCCCACTATGAGCAGAACAGAGTGAAGCGGGGCACTCCCACCAGTATCAGGACAGTTGGCAGACTCTACTGCTCTCTCCTACCTGTTGTTACAGCTTTCACTACCTGCTGCTGTTGCTGTTGATCTTAAGACACCAACAGCAGCAGCAGCAGCAGCAGCAGCAGCAGCCGCCGCCGCCACCTAGAAAAGCTGAGCAATGAGTCAGCACTTTAGGCCTCCCTCATCCCAACCAGACCGACATTAAATCAAAAGCACCCAGAGTTTAATGATTAGGCCTCTTTCCCCCAACTAGCCCTGAAATTAAATTATTAGCATTCACATTTAATAAAAATGTAAGCTCCAATGGGGCAGGGACTGATGTGAGTGAGTCTCTGTACAGCGCTGCTGAATTAGTGGCCCTATATAAATAAATGGTGATGATGATGATAAATAGACCTCCTTCCCTCCAACTAGCCCAACATTAAATTAATGGAATTTACATTCAATAAATAGGCCTCCAAACAATCCCAGTACAAAGTTAATAGCATTCAAATTTCCCTCAATGAGCCCAAAGTTTAATTTATTACTCAAAGTTTCATTATAAATTTCATTATTGGAATTTGTCCGTGAGTCTTCTGTGCAGAATTGTTAAACCTGGAATTTCAATCTCACACAGGGGCCTAGTGGTTAGCACTTCTGCCTCACAGCATTGGGGTCATGAGTTTGATTCCCAACCTTAGTCTTATCTGTGTGGAGTTTGTATGTTCTCCCCGTGTTTGCGTGGGTTTCCTCTGGGTGCTCCGGTTTCCTCCCACACTCCAAAATCATACTCGTAGGTTAATTGGCTGATATCAAAATTGACCCTAGTCTGTCTCTCTCTCTGTCTGTGTGTGTATATGAGGGAATTTAGACTGTAAGCTCCAATGGGGCATGGACTGATGTGAGTGAGTTCTCTGTACAGCGCTGCGGAATTAGTGGCGCTATATAAATAAATGGTGATGATGATGATGATTTTTGTTTCTCCTCCCTAACCTCTCCCTTATTACACCCCAGCCATAGCACACAGTGGACTAAACCCACTGTTGTCATTCCAACTCTCTTTTAAAGCTATAAATTCAGCGAAATGCAAATTTACAGATACCATATGGAAAGGAAAACCAGATCTCGAGGTTTGTGGTCGGTTTCACCGAGAATATCGTTTTGTGCAAAGTTTTGCTGTTGCTTTGCATATCTCTAATTTGAGCCACTAAATTTTCTTGCTTGTCAACACCAAATAAACACAGCGATATTATCATAAATAACAATGAACAAAGACACAATACAAATAATTAAATACAAAGGAATCTCCACTGGTTTTTTTTTCTGCCTTCTGACCTCTTCTCTCTTCCCTTCTATGCGCCGATAACATTAAATATAGCTGTGTGTCCTAGTGTGTCTTTGAAATACAGTTTTATGGCATTCAGGCGGTGACTGTGTAACACTAGAGGCAACAGCGGTCCAGCAAACCGTAAATAATATAAAACGCTTGAGTGATCGTTTACTAAAATTTATTCAGATGCAACAATTTTACTAAACCACAGTAACCAGTAAGACTCTGGAGCCACTGCTGTGCTCTCAGCGATCCAATAATGAAAGAGTTAAAAACTACTGTGAGTACCCCTTATGTTCTGCATTCAGAATCTGCTGTTCAGTGCAACCAGGCACAATAGAATTTCCATTTTAACACTAACACTGGCAGACCATTCAGTTTACAGGGATTAATGTGATTTATGGATATAAATCTCAATCATGTTTCTCAATCATGTTTCTTAATTATGTATCTTAATCATGTTTCTCTTTCAGATGTAACATTTGTCTCTTAATGTTAGCAACAGCTAATACAATGTTAATTCAGTGCTATTCAAACATTGTACAAAGGAGGTGAATTAACATGTGGCTCTCAAGTACATTTATTGATATTTCTGTGTGTGCTAATCCTGTGTGAAAATCTAGTCGGCGTTGCTGTTTGTTGTTTGAACTATGAAACGTAATAAGCCACTGCAAGGTATTTATGCTATAATTAACGTTTCGAACCACACAATCCAATTTTCCTTCCCTGATTTCATACACATTGTTATAATTGACTCCTGCCTTGTGTTTCTATAGCGATGGGGGGATATAACATGCCATTATCTCTCCTGCAGTAACCTGGTCATTTTAATCTAAGCCATTGTACTTTATGCACATATTGTCTGCAGCGTAAACATCCATTATCTCGCTCTCAAAAGTTGTGCGCTGTATGTCTCCGCTGTAAATATTATATACTTATGTTTAACAGATATAAGGGTCTGTGTTATGTATTTTTTCCTTTTTACATTGTTAATATGTTGATGGGGATTTGGAAACAGGTTTAAAAAGCAGAGAAAATGTCCATGTATTTAATATAAATGATTTAATAAGTGGGGTGTTTTTTTTGTACACAAATCCCTAGACTGGGGGCAGAGGGTATTTGTCTTAAGGCATCAATGACGCTGGTGGAAAAATGGATAATTTTTTTTATTTTCATACTTTAGCTTTTTTTTCTGTGTAATATTATGTATTTTTTGTGTTAGAAAAAAATACATAATTTTGTTAGAAGTTACAAAGTTACATAGGACCTGATTTTGAGCAAAGCAAAGAAAAGGAGCAAATTTGCACCTGGACAAACCATTTTGCGCTGCAAGGGGTACAAATTGACTTATTATTTTGCACATAAGATAAGTACTGGCTGTTTTTTCACGTAGCACACAAATACTAGATAGGTTTATTTTTAAACTGAAATTAAAGTTGATCTATGACATGCACTACCCCTACATTTTAAAAGTACCCCCCCCCCCCCTCTAATGCAACATGGTTTTGCCCAGGTGCAATTTTGCTCCATATATTTGCTTTGCTCCTAAGTCAAAATCAGGCCCATTGTGAGGTTGCAAAGAGACAGAAGTCCACAGACTTCAAGAGTTTATAAATTATAATTGTGACTTTCTGGATGAAACCAAAACAGCCTCCTCAGAATGACAGTTACCTTGTTAGCCTCAAAGGGGGTGGGCGTGTCCTTCTTAACCCTAAAAAGGACAATCAGGCATATTCCATGGATCATCCACCCCCAAAATGTACTTAGTCTCATTGGCAAATGTGGACAACTTACTCTTTAGGGCACCTATAAGCTCATTAATAAGAGTCAATGCCCAATATTGATCCCACACAAATAACTGTCACCTTTTACCCCCTTGACCTAGTATTCTCATCTTATGTACCAGATTGTTATGTGGAATACTATCGAATGCCTTCTGGGGGGAGAAGGGGTCACCCGCAGATCACATCACAGCTAATTATGTCTTGGAAACATCCTAAATTCCACATATTGTATATCAGTTTATTACTTTGCTATAGTTGTAGCTGGTTGTAGTGGAATATTTGTTAAGTGTTTTCTTTATTCAGTACAAATGTGGTCTCCCTGTTTGATTGCAGACTGGGTCCTGTGTGTGTAGTGTGACTATAAAGTCTTGTTCCAGTGATGTGTTTATTCTGGGCTTCAATATTGATGTAAAACATTGTCTATGTACTGCTCCAAATGTATCCTTTTATCTTCAGTTATCAAAGCAGCTTCCGACACACAGTGACCTCATGCAAAATGTATCTTTAAATATTTTAAAAGAACTGACATTTGTTATCTACTGTACAGCTGGTGCCTCTTGAAGGGCAGCATTGCTACTAATAATAGAAAATGTGATGTATTGACTCATATTGAGGTGTATTTATACCCACAATCCCCCTCCTCACATCATCACTCTGTGCTGTTAGTTTAGATACCCGGGATGACTATTTGTTCACTTAGATTCTCAAACCTCCAACTTGCCAAAAACATGAACTTGCAGGGGTTGGATGAGTAGAAGCAATATTACGGCTGCCAGTCTAATGCTTTGATTGGCTACTTGTTAGCCCCACCCACTTCTAAACTGGTTGCATGTACAAGAGATGAAAAGTTAATAGATAGGTCCTTAGTAAAATGCAAATAAAAGATCAACTATTACAGCATTTAAAAGAGCAAACCCGCTTCTGCCCCCCCCCCCCTCCCACCTCACCACACCCCAGTAATAATGTCATTTTGGGGGACATGTTTGCACACAGCAGACCTCACAAGGATCCTTTGAAGAGTCTGGTTCACATCTCATTTGTTCTGCCTGTGTCTGCGTAATGGCATCACCAGACGGGAGCTACGCCATGGCATTGTGCAGGCTGGCCCCGTGCCCGCGCATGATGTGTGTTCACGTGTCATGACCTCATCATGGAAATGTGGGTGCACACAGCTCTTGGAGTGTCTTTAATAGTCCAAGCCCTGTGCTCCCCTTCATCTCACTGACCTCACCCTAGGGAATAGGGAAAGGGTTAACAAAGGGGCAAGTGAAATGGGTAAGCAAAGAAAGCACAATGTGGGAGGACACAAAGAAAGCAAGAGGCAGTAACTGGGAGAGGCAGAAGGAACTAACAGTAACTGGGAAAGGCAGAAGGAACTAACAGTAACTGGGAAAGGCAGAAGGAACTAACAGTAACTGGGAGAGGCAGAAGGAACTAACAGTAACTGGGAAAGGCAGAAGGAACTAACAGTAACTGGGAAAGGCAGAAGGAACTAACAGTAACTGGGAGAGGCAGAAGGAACTAACAGTAACTGGGAGAGGCAGAAGGAACTTACAGTAACTGGGAAAGGCAGAAGGAGCTAAGAGTAACTGGGAAAGGCAGAAGGAACTCACAGTAACTGGGAGAGGCAGAAGGAACTAACAGTAACTGGGAGAGGCAGAAGGAACTTACAGTAACTGGGAAAGGCAGAAGGAGCTAAGAGTAACTGGGAAAGGCAGAAGGAACTCACAGTAACTGGGAGAGGCAGAAGGAACTAACAGTAACTGGGAGAGGCAGAAGGAACTAACAGTAACTGGGAGAGGCAGAAGGAACTAACAGTAACTGGGAGAGGCAGAAGGAACTTACAGTAACTGGGAAAGGCAAAAGGAGGTAAGAGTAGCTGGGAAAGGCAGAAGGAACTAACAGTAACTCTGAAAGGCAGTAGGAACTAACAGTAACTGGGAGAGGCAGAAGGAACTAACAGTAACTGGGAGAGGCAGAAGGAACTAACAGTAACTGGGAGAGGCAGAAGGAACTAACAGTAACTGGGAAAGGCAGAAGGAACTAACGGTAACTGGAAAAGGCAGAAGGAACTAACAGTAACTGGGAAAGGCAGAAGGAATTAACAGTAACTGGGAAAGGCAGAAGGTACTTACAGTAACTGGGACAGGCAAAGGCAACAATTTGTAGCAATACCTGAGCAATGTAATAACTACAGGAGGAAGCAAAGAGGAGCAGTAACTAAAAGTAACAACACTGAAGAGTAAAACGATTAGTAATATAACTAGAAGGATCTGTATAATGGAACTGGTCACTGGGATCTATAGTCTGTATTGTGTTATCTGTGTTATGTTTCATGCACTGTGTATAAGACATCATGTGTATATACTGTAATGTTGTATTCTCAGAATACTGTATCCTCTTCTATGTATAGTGTGACCTAAGGACACTCTGCGACAGAACCAGAGGGGGGACCAGGGCGGCTGCGGGAAGGATCCGTAGATCCTTTTACCACAATGCTCTCCCCGTAGGGTAGAACGGCTGACGTCAGACTCCAGCTCTGAGAGGCTTTTTGGAGCTTATTAAATTGCCCCAGACCGCAGTCCCCATTAATTTTATTGGGACTTTTAATGCAAAACTTAATGCAGGAGATATCTATTAAAAGCCCTTTCCACACAATTTATGGTTTAATAAATAGGCCGCTTCAACTGTAAACGACTGGAGTTGGCATGCTGTACATAGCGAAAGAAAAACTGTGGAAAGGGTTCGAGCAATGACGTACCTAGGAAGACTATAAAAGTAGGATATATAATAACATCTTTATTATGCTTCTATTTCCAGAGATGTGGCATTGTACACCGGTGCAATATTACACAATTATAATTATTAATTGTTCTTACGTCCATGTTCGTCCTGACCTCTGCTTGTGAAACAAGTGATTGGCACACATATAAAGCTTTGTCCTACGGCTATACAGCTTTCATTTAGCTTCTAAACTAGACCAAAATTTAGACATTTAGGGATACCCCTCTTATCCATGTTGTGTTCATGTCTCACGCTTCACATAACACACACAGACATGGGACAGCGCGGCATTCCCTCCTTGCGCAGGTGGAACGCTCAGTAAGACGAGCTCTGTGTCACACTTCATGCGCTCTCTGTCCTAATACACAGACGAAGACTGCAGATGAGTCACTTACTCCTGTAGAACATGGCCACATTGTTAAATTCAAAATAGTAAAAGACAAATTGAGCTATCAGCCATGGTTATGAAACATCTGCCGATGAGCCATAGCTACACAAGCTGTTGCCTTATTTAAAGATGCCATTTCAACTTTTAGTTTAACTGTTTCGTTCAGTAGAGCAGTGACAGCAGCAGCCACATGTCTGATGCGGGATCAGAAGGGAAGGTGGATTTTGGTTATGGTTTAATAAGTAAATAAAGAATGTTTTTTTGTCTAAAGAGCTTTAGCTTTTTTATGAGAGTTTTTATTGGTTTATTTCTTTATCAGCTGTAAGATCCATTCTGTCGTTGAATAGTAATTGGTCAATAGAATTTGTATTCAGCAAGGTGAAATGACAAAATTATTATTTTTTACTAGTTACGTAACCATGGTCCATTTAGTGATTACATAATAATAATAATAATAGTGATAATAATAAGACATGGTATAATGAAGCCCCTACTGTGATATAAAAGGATATTATAAACTATCAACGAGTTCTGTAGATTTTATTATCCTTATTATTCACAGTAGGGGTGAAATTTGTTCTTTATACTAAATGAATTGAAGCTTTATGACAAAGTAATTAATTGAATTTAGTATTTAGACTACCATTGTGTTAAATGATGTTTATAGTTATTTAATTATTTTTTTTTGAAAGTTGTCAGTCTGGTTCTCGGTTGTGTGTTCCGAGATGATTTTATCTATGACTAGTTGAGGAAGATGTTGGGCAGCATGGTGGTTTAGTGGCTTAGGCCTCATTATCATTATCATCATCACCATTTATTTGTCACACCTTTTCAGGTTGTAAGTACCAAAATGTTGTAGTTACGTACGTTCACTTTCTGCGTAGTTTGAAAGAAGCTACGCTATCCAAATGGGCGTGCGTCTCTGAATCAGACCCACTGTGCACTGAATGAGGACATCAATGTGTTTTTATGTGTTTATAAAGTATTATATACACTATGCTACTGTCACAATACATGTGAGGGGTATCTGCTAACGTTGATGCAGCTCAGTACAAGGTGCGGGGTCAAACGTGCCTCCGGTCTTCTCCAGGGACCCCCGGAAGGGAGTATGGTTTTTGCAGCAGGGGATGCGCAGATCGCGGTCCTTTACTGAGCCGTAGAGTAAGGTACAGTAGTGGTCAGATGAGCCGGTTTGGTAACGTGCTAGCTATGGAGGTACACAGGGAGGAATCCAGAAGAATAGTCAAACAAGCCGGGTCGGTAACTTCCAAGGGTAACAATGCACAGGGAGAATCCAAATAGAAAGGTCAGACAAGCCGGATCAGCAGGGAACACAGGAGAGCAGGATTAGTCAGACTAGCCAAGGAACAACAAGGACGCTGGAGCAGGTATGGACCTAATACTCTGACACCATGCTGGTGCAAGAGCCTGGCTTAAATAGTGCAAAGGGCCAATAGGAGTGTCGACAGAGTGATGCCATCGGTCGCCGCCGGCGATCCGAGAGGCGTCCCGTTGCCTAGCAATGAGACGTGCATGTGCAATGGGGCCAGCGAGCTGACCGGAAGTGTCACGTCTAGTTGCCTGGCAACCAGACACAGCGTGGGCAGTGACAGGCGGCCGTCCCGAAGGAGCGGAGGGACGGCGCCTGACAGCTCCGCATTGGATGATCTATATGGAACGAGTTGCACGAGGACAGGATTAACTGTATTTTCAGGGGAGCTCATCTTTCAATGCAAATTGACATACCTTTGGTCATGCATTGCTCCAAAATCATATTGAAATGCAACAATAACTACCCATGATCCCACTGGTGTAGAAATTGGCGTCTGTCTCTTTGCTACCAGACTGACATCAGGATCTGATGATGAGCGAAATTTTCAAACCAGTTCAGCAGACTTTTTGTCTCATTACACATTTTTCTGCAACACTTCACCAGTGGACTTTGGTTTCAGGAGTTCCCAGTCCTACCATACGGCAGAAGGAATTGCTGTATAAATTTTCAGAATGTGAATTTGCAAATATGGAGCCTCACGTAGAGTTGGTGAAAATTTCAGCCAAAAATTCAGGCCTAAATCGCGTCCAAAAAAAAGGCACATATGCGAAGTCGGAGGCGTCTCAGCTGATCGACATCATTAGCAGTTTATATCGTACACCAGAGGTAGAGCAGATGAGATTTTTTTCTCTTTTGATGGGAAGAGGGAGTAAATACTCCATCGCACATTACCTTTTTTTCCCCCCAAACTCGATGTGCAAAGTCATTCCATTTTCCCTCTCTGCTTGAAAATTCCACCTCACAGGATTAGTTGCCCTTTAAACACTCTAACGACATTGACTGGTTCAGCTCCTATTATAAATACATGTATTCCTTTCATTCCATTATGCAACCTGGAAGAAAAAATGATGGACAGTTCACACTAAGTTATTACAACATTACCTTCTTTCCAACGCGTTGCCCATTGGGTTTGACAGTGGCATGATCAGCTGGGTGCGTGGGATGTGTGTTGAAACTAAATGCTGGATTAAGATTCACACATGAGTAGTCTAGATAGCAATGTTAATTTCCATTAAAATGAGACATTCAAAAGAGATGTCACTTCCAATGAAGATCACCGACTCCTTGACAAATGAAGCTTCGGCGGAGAGAAAAAAAAAATCTAGCTCATCGAGCAGCCAGATATTATAATACATTTGCAAGTGCTAAGACTTGTGTCGCGTGGTATGTTTGACCATATTTCACCCCTCAATGTCATGAATCAACTTAACTCGATACAATGAAGCCATAAACGACAGGCGGACTCATTTTGTGTAGCGTTTAATGCCACTTGTAGGATCTCTGGCAGAATTTTTAGATGTGTCCTACGAAAATTTAAAAATAGCCGGAGGTTTGAGACGAGAGAATTGTGTTCTTAAGAGAGGGAAATAATAATGACATCTGTGAAAATGATAAGTAAAAATTATGAGAAAAGAATGATTATTATTAAATGAACCGCGTGGCTGATGTTTCTAATGTTAGTCTTTTTAAAGAGGCTGATCTAATTCGCGGAGATGAAAATCAGTTTCCCAAAATATTGAACAAAGAAAAATGTGATGGTAAAGCTGGGTACACACTACAGAATTTTCCACCAACTTTTTATGTCGATCGATTTTACATCCGATCGATGGTCCATGGACTGCATACACACTAGCCTTGTTTTAGACGATAAAGGAAAGAGCGGACGTCCCGTTAGTGACTGTTTGCAGCCATGTTGTTGTGAGCAATGATTGCAATTTCGTACACACTGAAGAAACATTTGCGGGGCATGTAACGATATACCAAAGACATTAGCATAAAGGGGCAGAGCTTTCGCTATAGTTAACACCCAAAACAGCATAAAAAGAGAAGGCAATAAGTTGAATAGTTTATAAAGGTAAAAGTTTATAAAGGGTAAATATGAATAGAATCCCAACATAGATGCAAAGGGTAATAACACACGTGCTTTATACAAGTGTAATGGTCTGCAACCAGACAGGTGCAATACACATCTATACAAAATATACAAGACACAAGCCTGTGAGGACTGGTACAGGCATCACAAATTTACATACACACGCCCCCCAGGTCGAGGAAATATCGGAGGATTGTCGTGGATCGGTCAGAAGTTTATACACACTACACAACGGAAATGAGATTGGAACGAAAATATTGAACGGTACGACCAACCGATTGAGGCGACAATCGTCCATTTGGGCAGACTTTCGACCATCGTCACACACTGACCCGACTTGCGAACGAGTGGTCGTATGTCGGCTGGGTGAGCCAATTATTGGACAAAATCCCTGTAGTGTGTACCTAGCTTAAGACACATGGGTAAGAATGAGTTAGGTTCTGCTTGGGTAGATATTCGACTCTAGTGTTACTATATACTGTCATCGGGGATTGTTTCATAGACAGCAGTTGACTGTGACCCCCAGCGATCAGGTCGTTACTTTCATTTTCTAAGCTATAATGAAAAAATACCTAATAACTAAAACCTGTTTGCATGCTACAGGCTATATGTATGTGTACATATTTGCATGTATTTTAGAGCAAAGTTGTAGCAAAATTTCTGACAAAACAAATTTTGTAGCGGAACAGACTGTTTCGTAGAGATGCAAAATTCCAGTGATACAATGCTTGAATTCGAAATGTGCTTCAAGGAACTCTATATGTTTGAATTGTTAGATAAAGTTTAACGACAATGGTCAATTCATTCCCCTCCGTGATGTGGATGGGATATAATAAGAAGAAGTTCGGGTGGATGAAATCATTTATAGGGATACAAATTCTGCCAAAGAAACATAGAAAATTCCAAGCGCAAATTCAACTTATCTTTATTATGTAGATATGTGTGTATGTATGTTTTTTACTTTTAGGCTTTTTCTATGACATAATCCTCATGTATATCAATAAGCAAACAGCTCAAGATTTTCATACAAAGAATTCACACAGTTTCTGAAAGATTATAAAGCATTCTGTTGTTTAAACCTATACAAGAACACTGAGTGGAGGTGGAAGGATACAAAGTACTGCATAGCAAAATTTAGGGAGGGCCCCTGCTGGGCACTTTACTCTGCTCTTAACGGTGCTGAGACGGTATGTTTCCCTGAGCATACAATTTTCAAGTTTGATGGGGTGAACGTTCAAAATGAAGAGGGCAGTAAAACAAGTTCTTCACATTTTCATAAAATTCTGGAATAGCCGAAAATCAAATTTTGAGTGGACCAATCTCTTTTTATATTGCAATCAACTTCAGTTCACAGTGTTTTTGCCAAAATACTAGCACCATGGCTGCATATGTGAGAGGCTTGTGGCATGTTCTAATGCAAAAATTGTCCAGAATGGATGTTGCATAATAGTGAGTGCTTTATACTGATACGTGGCGTATTTTGCGTAAAATCGCTCTGTTCATGCCCAGAAATGCAATGCTAGAACATGTGTTTGTATCAGGAGCAAATGTAAAAATGTATTTTATGTACAGTAGACATTAATAACATACCGATAATGTAATTTATGTGTGGAAAATGAAAAAAAACTTTTTTTAATGTTTTATCATTAATGCCTATATTATTATTAACAGGTGACAAATTAATTGAATGGTTATTTGTTTTTCTGTGTGTTCATTTGTGACTTAATATTCCACATATGTATTGGACGTATCCTGCAGTGTATTGTCTGTTAGAGCAAAACGGACCTAGACCCGTATTCATCACCAGATGTATCTTTACATCCGCTCCTTTTTAAATACGGCGTGCGTATAGCTGATTTTTTTTTATAAAAACACACAATATGTTCCGGTTGCGTGCCTTAATGAAACAGGCCCTCAGTGTGTAAACAACACAAAGTAACAGAACTACCATTGGTGCCCCTGCAGCCGATACAGGGCCCGATGGTGAAGGGTACACAGCAATTCTGGGCTTCAACCACCCCCCAAGGGAGATATTCTTACGTTCTCGTGATCTGCTGTTTCCTCTGGTTCTTTTCAGTCACAGCAGAAATCACTTAAAGCAATAGAAAAGGAAGTTGTCTTCACTCAGCGAGTAGCGAAATAATCACATGTCAATTTTTAGTCACTTTAATATCTGTAGATTTCGTATGACTCGTCATGTAGCTAGAATGCTTCACATTGTGTGTCCCTGTTCATATTGTGACAAGATGTTTAACGCACAGGCCACACACAGAATTGAGGCATTTTTCAGAATTACACCATTATTGTGAAATTACAGAGGAGAGCGGCCAAGCTACAAATGATTTTGTTTGGTTGAAAGTTTTCTAAATAACTGTGGTCTAATTACAGAGGATGTCCAAAGCTCTGAAACAAAAGAGGACTGGAGTGAAATGTGGCAAACGCTAATTGCTCCGAAACGTGAATTATTCTGATTGTTTGATGATTGGTTGATGTTACAATATACAATTGAGGCCAAGAACTGAAAAAAAAAAGAAACAAAGATAAATAATAAGAATATCCCAAATGTCACTAAATCTGCGTTCAGAAAGAGGTTCTTCAACCTAATTCTTTCCCTCTATCCCACCTCCCTTAATAGATTGCTTCATTGTAACATTTGAAGCCAGTCACAGTTACCTTATAAGGTTTGTTCTTGCAGAAGTTTCTTAATTTTTTGTATCAAGAAAGAAAGTCGTAGATTTTTTATAGCCGCATTAAACGGAAACAAGACAACAGGAAATAAACTATATCAGCCGACGTTTAGGCTGAGATTTTCAGTCAGCAAATACAAACATAACTGTTTGGGTCGTGTATTTAAGATGCAAACATCTAACATCACGTAACAGCCATGTATTTGTTCCATTTTCAAACAATACAAAACAGAGTAGATAAAAATAAATAAGATAATAAATAAAATATTTGCTGAATTCTTTGGAATGCAGCTGAAAACTTTAACTATATATATAAAGATAATCACAGCAACTAAGCTAACAACATTGATTATAAAGATGATAGTAAGGGTGAAAAGTAAAAAAATAAAATGTTATAGTAGTTGTTCATCTGACCTTTACAGTGTCAGTGACCCATTGGGATAGATAGGATGGGGAATATATGTGATTGTGAGTGGTAGCTCCTTTTCCCCAAGAAAGAGGTATAAAGGATTAAAATATAAAATGGGGGGGGGGGGGGGTCTGCGAGAGGTTGGTGGGAACAGCAGGTAGTATATTTTGGAAAGTTTTATGAGGTCTGAAATAATGCTGGTGTGGATAGTCCTTTATTAAATGTTGTTTCCAGCCAATCCATATTGCATAGGAATCTGTTGGATACCATTACTAATTTCGGTCTGGCGCTATGAATACATTGTTGTAGGATAGCTTTGTACCTGACTGCAGCCAGAACTAATAACATATTTTCGTGTCTGTTCTTCGAATTCAGGGCTGGTCATCCAAATACCCAAAGATTACCCATTGGGGCGTACAAGTGAAGGGAACACCCAATATATTATTGTCATATCTAGTTTTATTGTCTCAGGAAGCTCTTATATCCCAGCACTTCCATAATCAATGAAGAAGTTCTGCATTGCTGATGGTGCATTTCAGGCATTTGCTAACAGGGGAGAGGCCAATAAAGTATCTACTCTTTAGGGAAAGGTACAACAGATGGATGATTTTATAGTCCATCTCCAAATAGCTACTAGCCGGCATAATCTTTAGCATAAGTTGGAATGTCTGTAATATATCTGCAGTTGTTGAATTTGGAAAATGTATTTTCTACTTCTGAATTCCAATGACTTCACTTTCAGGGTCAATTTCGTGTTGGGTGCGTTCGTATATCAGAGAAGCAGAGTATGAGCCTTTGTAGTACAAGAGAATCCAAGGGGTCGATAAAATCTTGATGGTGTAGTGAGGACAGAGTTGTAGCACAAGTAGTGTATAGCGAGTTGTTAGGACAGTCCTAAGAGATCTTTTAGTTTCGTTATTCCCATTTGTGCCTAATTAATAATTGGCTGTATCCCCTCCCCATTTTGGACGTCAGGGATGCATGTAAAGCATAATTAAGGGATAATGGTGCACCGTGCTGGGCCTCTATTAAAATGACAAAATATAGACTTTGGCCTCTAATCCGGTCTACTGCAAATCTGAGTTGACAAGAGAAGTTGTAATATCTGGTGTTCGGCAGAAGGATGCCCCTCTCTGGGCCGATGGCTGTAGTTTAGAAATGATAATTCTGTTTTTGTTTCCTGTTCCCTGCAAAGTATGTATTGCTTTCAATGAGTTTCTGTAAATCCCTTTTTTCCAAGATTAACGAAGTCATTTGCATAATGTAAAGTATTCTAGGAAAGCTGAACATATTTACTAGGTTCCAATGGTCCAGGAAGATAATATTCAGATTATGGCAAATTCATCTCTGATTTGTTTGATAATGGGCTTAATGTTGTAGATGTACAAGTGATAGTAATGTGACAGGAGCGTTATACCCATAAATCTTTCTTTCTTTCTTGATACAATAAATTTGGTATTTAGGTATTTATATTTGATAGCACCAGTTGAATATCTAGAATATGTCATTCTTGACGGAATATCTTGGACAAGTTGCTAACGCCGCTATATACACCCATCTTCATGTGAACAGCAAATTGAGGCAGACAGTGGAATCAATTATCCGATTGTCTTCATGATTTTTACAGCTCGGCAGAAGCAACTTCTGCAAAACCCCATGTGAGCTCCAAAGCAGGACCTATATATCTGTATAGATCTATATATGCTGATGGTAGTATTTGTAGAGTATTTATATACTATGAATATTTTTGTGAAAGCCAAAGTCCCGGCTATCAATCGTGTACTTTCCTTTGCCCATTCCTGTGATACAACGCCAACCACTACCCCCGATCACTCTGCATTTGTGCCAGCTCCTGGGTCTACGCCGCTATGCTCCAGCACTTGCTGAATCCCTCAGTCTCATCTTCCCTTTGATGCTGTGACCTATCTGGACAATTATCGATATAGCACTTTATAATGATATCTATAATGTAATACGGGTGCAACAGATTATAATCAGATTTTTTTTTTGCACTGTGCTGAACATTGTAAATGACTAATGTGGTTATAAAATAACAGTTAGAAATGGAAAACATACATTTGTAGCTGATACAAAACTCCTTTTCATACTGGAAACTTTTTTTTAATTAGTTAATTAAACCTACAGAGATTTAAATATTTCAAACTGATTGAGATCCCTCATGAATATCTTTGGTCCCCTGGCTCTCACAACTTATTTAAGATATAATTGAGGATGCAACAAACTTTATTTAGTAGGAGGATGAAAAAAATATAAGTAAAATAGGTATACGCAGGATAAGTGACGTTATCCATAGCGCGGACGTTGCGCATTCCTGGCGCTGGCCTCAAATCTGCAAATGGACGTGCAAAGCACCGTTAGAAACATGGTCAATTTGGGCAAAAAGGTAATGTTAGTGTGCTCACATTTCTATCAGTTCGTATATGATGTTTCATGAAGTTCATACTGGGCCTGATTAATGTTCAGCTGTACGTCCGTTTGCGTAGCGCATCTTGCGTGAAATAGCTCTGCGTATGCCCGGAAACAGACTTTATGCCAATTACTGCATTTGCATGTAATTAATGCTGAAACGCAAATGCTACTTACGACTGCCTCTCCCATGGTACCTGGGAGGGCAGTTACGGACTAACATAGACAATGTACAGTATGGACATTCAGATACAGTTGCAGCCAATTCAAATCCCGTTTATGACATATGTGGGTTTGGTTTCAGCCATATCAATTAACTACAAGTCAGGTGTCAGTGCCAACCAGGGGTAGGTTGGGCTGGGGGGCAGGGGGCATCTGCGCCCTGGGCCGGTCCCATAGTGCACTACCTTGGGCTGAGTCACTAGGCCACCTGTATTGTATTTCCTTTCAAATGTTCCCCTGGTGCCGACTGATGACTGACACGACAAAGTCTTTGTATTACACGCTACACCTATGTGTGTCATTAGATAGCACCGAACTAGTGTATGCACGAAAGATAGACTATAAAAAACGCATTGTATGTACAGTAAGTATTGAAAGCATCATGATATATGTAATTAATGTTTAAAAAAAAATGAAATTTAATATTGATATAAAAGATTATACTGATAGCAGCTGTTATTTTTTTTCGTGGTCACAATTTTTTTTATTCGCCCTGATCTTATATTGTACATACACATGTGAGTATACTGCAGTCTGTTCTGTCTATTAACATACAACAAGCAGCATTTAGACAGAGCGTACTTGTACCCAGGTTCGAATGGAAACGTATCTTGAGATCTGCTTGGATTTGAATTTGGTTGGGACTATGCTCAAGTTCCATGCTCTTTTTCTTTAACGCAACTTACGTTCGGACTTGTATCGGGTTCACTGTGCGCTGCCTGTAGTGAGCAATTTTTCTGTAGTTTTTGTGAATCTCTGTGTGCACCTCTCTATCTAGAAATATAGGGCCTGATTCATTAGTGATCTTATTTGCTGTTTTTTGCTTATCTTAAGCAAATCCACTCTGTGCATGTTCGGAAAAGGGAGATAAGAAGCAAAATCCACTGCGTAAGTGAAGAATTTCTTAAGTTAAGATGACAATCCATCTTAACTTCACTCTTATCTCCCCGTTTCTTCTTAAAATAAGCATCTTAACTTTTGCACAAGATAAGATCACTAATGAATCAGGCCCATACTGTCCTACTTGCATTTTCTAAAGCCGCATCTAACCCACAAAATGACAAACAGCACCTACAATTCTTCTGCAAAGTGTGAAGCTGCAAGTAATGATTGGAAGCCGTTTTTGCATCAGACACATTATCGTTTTGGAACCGGAGGCTGGAGACGCCTTATGGTCCGGTAAGTCTGAATCGGCCACAAATCTCAGGGTTTAATGGGAAGAGATATCACTTGTTCCGCAGATCGCTTCCTACAATAGGTCACACGTAGCCCATTCAGTGATGTTTTGTCCTTGCCGCTCACTGCAGATTTACAAAAATGTTTTCTACTTAATGCAACAGTGGCTGTGAGAGACGCACCAGCTAATGTGTTTTGGGAGTGATGTTTTTTCTCCTGTGAACTCTGATAAAACCTCTTCTTTTAATACATGATGTTTCTGTTTGGCATACAAATTACTGCTTTGATTTTTTTAACCCTGAGGCTGTATTGGTGCCTCTCAATCCAGCGTTGATCCTTCTTTATTGTACTTTACAAGTGAACCATATTTAAAGTCAAGATGTAAGCTGCAAAAATAACTTACATCTAAGTCTTTCTCTGCCAGAGGTCCCAGCCAAAATTGTACCTAAATCAATGAGTGTGATCATCCCATGGACTTGCTGAAATATGCTCCTTGCTCCAGAGAATCATCACATTGTAGGAAGTCAGCACATAAATGATCATGTGACATTAGAGTCACAGAATTTTAGAGTTTTCAGCCCACAGGACGGCCAACACCAACAGTTATTTTAAATCATATCTATATCTATTAATATCAGAGAGGATACAGCACGGTTTTAGTCCTCAAGAACTGTATGGATGTTAATAAATGTATATTGCAATAAGGCTTTTACTTAATCTTTATAATGAAAGTTAGAGTATAGAATTTGCACAAGGGGTATGTTTAATTTATCTTATATGGAATTGACTAATTAAAGGTGCCGATCAGTGAATCTCCCGCAGGATAGTTTACATAAACATTAAAACATTAACCGTTATTCTTTGTTAGTTATCTCATATTAATTTTCCAGCCTGTTATTTCTGATAGAAATAGTAGCTCTGTTTACAAAGATGCTTTGATTGCGAAAAGATGTATAATGTAAACTACGGCATTCGCTGTTCTATCTGGTCATTATTTTAGACTTTTGATTTTTCCATAACAAATTTGTTCAAAAATATTTGTTACCTATTCAATTGTAGAATAATCCCCTATTAGTGACCTTAATGCATTACAGACCACACCTTGATTTGAGGCTCTCAAAAAGGGTAAACTGTAATAAATTTGGAAACATGCTGAGTACTCCCACTTACCTCTAATTAAGGATACATAATCATAGATATTTTTATCTTGGTCAATCTCCCAATTGTTACTAAGGTGATGAAATTATTGTTCTTAATGTTTCTGCTTTACTACAATATACAACTTAGATGGCAGCCAAGACTACTGTTAGCTTTTACTTTATTGAAACAATGTTGCTGTATCCTGAAAAAACAAGGAACCCTTAAACTGTATACACCCTATTGTGTATTACTGCAGATGTGATTTCTGTAACAATTTCACCAACGACTGAAAGATCCCGATGATCATGCAGATTCCTGTGTACACACCTACACGATTTACCTTCAGATCTGTGATCTTCATCGCCCATAACCATCTGCTGAACAGATGATGACTCTGTGCACTGTACAGATATCTGCCTGCACTGCTGGTGGTGAGAGCCTACACACTGCCTGACATTGTTCCATCGTTGATCGCGATTTTTAGCAGATTAATAAAACCCAATCAACAGATGCCATGTGTTTTGCTACAATAAAACAGGATTGTTGGAGCGTACACACTAATGCGAATATCTGACCAAACGGTCGTCTATCGTGCGATCTGCATGATAATCACATAGATGTTTACCCAGCTTTAGTGATACAGAGATTCTGCTCATTTCAAATATCATTTTCATCCACAAGAGAGCAGAAAAATAATACAAATATTATCAGATTATCTTATTATCAGTTGGAAGCTTCCTAGACAGTAACTTAAGGGGCTCATTCACACACACGTGCTGGGAAAAGGGATAAGAGCGCATTTGGAAACTAATGCAGACGTTTAAAGGATTTTCGGATGGCGTTTTAAAAGCTTTTTCCGTACGCTTTACATGTGTCGCACATTTACCTTTAGAATCTAACGTTCTGCTAGCGCACGTAAATCTACACTAAATAGGGCGTGCTGCATTCTTACATTTCTGGATAGCAGTGGTATAAACACCACCATTGGCTCTTATGTGTCCTATTTGTAACGCTCTTTTCATGCCTTTCTTAACGCATGAAAAGCGCAATAAAGCGGCTACGTGTGTTATTCACGATCAGGTTTGAAACATTTAGATTAACTTAATTTATTGATTTATGTCCTACAACGTTTATTAAATGCATTGCTTTATCAGGGATCATTCTGTGTGTTTTACCAATGTATTTATATCATCGTTTCAGGGCTGCATTTTTGATGCCCTTGGTTGGCATACACCTCAGTGCTGCTCAGTGCACTGGATACAATTGTATCTGCATAACAGTAGGTTAGGGATATTGGAGGGGAATGTAGCCTTATTTTAAAGAACATAATTAAATTAATAATAATATCATTTTATTAATATTTTATTATTCTGTTGGTAGCATCCCAAAATTGGAATGTGCCCCCCCCCCTCCCCTCTTCTGCAACTTTTTCTTGACTACCAATTTATAAACCCAATATTAATTATCAATTAATATTATTTTATATAGGAACAAAATGTTCTGCACAACAAATGTATACTCTATTACTATAATAAATATGGATAAAGTCCATCTGGTATTCGTGTTTTAGGCAGAGCATGACACACAGATTTACTGTCAGATATTACAGATATAGATTATTAATATATTATACATTGCAGGAGAATTGCATTTTAAATCTCCTGCGGAACGTATTATATATAGATATCTCACATGGAAATGAAATGTGTTGTCTCTAATTTAATGAAATGAGAAAGCAAATTTCACTTCTTTACTTTATTACGATATTGATCAGACACAGAGGCATATAAAATTAATGAGCATTGCCCGGTAGTAAACCGCCAACGTGTGGTTTTAAGAGTCGCTGCGGTGAGTTAAATTGACCTTTCTGGCTTTTAGGTGTAATCTGGGTATATTTTAATTGACACTACAGGGATCACTTGGAAAGAAAATACTTATTATTTGCATGTTATTTGATTCCTGATTTTGCCAGTATAACGAACAGGAAACCCCCTTTAGTGTTCCATATCACAGTGTAACGGGCTTCCATTTAGCCTGTGGATATATATATATATATATATATATATATATATATATATATATATATATATATATATATATATATTGAATGAACATAAGAGAAGAAGCGCCAAACATAGTGTAATACCATAGGGTTAAAATACATAAATTATGTGCTTCAAATGCCCCTTATATCTCTAACCTCCTCTCCATTCACACTCCTGCCCGCTCCCTGTGCTCAGCCAACGTCTTCCGCTCCGTCTTTACTGCATATGACTGGCCGGAGTTCCTGAAGTACTTTTTGTTCATTGGTCTGTATGGCTTCATCCTGTATAGTCTACTGTTAGTACTGTGTGCGGCGCTGCGGATACCTTGTGGCGCCTAACAAATAAATAATAAAAATAATAATATGTAGACACCGGGAGGGAGCGACTGTGGAGCTGCTGTGCAGAAATGGAAAACAAACGCAGATTTCCTTTTATGATGAGCGGATAAGTTTGGTGTCGCGGTTGTTTTAGAACATACATTTAATCCATCGTTAAGGAGAATTGGTTGCAGATCATACTCCGGGAATTCTAAGGAGCTACTATACAGATAAGCGGTTTGATTTTATATATCTGGTACGCACACCACTTCTATTTATTCTGCACGATCAACTTTTGAATATATTTATCCTGTACTACAGTGATCTATAGCCATCTGTGGTGCAGATACAGACACCGTCTTGTTCTAACTACTCTGGACTATTTCTGTGTACATTTGTGCTTATATGTTTATATATATTATATACACCTGAAGGCGCCGCCCTTTACCATTTATATCCTACTATGTTATCGGACTAACCATCCGCTTTTAAGGTTGGCTGCCACACGTACGTTGTGGAGGTGTTGCTTTTACTGTTGCTTTTACTATTGTATAATCATCTATTTATTTATTGCCTTATACACGCACATGCAATTTTGTATTTGTGTTATATTCCATATATTGGGTAAGCGCCATCTGTAGATATCTTGTTTGTTCTCTCTAACCTATATATATATATATATATATATATATATATATATATATATATATATATATATATAATATATATTGTTTTTTACTGTTCAGGAATTTTTTGAACACAATTTCTTTGATCCATTAATTGGCAGATTCTGATTTTAAATGTATTATTCCACCTATGTCTTTCCTTATTAGCATTAGCTAAACAATGGATGGTCTGTCCAATTTTCTGTGTGTATGTGCTGTAAATCTGGTATCAAACTGTATCATGATAGTCATGATATTAAGCCCTGATTGCTGAAAAATACAGACTTAGCAAGCGTTAAACGGACAGCTGGCGAAAGACGTTTTTATGGCAGCGTTGGTGAGTTAGGATTTTGTCTCATGTATCTAAGCTGATGTGGTCAAGAATTCAATAAATTGCTTGGTTTGTAGTACCAGTACTGTCCACTATGAGGGCTCTTACCGCACAGCAGGGCATAAGTGTAACTTAAATAAGTAATTTAAAACTTAGATTTACTAAACACACACACACACACACACACACACACACACACACACAGTTGCTATATTGTGAAACCCTATATCACCAATTTATTAATAAACACAGTCCATCTTTTTTTGTATTAATAATTTGTATTCCACAGTAGAGCAAACATAAAGGAAAAATAATGACAAAAATCTGCTGATAAAAGCGATCACTGCATTAAATGAATGGGCCATTTATCTCAATAGCACATCCATTCAATGGTGTTTCCAGCGCACAAGCAAAGCTGTTGCTTCAACATGACATCTGGTGGTAGAAATAGGGTAACGCATGTAAAGAAAGGTAATTGAGAATTAAAAGGTAGATTTATCAGACCTTCTAAAAAAGGAAAAGTGGAGGTGTTACCCATAAAAACCAGATTGTATCTATCATTTTATATATTGTAGTAGACAAATGATAGCTGTGATATGATTGGTTGCTATTGGCAACATAAAAAATATGAAGAAAGTGATAAATCTACCCCTTAGACTTGACATGATGCAATGTGTGATCCTAAAGTGTCAAAGAGCTTTTACATCAATGGCATTGTGACATGTGAAATATTCCTTTAACGCTGTAGACCAGTGTATAATAATAATAATAATAATAATAATAATAATAATAATAATAATAATAATAACAATAGTAATAATAATAATAATATAATAATAATTAAGATTTATCATAATCATTCCTAGGTTGTATATTTTCCTCCATATTTTCCTCTGTGTCTCATAATAATCTTTGCAGAATAGCATTTATTTTACTGCATGCTACAGAGAGCGTAACCTGTCAATCACAGTTATGTCATATGCATTACATGTAACACTTTGTATCTTCATCTTGGAAGAAATGTATCTACACTTACATCATCATATCTTCTACTCCCTCAAATGCACTCTCTCTCCCTCTCTCTCTCCCTCTCTCTCTCCCTCTCTCTCTCCCTCTCTCTCTCCCTCTCTCTCTCTCTCCCTCTCTCTCTCCCTCTCTCTCTCTCTCTCATAAATAGAGTCCTTTGTATCTGATCATATATCTCACATATCTAGGTATTCATGCACCTACCTCACCCCACTGCTGTTCTTGCACCTACCTCACCCCCTACTGTACATGCACCTACCTCGCCCCGCTGCTGATCATGCACCTACCTCGCCCCACTGCTGATCATGCACCTACCTCACCCCCTGCTGTACATGCACCTTCCTCACGCCCTGCTGTTCATGCACCTACCTCGCCCCGCTGCTGATCATGCACCTACCTCACCCCACTGCTATTCTTGCACCTACCTCACCCCGCTGCTGTTCTTGCACCTACCTCACCCCACTGCTGTTCTTGCACCTACCTCACCCCACTGCTGATCATGCACCTACCTCACCCCCCTGCTGTTCTTGCACCTACCTCACCCCACTGCTGATCATGCACCTACCTCACCCCACTGCTGATCATGCACCTACCTCACCCCACTGCTGTACATGCACCTACCTCACCCCACTGCTGATCATGCACCTACCTCACCCCACTGCTATTCTTGCACCTACCTCACCCCGCTGCTGTTCTTGCACCTACCTCACCCCACTGCTATTCTTGCACCTACCTCACCCCGCTGCTGTTCTTGCACCTACCTCACCCCGCTGCTGTTCTTGCACCTACCTCACCCCGCTGCTGTTCTTGCACCTACCTCACCCCGCTGCTGTTCTTGCACCTACCTCATCCCACTGCTGTTCTTGCACCTACCTCACCCCACTGCTGATCATGCACCTACCTCACCCCACTGCTGATCATGCACCTACCTCACCCCCCTGCAGTTCATGCACCTACCTCGCCCCGCTGCTGTATCTGCTTGTTTCAGGAGGGATTATAATGCTAAGAACGTTTTTCTATCCTATTTTTCTATCTATTTAAAATGAGACGTGGCACGTGTAACCTCTGACCTCCGCAGTCCAGTTTGATGTGTTTCATGATGAAAGTATTGATGTACACACTAACAACAGACTATATCAGTGGACATTATAGAACTAATGAGCTTCAAGATTCTGAGTCTCAATAATTGAAAAAATTCAAGGCTGAGTAAATTCCCTGTTTATTTCTCTTCTGATCCATAGTTCAGTCTAAGCCGAGCTAGATGGCTATTTTGGAACACAAAAGTAATTGCTTTCAGGCAATACCTGTTGTTAAAGTACAACTGTCAGCAAATTAAAACTAAAATGTATCACAAATCATTGTCACCATGGGAAAGAAAATATCTTTATAAAATATAAATTAAACCCCCCACAGACTCTATTGTCATTGAGTTGGGTGTGATAGGGGCAAACTACCACGCGATGCCCAATTGTATGCTGGTGCTATAGAAATAAATGTTAATAGTAATAATGCCGCCTGCAGGGGTCTTGTGAGGACGACAGGAATTCACTTTATTGGTCATTATCTTTTCAACACACAAAAAGGTAGACAAGTCTTTATATTATGTTCTTAAGTCACCAATGTTAATTAATGCCGTGTTACAGATTTAAACATATTTTATAGACACTAAAGGGCTAAGTTATTTAGGAGAGCAAAGCAAAAAAAGAGTAACTTTGCACCTTGGCAGAACCATGTTGCATTGGAGGGGGAGGTAAATTTAAAATGTTGGAATAGATGTATAGTTGGGGTAGGGCATGTCCTAGATCAACTTTAAATTTCCATGTAAAAATAAAGCTATTTAAAGTATTTGAGCGCTAGATGACAGTATTTTCCATATGTGCAAAATAATAAACTAATTTGCCCCCCTTGCATTGTACCATGGTTTGTCCTGGCTCAAATCTACTCCTTTTTTTGCCTTGTTCTCCTTAATTATTATTATCCTTCTTTTGTTAGGCCCCACAAGGGTTCCACAGCGCCCTACACTGTACAAACAGTAGACTATACAGGGTAAAACATTACTGAACAATAAACAATAAATACCAAAACTTCAGAGGCTCCAGGCAGCCTAATGCAGTACAGACGGAGCAGAAGAACAGGTATGGACACAGGAGGGAAGAGGGGCCCTGCTCAAATGAGCTTACATCCTAAGGGAGGGTGAACAAGACTCAGGCACAAAGGGAATCAGTTGACGTATTTGGGAGGGAGGAGGGACCAGGAGGAGAGAGGGGATAATGGGTTAGGTGGAAGGACGGTAGGCTTTAAGGAACAGGTGAGTTTTAAGTGCCCGTTGGAAGGAGCTCAGATTGGGAGAGAGATGGATGGAGCGAGGGAGGTCGTTCCAGTGAAGGGGGGCTGCACGGGAGAAGTCCTGGATTCTGGAGTGGGAATGACTCACAGGCCCTAAAAGTCATTTCTGAAAGTGGAAAAATCGTGAGACACAATAAGGGGAGGGCTGGCAACTTTTAGCCCGGGGGGCAAGACTCAACTCAACAGCCTATTAGGAACATTTTAGAGGAAAAAAAATGCAAATGGTCCAGTGACTCAGCCTGAAGTAACCCACTATGATACTGGCCGGGGGGGACAGATGCCCCCCTACCCCCCAGCCCAGCCTGCCCCTGGACACAATACATTGTGGGTTTTTTTGCTCAAACACTCCCATTTTCCATCACAGAAAGTTTGTAGTTTAACACAACTTGTTTTTTTTGCGCTGCGCATAAAAGATTAATCTGCACCTGTTGTTTGCACCACTCATTTCTGGAGCTCATCATATCAGACTGTGAAAACAGCCATTAATTGCCCTGAAATCATGCAGCCTCCCCCCCCCCCCCCCCTCTGCATAAATGTGAGTAGTTGGAGGTATGTGCTCGTCTAACTGGAAATACTGATAGTGAAAAGGGTAAATAACAACACTTTAAAGTCTACCTACTAATACTTAAGGACCAACGTCTACATTAATTTTAACTTATTCATTTTCTCCTAAAATGCTACATGGTTTAGCCTCATGTCTTGAATCATACGAGTGAGGGAACACTGAGGTGCAGATGTATCAAACTTACTTGTAAGGAAAAGTGGAGGTGTTGCCCATAACAACCAATCAGATTCTAGATATCATGTTCTAATACATTCTAGAACGTGATAGTTAGGATCTGATTGAATCTCCCTTGACACTCATTGAAATAATCTTGTTCCGCAATAGTGAATCCCATTTTTGCATGTGGTGTATAAATAAATGTATTCCTGGTGCTGGCCGGGCCTCAGCAAGGACCACCCCTGATTCACATTGCTCCTCCCATCGTTTGCGCAGAAAGAGGCTTTTGTGCTTTTTTGTATCACAATTTTACCTGTGTGATATATGTGTTCGACATTTGTATCGTTGACACCATAATATAGACAGGGTTGGAAAGTTGACATTACTGATATCAGCAGTATTATTAGGTCAGCAATTCAAATGTAGACTGTATTATTACATTGACAATAATAACCCTAATCCTGACACTAACGCTTTCCCTATCCCTAATCCTAACCCTATCCTTAATCCTAACCCTATCCCTAATCCTAACGCTATCCCTAACTCTAACCCTATCCCTAATCCTAACCCTATCCCTAATCCTAACCCTATCCTTAATTCTAACCCTATCCCTAATCCTAACCCTATCCCTAATCCTAACCCTATCCCTAATCCTAACCCTATCCTTAATTCTAACTCTAACACTAACACTATTATTAGCCATATCCCTAACCATATAATACTGACTGCATCCAAATTGTTGACCTAATAATACTGTCTAAGTTTGAATTTTCATCCTAACAATACTGTCTACATTTGAATTGTTGACCTAATAATACTGTCTACATTCAATTTTTGTCCAAATCATACTGTCTACATTCGAATTGTTGACCTTATAATAATGTCTACATTTGAATTTCCAACCTAAAAATACTGTTTACATTAGAATTGTCAACCTAATGATACTGTCTACATCAAACTTTTGACCTAATAATACTGTCTACATTAAAATTGTCAACCTAATTCTATTGTTGACATTCAAATTGTTGACCTAATAATACTGTGGGCATTCTATTGTCGATGTAATGTTGTCGACTTTCTGAATGTTGACCAAATGAATGCCTAGCTGTCGACTGCATACCATTTTTTACATTTTTTGGTGGAATTTTTTTTTAATATCTGTATACATTTGTACTTTAAAAGCATTTACATTTTTTTTGATCCATGGAGATAATTATTTCTTCTGTCTTCCATCCCTAGCGACTGTCAGTACTATATATACAGAGATAATTAATAAAGATCATGGAAATTACCCCATGCCATCCTTGCCAAACCCAATCTTACTAATTTGTCAATTTTCTCATATCCTAGATAGTACACAACTGCCAACTGGGCATATGTGGGCGAATCAGCATCAGAATTTGGGTGGGTCAGGGGTGGGGCTTATTTTGTCCTGATTTTTCCATGTTGGGATTTTTCCATGTAGGGCAGCACGGTGGCTCAGTGGTTAGCACTTCTGCCTTACAGCACTGGGGTCATGAGTCCAATTCCCGACCATGGCCTTATCTGTGAGGAGTTTGTATGCTCTCCCCGTGTTTGCGTGGGTTTCCTCCCACACTCCAAAAACATACTAGTATGTTAATTGGCTGCTATCAAAATTGACCCTAGTCTCTCTCTCTCTGTCTGTCTGTTTGTGTATGTTAGGAAATTTAGACTGTAAGCTCCAATGGGGCAGAAATCGTGATGCGGTGTCCTTCATGGGGGGTTTCTGATAGGAATCCTTCTCGTAGGAAAAAAAGCTTCCACCACAATGAAAGCATCATTTTTTGTTACTTTAGATAAGTTATTTAAATGCATATGCTATTTTTACTAACAAATCATAGATATACAAAGCAACCTGCCTTTTATTTTTAATAGTCCTTTATATTATTTGTGTTGAGCTCTATTATTTTGATACACTTGTGACAGCAATTGTATAGCATGTATTAGGACTCTGAGGGAACCGACAACACATTAAACATTACAGAAAAACTCTCTACTTTTCAGGACCCCCTCAAGGGCTGTTCTAATGGGAGAGTGCTGTTTCGGTTTAGAGTGCGCTCTGCGGGGGGCTGTCCACGGGCCTTGATTTACTATTCTCTCTTTAGAAGGTTGTAACACTTCACCCAGCTGCGCTCTGTGCTAAACACCTACTACACACCTCGGAGCCCGTCATCCATATTCATGTTGTGCTCTGTAATAAATATGTAATGCTCTATTCTGTCAGAAATATAAACACGAGCGGCAGGAATAATCCAAACAGCAGCGCTGATACGTGTAAAAGGCAAATGACTCCTATTCCCGAAGGCTTATAATCATATAACTGCTAGTGGGTATTAGCGGAGGGAATATGGCAATGTGCAAAATATTAACAAAACTTAAAGATTTACTTGTTATATAAACCTTAATTTAAGAAAATCTGGAACTCTTCCTTTTTTAAAAAAAAATATATATATATATCCAGTAAGTGCTGCAACCCATTAACTGCTTGTAAAATTGCCAGTGTCATCATACCCATGGCTGTCAGTTGTTGGCACTAAAGAACTAAAGGACCAATCAGAACGGCTTGACTCTGATTGGCTGGAGAGTGAAAAAAAAGTCTCTAATTGGCTAGCTGGATATTTGTGTATAGTTACCGGGATTGGTGCTTATTCACACTTGAAAGAGACTTGGATCAAATGGTTGGTTTGTATTTGATTAGCTCTCTCTCTTAGTCTCTCTCTCTCTCTGTCTCTTCTTTCTGTCTGTTTCTCCTGTCTCTCTCTCAGATACCATTTTTCTGTCTCTTCTCTCTCTCTCTCTTTTACTCTTTCAGTCTATCCTCTCTCCCTCTCCCTATCTCTCCCACTCCCCCTCTCTCTTTCTCTCTCCCTCTCTCTCTCTCTCTCTCTCTCTCTCTCCCTCTCTCTCTCCTTTTTCTCTCTCTCTCCTTCTTTCTCTCTCCCTCCCTCTCTCTCTCTCTCTCTCTCTCTCACCCTCTCCCTCTCTCTCCCTCTCTCTCTGTCTCTCTCCCCCTCTCTCCCTCTCTCTCTCCCTTTCTCTCTCCCCCCTCCTTCTCTCTCTCTCTCTCTCTCTCTCTCTCTCTCTCTCTCTCTCTCTCTCCCTCCTCTCTCTCTCCCTCTCTCTCTCTCTCTCTCTCCCTCCTCTCTCTCTCCCTCCCTCTCTCTCTCTCTCTTCCTCTCTCTCTCTCCCTCTATCTCTCTGTCTCCTTCTCTCCCCCCTCTCTCTCTCTCCCCCCTCTCTCTCTATCTCTCTCTCTCCCTCTCCCTCTATCTCGCTTCCCCCCCCCCTCTCTCTCTCTCTCTCTCTCCCTCTCTCTCCCTCTCTCTCTCTCTCTCTCTCCCTCCTCTCTCTCTCCCTCCCTCTCTCTCTCTCTCTTCCTCTCTCTCTCTCCCTCTATCTCTCTGTCTCCTTCTCTCCCCCCTCTCTCTCTCTCCCCCCTCTCTCTCTATCTCTCTCTCTCCCTCTCCCTCTATCTCGCTTTCCCCCTCTCTCTCTCTCTCTCTCTCTCCCTCTCTCTCTCTTTCTTTCTCTCTCCCTCTATATCTCTCTCTCCTTCTCTACCCCCCATCTCTCTCTATCTCTCTCTCTCTGTCCCTCTCCCTCTATCGCTCTCCTCTCTTACGCCCCCTCTCTCAGTCTCTCACTCTCTCTCCCCTCTGTATAAAAGTCCTGCATTGTGTCATTGATAGATGCTACATTATACACTATGTACTACTCTGAGTGTAGCGGCTTATCCAGAGCCGTAATCATTCCAGACACCCCTGTCCCCCCAATCACACCCCCCACACACAACTGACAGACATAGTCAGACATATGGGACGTGTAATCACAAACCAGGATCAACACTTGTCAAATGAGATCAATCCCAACAGGAGTCTGGAAAATATCCTGTTTTATCTGGGCTGGGATGTAAAGAATGAATGATAATTTCGCCCATCTGTCCTCCAATTGTTTGGCAGCCCCCCAGTTTGTCCCCTCCCTGGAGTGGCGAACTGACAGCTAGGATAGAGACATTGCAGTTATAGGATTAGGCGACCCTCTGCAGGGTCATCCTCAGACAAATTACATTTGGAAAGCAAATGACATTGTTAACAGTAAAGTAAAATTAAATATACAATTATGCAGTATGGAAATGATACGTGAAGTCTGTACCCGAAAATGTCTCACATATAGGTTATTAGCTAATGTTGAAGTGCAAAATAATATAATTTCCTTTATTTAAATCTACTTAACATAGCATTCAAAAGTATAGAAGCAAATACTTTAGGAACCTATAATAATACAATATATATTTACTTAAGGTTGCGTGGAAGCCAAACACAAAGGGAACCACTCAGATTCTAAATGGCTGAAAACATACATATGATGCGCATCAGTCTACCCGGCATCCGTTCTGTCTTAATATATTATTTTTATTCTTTTATAAAGAAGCCTAGGAACTATTTAGGAACTATTTAAATCATTGAGGCATGAGGCACCGCAGAGCAGTCTACATATATCTGTCTTTACTGTGTAAGAGGTACCCTGAGTTGATTCCTTGACCCTGAAACGACTGTGGACTACAGCAAAGCGGGTGTGGCTTCACAGTATTGTGGGCGTGGTTAGATGGGTCAGTGCAGGCTTTAGGTGGATCAGGGCGTGGTTTCGGAGGATGGGGGTGTGTGGCTTATTTTGTATCAAAGTAATTAATTTCCATTAATTTCCAATGAGTCTCATTGAAAGTGATGACCAATGTTCGCTAGCCGCCACCTTACAATTAAGTATTTTTCACGCCCACTCAACATTCACAAAAAATGTGCAAAATTATACCCCGTTGACATGGTAACCTGTCCATATATCTTTATAATTAGAAGCAAATGCACAGAATTAGTTTGACAAAAGAAGAGAAAAGCACATAAATGAGCCTTTACTGTGGCTCAGTGGTTAGCACTTCTGCCTCACAGCACTGGGGTCATGGGTTCAATTCCCGACCATGGCCTTATCTGTGAGGAGTTTGTATGTTCTCCCCGTATTTGCGTGGGTTTCCTCCGGGTGCTCCGGTTTCCTCCCACACTCCAAAAACATACTGGTAGGTTAATTGGCTGCTATCAAATTGACCCTAGACTGTAAGCTCCAATGGGGCAGGGACTGATGAGAGTGAGTTTTCTGTACAGCGCTGCAGATTTAGTGGCGCTATATAAATAAATGATGATGATGATTAATTATATGTAGCCTAATTTAGCAGATCAATTGAAGTTACAGTTACCATTCATAATACACAAGAACTTGCAGAAGAATTAGGGATTATGTGCACAATAATGCGTGATGATATTTTCAAGTGCAAGTTATCCCAAAATCATATCATCTTCAGAATATTGTGAGATTTCATCGTGGGATATTGAACGCCCCCACCAAATAAATATCTCGTAAACACCTCTTCATTGTGCTGTTGGCCTGAAATTGGTTTCATCAATATCCTTCGCCGAAAAGCTTCAAACAAAGTAACAATCTGTTTCCGAGATGTCCGAAGTCTGACTTTCATGGCTGGTGGAACAAATCGTATGCCGAAAATGTAATCTGTTAAGTGTTCAAGATTTCATATGTCCAAATTGCTTTGTTGGCCGTGTGACAAATTTAATCTTAGAATAAATGTCTGGCTTTGTCTCGGCAAGCTGTAGGTGAACTTTAGCATAATCATTCAGAGTTTGTGAATGTTGAATAGATGCTACAAATTTACGTATTGGCAGATAATTAGGACTGAACGGGGATCACACGTAGCAGAAAATGAGTTTGTTCTTCCCAGTTATAACGAAAAAAACGCAGCTTTATAACATCTGAGAACGGCTTTATTAAACACTCAGATAATAGTAACATTTAATATTTTGCTTTCAGGGAGCACTCATTGTGTAGAATAGTATAGCTCATTCAAGCATGCTCTGAGACTATATTTATTGTAGTCGATTTTCAAATGTTGACAGTTTTGGTTTGGTTGGCTGGGGGGTCATTTGCATTGTCTGTTCATGTAAAAAATGTGTTCCTATTATTGAAACACTGAAGTGGACAATATAGTACTCACGGGTGTGTGGGTGTCATATTCCGAGGTTAAAGGATAACTAAATGTAAAAATTGAAAGCGCCAAGAGCATAAAGTGCATTGTTCAGTATAACTCCAACTTTACACTTCAAACATAGAAAGATTGGTCATACCTATATACGGACAGCTGACATCTTTAGAACACTGCCCTCATGGTATCTGATACAAGACAAAAAGGTAAAATGAAAAGCATTGCATGTCAGTTGGTTGGCTGTGACATTACTGGCCATAACCCTGTGTATGAATCCACCAATCTGAAAACTCACCCTTAGTTTGCTCCAATCTGATGTGAGAAGGATCACCCACCTGAGTGATGTGTGGTTTTTTTTCCCATTTAAAACAGAACACATCACATATAACAGATAGTTAAGTAAATAAGGATCAAATCTGGACCAATTTGTGAACTGATTCGGAAAGTGATTCTCTGAACTTCGGATGAATTTTAGAATAGGCTAAATTGATTTATCCTCCAGTGGTGAGCAGTGTTTACCCTAAGCCGGGTGATTAGGAGATGACAATTTCAAATCTCTGTAATCATTCTTTGTGCAGGGTTGCACTGAACAGAAGATTCTCACTACAGTTACTAACAAACTAAGTAACATGTGTTAAAAGAGAACTTGTCACTATAATTTACAATGGTGTGAATCTATTTTTTTAGCTTGGTTGCGTAGAAATAAAAAAAGTGCTTTGTATGCCAAGATCGCAATTTGCTTTCAACTTAACACAAGCCCCATAGTGCACACGTTGTGTGTTATATTAAGTGTTCTTTCCTGGGCAAACAGGGTCACCTATAAATCCCATGCTTTTCTTTATTTGTATGTAGTACATATATTACACAGGCTTAATGAATAACATTAAATACACTACTTACATAAACTAAGAAAAATGTGAATCATCCTTTGTAAACCAGCAGCTTTATTTGGGGGGAGGAGGTGATTTCCGTCTCTCCTATAAACAATTGCGATTCCTATGTAGCATGGTGGAAGTTCCCCCATCCTATAGCTCAGTGTAATTATATAAATAATAGTTTTCTATGTTAGTTATTCCGCAGCCATAACCGAGTGCCCTGTGATATTACTGAGAGTCGAGCGTTACAGAGTAACTAATCTATATTGATGAGCTCAGGCATTACACGCTGCGTGATGTTTATTAATAAATCATAACAATTGTTGCCGTATATTTTCGCACTTTAATGGCTTGTCTTTAATGTTTTTGTTATGGAGGCAATTGAGTCCACAGAACTACTTCAAAGATCACATAAAAATCATAAATACGACTTTAGGACCCGCATTAACGGTATTAAATATTACAAAGAGTGCGCATTTCAAGTCGAAACGGCGTCGTAAAAAAAAAATTAAAAAAAATAGTAAAGTGGAACTGACATAAAAAGTGTTTTCTAAGCAGATTTTGGTAAGAATGCATTAAAGAACCCAGTCAAGCAAAGGATATTTGTCTGGGAAACAATCTGTCTGCGGCGTGCAGTAATTTACCTGAGAATTTTCCCGTTTAGACTGCCTTCTGTGGCTGTCACATCTTGTGTATGAGGCAATGTGACAGCGGGGGGGCGCTCATTGGCGTTACTGCCCACGTATCGCTCCACAGACGCTGACATGTGATAAAACATATGTTGTGCTTTCCTGGTGTTAAACACCTGTTATAATGTTGTAGGGAGGTGTAGGGTTTACCCATGCAAGCCAGCAGGGGCTCGCCTTCGAAAGGTGTTTACTCTTAATGGCATCTGCTGTGTGCATAGGAAGTCATCGGGTGTCCGCATTTATTTATCTATAATATTATTTACGGGCCTATTTATTAAATATATGTAACAAAATAAATAGTTGGAAAATATATTAAAAAAAAAAAAAAAAAATATTTTAGAACTAATGACAATTTGAAAAAAGAAGCTTTATTCAAATAATAAAGCATTTTTTAATTTATTTTTTTGACCTTTGATAAATAGACCATTTTTAGTACTGAACGTCGGGGAAAGTTGCCCATAGATTGGTAGATGTATGTTGAACTTTACTGAATCAAGTACAAGCAAGGGAGAATTTCTAATATAAAGCTTTCTAGGTCACAATGGTTTTAAATTGTATTTTGGACATTTTTTAAATTGGTGCTGTATTGTCAACACCCCTTCCCCCAAAGTCCTTCCTGGGTACAAGTAGATATTATTCCTAAAGCAATTAAACCTGCCATATTGTCACCTATACACTTACAGATATATAGTTCCTGTGTTTTTGTGGATGATTTGCAGATTGTCAGTGTATAAATACTTATAGATATATGCAGAATATAATCCCCTGACTAACATACGATATGTGAATTCCAATTCTGCTTAAAACTTCTCACAGAAACCGGATCCCCATCTAGTATAAGTAACTTGCGCCACTGGTTTCTGGGGATGCTGGGAAATGGATGTCATCGGTCAATCATCTTCTGGTGTTGTGTATACTATATGTGTTCAAGGTTACATATTTTATGTCTCAAAAGGAATTCTGCATATTTTGACCCATCTTATGTTAATTAAACCCAAGAATAGAGATTAGCACATGGGTAACTAACTGGGGTAACCTGGGATAGCACTTTACTATGACTTTACCAACACCTGTAGGTGATAGAGACCATACCTCCCAACATTTAGGTAGGTGGCATCGGGACAAGGGTATGGCCACGCCACGATGGGCTGGGATCACACCCCGGAGACATGCCTAGCGCTTTTGAAGTGCTAGGCTGCCCTGCAGAGCAGCAGTGAACAGACATTACTTCACAACTTTCCCACCGATCGGGACAAAGCTGTCCTGATCGGTATGGTGGGATAGAGTCCTCAAATCGGTAGCTCATTTAATACAAGGAAATCTCGGGACAAGCGATATCACAACATGATTAGCAATATACTTCTCTGCGGGGAATTCTTACAGAGACACTCCTGGATCCCGCAACACTCTCTTCGAAAGTCGGTGGGATGGAGCCTTGACGAATCACGTTGTTGCACAGCGGCTCGAGGCAGTGATGATGTAAATCGTGTCTATACATACTTACATGTGTGGGAAGGGCGACTATTGGAATATCTGAACTGTTTGTTTTATATATGTCTTACACTTCAGTAATAGAAATAGAAATATTATTTATATGCATTCCATATTTATATACATGGGTCTTGGAGACCACCTACGCTGCAAGTCTTGGGCAATACCCTTTACCCCAGGTTTGTGCAAGATGATGGTTCCATCCCCACCACCACTGCACTTTAAGGTAACCTACGGGCCCTGTCCCCCTGGAGACACATGCAACTCGGCCTCCAATCACCACCAACCTTTCGTCATAAGACCAAGGGGACCCACCCTTTCATTGCATCCTGAACCAATCCCACTAGGCTAGATACTACTTGATACTACTTGAGCTTAACCAAAAGGATGAATCGAAATTGACATTTTAATCTCAAACTGGAAATGGTAACTAGATGTAGATACACATGGCATATATATATCAGAGTTTTCTTGTTTGATTCACAAGGGCAGCATTATGGCATCGATCTACCTTACTTGTAGCATGTAAGTAAAACAAAGAATTTGAAAGCTACGCTTTTGACTAACGATGAATGCTCTGCCCATCAAGAAGTGCATAGTTCTAGTCTTTGAAGTTTTTGGAATACTTACAGACCACCTTCATCTATTTACTTTTATAAATGTTTAAGTCTATTAATTCATACCAATGTTCATTCAATGGCCTCTGTCTGTTACTATAGCTTCACTGTCTATGATGAATGCCTGGTAACATTCAAAATATATTGTGTGCGTAATCATTGAAGTTTTACAGTATGAGTGCAGACCACCTTTGTCTATAAACATCAATATTTATGTATATAGTGGCAAGGTATTTGAAAGCCCCACTCTTAGCTAACGATGAATGCTTTGTCAATCGAGAAGTGCATAGTACTATTCTTTGAAGGTTTTGGTAGAAGTTCTAGCCGCCTTTCTATCATCATTAATTATATATAGCGACAGCAAATTACGTAGCACTTTACAATTGGGTATCTACTTGTCTAAATATCTACTGATGCCTCTGTTATTCTAATGACATCTGATTGTTACTACCTCTTCACTCTCCATGGTGCATGCTGTCTAATGTTCCAAATTAGATGTGAAAGCTCAGCTCGTGGCTAACAATGAATGATCTGCACATTGAGAAGTGCCTAATAGTTGTCTTTGAAATTTTTGGTATGAGTGCAGGACTCTTTTGACTATCATCATTAACATTTATTTATATAGCGGCATAAGGTATTTGAAAGCTCCACTTCTGGCTAATGGTGAATGATCTGCCCACTGAAAGCTCCACTCTTGGCTAACGAAGAATTCTCTGCCCATCATTTGTTTACTTAGTGACAACAAATTATGTAGCGCTTTACAATTGGGTATCTACTTGTCTAAATATCTACTGTTGCCTCTGTCCATCTAATGACAGCTAATTGATACTGCCTCTTCATTCTCCCTGATGCATGCTGTCTATGTGCGTAGTGCTTAAACATTTTTATCTCTTGCACCTTACACTAAATTTTTGCTGTTGTTTAATTCATCTAATGTCCTTGCTTCAGTTGGTGGCATGGCAGATGACAATTTTTTTTGCAGCTGCTGCAATGTTCTACATGTGGTCGCAGAATATTGAAAATGCCCAGAAAAAAACACTCACACGCAAACACCTTTTTTTAATATAGTTGTCACTGAATGACCCTTTAAAAATTGACAAGAATTGAAAAATGGAAAAAGTGTAGAATATAGCGTTTTTTCGGAGGGGTTCTACTGCAGTGACGCTCACAACAAAACACCCAGTTTTCTTCAAAATGATTTCAGATGTCACTGCCCGCCACAAGATTGCTTTCACTAGAAAAACTTAATATTTTAAAAGAAATAAATCTATTTGTTTTTTGGATTCTGCTGCTAATAGTCATACAGCAAAAGCACACTATTTTTCTCCACTAAATATACTTTTTAGTTCAAAATGATGTCTGACTCAGACTATATACTAATACTATTATTTATGCATTAATAACAACCAGTAGCCACTACTCCATCTAAACTCTCTGACGGATTGCAATTAAAACCAATTGATCAGCAAACTGTTCAAGCTGATTGATCCCTGCAGAACTGCTTTACAGAAATCACAACTACTCTATTGTTTTCTCTTTCACCCTGAATGCTATTTAGAAAGCAGAGCACTGCAGCTAACTTACTCCCTACATGCTGCCTGTTCTAACATGGCACTAGAGAAAATGAGAGAGTGCTATATATATATATATATATATATATATATATATACAAGTTAACCCGTGCATGATACTCATGCATTCTAGTCAAATCAAGCTACTTAAGGTGTTAAAAAGGTTCTTGTCATGCATTTGGGCCTAGCCCAGGCCTCCTCAGGGGAAGAGCGTTACTTCCCGACGCAAGCGCCCTTTTTTAACGTGGTTTTGTCCACATGTCACCACCTCATCATTTTTCTCCATCACCTCATCCTTCATCTTCATCGCCACATCCTTCATCAAGCTACTTAAGGTGTTAAAAACTCCCCACTGTCACCCCCGGCAACCACCAACCACTCCCAACTGTCACTTCTCCTTCAAAAAATATATAGGTCAGTGTATAACTCTGCCCAGCAGGTGGCGCTGCAGCTTGTTTTTTTTTTTTTTCCACACACGCCACTAGGCATTTATATAGTAGATATATATATATATAAGATATCGATCTAGAACTCTTGTGAGTTTTGCATCAATATTTTCCCAGAAAATACGTTCTGCCTTGTTTTGATATCAGAAATTGGTGCAAAACCGAGTCATGATTCGATTTCACTTGGAACCCCAAATCTCGGATCTGTCGGATTTCTCCGAATCCAAACCACTCATCTCTAATATTTACAATATAAAATGAGAGTTCTTCCAAATATACATGCCCTTAATGTATATTGTATTTACAGTTGAGTCCTACATACCCTAGTCCAACGCTGGGCATTACCTTTTGCCAGGCGCCGTCCCCGCACACTCACCAGGTGCCGGGGACGGACACCTTCTCTTCTTCCTGGCCTTCTCGTTGCTTAGCAACGGGACGCTACTTCCGGGAAATGTGCCCGAACATCGCGTCTCCGTTGCTAGGCTACAGAGAAGCCAAACAGCATTTCCTGTCGGCGGTCAGATCAGCTGACCGCTGAACCCACGTCCACCAATGAGTAAGGGGTAGCATCTATATAAACTAGATTCTGACACTAGGGTATCTAGTTTCTAGTTCTTAGACCACATTATTTGCCACACCTTGCTTTCCTGTTTATTCGGATTTGACCCAGCTTTGCCTGACTACCCTCTTCGAATTCATCCTGATTCCCTGGTTTGACCTCTGGCTTCCTGACCATTCCTTTGCCTTATCCTTCAGTACCTTATTTTGCCCGTTCGGTTTTGACCTTGGATTGCACGGCTTTGATTGCTCACCGTACCTCGCTGGTAGCTAGTTGGGAGGGCCGTGACCTGCACGTCTCAGCAGCTAAACCCAAATCTCCTTGCGACAGTGGCGCACGCAGGGGGGTTTCTGGTTCTCCAGAAACCCCTCCCCTCCGCGAAACCAATGGTACTGTACAGCAGCCGTGGCGCTGTCAAAGAAGCGTCCGCGGCAGTGCTGTATTGTAGTATAATACAGCACTGCCGCGGATGCTTCTTGACAGTGCCGCGGCTGCTGTAGAATTCAGACTCACCGAAATGGAGCTGCTGCGCCTCTCACAATATTTTTTTTTTCCCGGGGGGGGGGGGGGGCGGAAACCCCCCCTTCTAAATCCTGCGTTCGCCCCTGCCTTGCGAGGATCCCTGGTGAAGACCTGAGGTGTGTTTAGACTCTGCGCCTCCCAGCGTAGCAGCTCTGATACTGACAGGTGAGGCCATCAGAACTACCCAGCTTGTGACACCTTTAAAGTTTTCGGTATGTAATGGCGAATTTTGTACTTTTGTAACAATTATTTTGTTGTATCACAGTTTCTGTGTGCGTGTATCTATGCATGTTAGCCTGCATTAGGTAAGCATGTCGGCTCCCGTGCATGTGCATAGCATGTTGTACGAGCCTCCCTGTGCTTCTTGGACGGGGATTAGCTGCAGGAGTCACTGAGCGATGCCCAAGGAAGGCTGGCAGCTGCTGCTTCAGATTGGGACAGGTGGGCACGACTTCATTACAATCCCACGGGCACTGTCATTAAAGAATGGGCAGATGTTGTCCAAGGCGAGCGCGGGAGCCCCCGGAGAGAAGAGGATTCACCACTTAACCAGTAGGATGCCACACGCACCACTCAGCACAAAGAGTTTCTCTGAGAATGTTCCAAAGCTTCCTATGAATTACTCTACTCTCCCAATCACCACATCTTCCTCCTATATAGTTTCGTCTTCCATTCTCCTTCTAGTTACATCCTTACCTGTCCCCAGTATTGGGTCCAAATTCATGGCTCAGAGGTCGCTCAGTTCTCCAGAAAGGTAATAAGTGCAATGACACAATCTACTGGTACGTTTCATAGACCCCATTGGTAAAACCATCATTCGAAGTATGTAGCAACTTATCAAAGAATTTTACGTTTCTTTCCATGTTTTACTAGTCTTTAGCAGTGTTTAGGGTGCAGTTATTAGGAAAGTGCTGCACTGTCTTCCACACTTCAGGTCTGAGTCAATAAAGAGAGCAAAGCATAGAAAAAAAGGAGTAACTTTACACCTGGGCAAAACCATGCTGCATTGGAGGGGGAGGTAAATTTAAAATGTTGAAACAGATTTGTAGTTGGGGTAGGACATGTTCTAGATCAACTTTAAATTTCAGTGTAAAAATAACTCTATGAAGTATTTGTGTGCTAGATGAAAAGACAGACAGTAT
The DNA here is from genome assembly GCF_038048845.1 of Mixophyes fleayi. Classification (NCBI taxonomy): domain Eukaryota; kingdom Metazoa; phylum Chordata; class Amphibia; order Anura; family Limnodynastidae; genus Mixophyes; species Mixophyes fleayi. The sequence continues at coordinate 370,023,922 of NC_134403.1, forward strand.
TTAACTTATGTGCAAAATAATAAACTAATTTGCACCCCTTGCATTGTAACATGGTTTGTCCCAAGAACATTTGCTCCTTTTTTTTGTATTACTTTCCTTAATGACTCAGGTCCTTCATGTGGTTTGGGTATAACATGGGTGAAGTCCAGGTTTGGTGTAAACGTCTGGCATTTTTGTAGTTTGTAAACCGCCAAACATCGGCGGTGGTTTAGATTTTCACTCTACAAGCCGGCGAATAGTAAATCCAGCAATTTGGAGCTGAAAATCGCTGCAGAGGTTTGCAAAGTGTTAAAAAATTGACCGCTTAGTAAATTTCGCCCAGGAAATCTGCTTAGGAGATATTTCTTCCTGCACAGCTTTATCTGAAGTATGATTTTCACACATATACGCACATACATACACACACACACACACACATACATACACACACACACACACACACACACACACGCTTTATCTAAAAGAGTTTTCACACCTTCAGACAATTTGAATTTATTGGCTTGTATATGGTCTGCAGCAATGTACCCTGCATCCATTCCTTTATCTATTCTGTTTGCGATTTCATCAAAATCTTTACATCATCAGGCATCGTTATTTATTTCCAACGCCCTTGCTTATGACACTGTTTGGCTCCCTGCGCTGAATACACTTCCAGCCAGAAGGAATATTTGCGCTGTTTCGCAAGACAATGAAAATAAACAACTCTGTCTGATGATGTAAAGACATTGCTGAAAAACACAGAAAGATGTCTGGTAAGGAATAAAACAACGGGCCTAGTAAAAATTGCAGCAGGGCACACGCAAGCCAATAAATGCAAAGGCACCTGAAATACTGTCGCCCTGAGCTGATTTTTGTTTTGCACCTGTGATATTTTCATAATGACGTTCCAAGATCCACATAAGGGAAACAGCATCCTTCTCTCTGGTTATGGAAGCAAACCTTTAATGGTCTCTTCCTGAGCAGAATTACAGAGACTTTGGGCTCACTCTACAATCTGGCCTCCATATGGCAGGATGGCGTCTCCGGCTCCCGGAGGACGGACGCTGCGGCGTCTCCGGAGTGCAGTAATATCACATAGGCAGAGTCATCAGCTTGTTAAGCTGTTACTGCAGCTTTGAGCAGCGTCTCCTTTTCTCTCGTCCCCTTTTATACTGAAAGCTGCTTCTGGTGGTCAAACACTTCAGCTCTGCCGATCCGCTTTCAAGATGTTGTTTCTTTCTCCCCTTTTGTTGAGATTACTGTGAGTGGCGTCATTGCTTTCAAAGACTCTGTGATGTTTTCTGGAAACAAGATTTCTGTCCCCGGTCGATGTTTTGCAGAAGGAAAAAAAGGAAAATAATTTAATTCCGTATTTATTTATTTATTAGATTTTTTCTTTTTTTATTTTAAAGGGCCGCTGTAGCAAAAGTTGAAGGTTTTGTAAGCAAGTAGCAACAAGGAAAAATTCCCCAAATTTATATGTAACAGTTCTCCAGTTTACTTCATCCCCCAACTCCATAAAATACACTTATTAGGATGTTATTAATGCCTACTGTGCATAAAATACATTGTTACAGTTGGTCCTGATAACAAACACATGTTCTAGCTGTATACACAGCCGTCATCAATAGTAATCAGCACTTACACCTGACCTGCAGCTGGTGCAACTGATACGACAGAAAAACACGTACCTGAGAAATGCACAGAACTTGAATGTGTGCGCTTGAGCTTAGCACGCCCTTACTATACATTGAATATGTGCATACGCCCAGCCCCATCCCTTTTCCGTCCATGAAATCGTAGGCTGTCGGGAGTGTCCTTTGCTCTCAAAGATGAATTGGACGTTCTTGCGTTCACCAGCGTATAGTCTGTGTCTGGGTGGGAGTGGATCAGGCCCTGTATGTCTGAGAAGGCTATAAACACTGAAGCTGTTTTTATTTCTATACCCCAGGCAATCTGTCTGGAAAATTTTGCTAGAAGAACCAGCCATCTATACATAGCGCATGTCTGCTGACAGTCTGCCAGAAGCGCTTCAGTGATGTCACTGGTTTCCAGTTAGTTGATTGTCTGAATTCTCATGAATATTAGTCCATCCCACAAAATGACAATTTACATACCTGCCACACCCAGATTGGCCAAACCATGCCTAAATCTGGCCAAAGTACACCCTGTTTAGTAGATTGTCAAAACAAAAATGTGATATCCCCTATGAAAATTGTTACTTTTGGCAGGTAGATTTATCAAACCTTCTAAAATACCAAAAAGTGGAAGTGTTGCCCATAGCAACCAATCAGATTCTAGCTGTCATTTCCTAGAATGTACTTGATAAATGATAGCTTAAATCTGGTTGGCTGCTATGGTTATAACCTTCCCTTTTCAGCGCTTTGAGCAAAAGGTGCCATTTCTCACATAGAAACAGGTGACATCTGTGTTTCACCTACACTAAGAAGTATGTTGCAGTTAATTTAAGATAATATTTCAGCAAATATGTTCTACTTTCGTTTAGATGAGTAAATAACTTTGGAAAAGTTTACCTCCCTCTAGAAGGTTATCCTTCATTCTGCTCATGGAAATTGTTTTTCTTCTTGACTCCATGATACTTAATTAGATTAATATCTAAAAGTCACTTCATGTAGACATTGTCCTTCATGCATTTTGAAGGAGGTTTCGGAGTTCAGGAGAGGACATTTACGGATGGAAAGGAGTTGGACAAGCTCAGGGCTCCGATGGAACAGAAATAACTTTGCATCTCTCCAGTTCCATTCCTAATACAATACTTGCAGCCAGGCTTTTGCCAATAACCCTTGGGGTAGCAATGCATTGGGGATATATGTGACTCCCACAGGCCCGGCGCTCCCATTAGGCAAGGTTAGGCAGTTGCCTAGGGCGCCGGGCTCTGGAGGGCACCACAGAATTAAAATTACTTTAAAACTGTGCGGCGACCGCTGACCATACCTTCCACGGCCGCCGCACAGCTTCCGATAAATCCACGGGGAGGGGGGAAGAGGCTATGGATCACCACTGCCGCCTCTCTGCTCCATCTCCTCCCCTCCACTCACTGACTGTCGGGCGTGATATTGTGAAAGTGTGCCTGGGGGGTGGGCGCAGATTGTGAAAGTGTGCCTGGGGGGGGCGCGGATGTGAAAGTGTGCCTGCAGGGGAGGCGCGGATGTGAAAGTGTGCCTTGGGGGGGGCGCGGATGTGAAAGTGTGCCTAGGGCGTCAAGGACCCTAGCACCGGCCCTGGACTCCCAGACATTTAAAGGTCATTTTTACTTCTCAGAAGGTTTTCAACATTTTTTTGCTGTTTAGAATACAAACTTTAAAAAACATCTAAATGTTTTCTATTTTTTTCTTTTCAAAATTAAAACATTTAAATTTAGAATCCTAGCGATAATTTACAAGGACAAGTCTAACACGCTTCTTTCTTCTCCAAGTATACTCCAAGCCCCTCTCTCCAATCCCCCAACGTTCCTCTTCTCTTATAACCCCTACCCGTCGGGGATTACGATACTTCTCCTGTGTTGACTTTTGTCTGTTGAATACTTTTTCAGATTGTTCAATATATTAGTGTGTCCTGGCAATGATCCCAGTTTATAGCAGCCAAAATGGCCTCTGGGAAAGAGGAATGGTCTCATCTTTTCCTTTAGACTGCATGTTCTTTGAGCAAAGTTCTCATTCCTACTGTCTCATGATTGTGCCGAATATAAAGTTTTGCAGTTGTTTTAATACCCTGTTTGTGTTGCTTACGCTGTTCAGTGCTGTGGAACAACATTATGGGCTAGATTTACTAAACTGCGGGTTTGAAAAAGTGGAGATGTTGCCTATAGCAACCAATCAGATTATAGCTGTCATTTTGTAGAATGCACTAAATAAATAACTAGAATCTGATTGGTTGCTATAGGCAACATCTCCACCTTTTTCAAACCCGCAGTGTAGTAAATATACCCCTATAAGTAAAAATAACCTGAAATTGGATGGGCGCTGTCGGATTAGGGTGCGATTTGGGTTTATGAGTCGCGTGGACTAAATTCTTCCAGTTTTCCAAAACAGGAGAGTCTGTCTGACCGTCTCCCAACCTGAAAATGTTCAAAAGGTCTCTCAAATCTCATCCCCGTAGCACAGCCACAATAAAATCTATTACTTCACCGTTTGCCCGATATGACCCCACAACTTCTCAACCCAACACTTGTGTTTAAAAACTCCCCCATTCCCTGGAGGAGACTGATTCCTCAATGTCTTACAACACCAATATCAAGTTAACTTACTTACCGTCTACAGCGCTGTGGCATATGCTGTCACCATATAATCAATATGTAATAATAATGATAAAGCTACCTCCTGGTGTATAGATTTAGAGGATTTAAGGGGATCTCTTTAGAATAAAAAAATATATTTTTATTAAAATGTGCAAAATGTCTGCGTTTTGGTTCCTGTGACCATTGGAAATACTGTTCATTGATAAAAAAAAACATCTTAAGACTAAAAGTAGTTATTTATAAAGTACAATTGTTGTATTTGTTGCTTTGGACATTGTGTTTTAGGAAATTCTAAATGTTTTCAAAATGCTATTTTTTAAAGGTAGCTTTGTCCACAAAAAAAAAAACTTTTTAAAGGACGATTTTGAGTAGTGAAATTTTCAGCATGGCCTCTGCAAACCACCAGCAGCAGTAGCTATTTATATAGCGCCACTAACTCTGCAGCGCTGTACAGAGAACTCACTGACATCAGTCCCTGCCCCATTGGAGCTTACAGTCTAAATTCCCTAACATATACACACAGACAGAGAGACAGCTTAGGGTCAATTTGTTAGTAGCCAATTAACCTACCAGAAGATTTTTGTAGTGTGGGAGGAAACTGGAGCACCCGGAGGAAACCCACACAAACAAGGGGAGCACATAAACCATTTTGGTGACAGAAGAACTCTTATATACTCTAATAATTATTATATAATCACTGCCACAGGTCTGTTTGAGCGCAGGCTCGGGGGACACTTGTCGAATGATATATTGTTTCATCTTAGAGTTTTACAGGTAAATGTAACAAACAGCTTCTTCTATTGTCTGTGTCCTAAATCAGGTGCACGTAAGGATTTGTGAGACTTGTCAGAAAGAGGCCCCACAACTTCACATCTGCTCATTTGTTTTCTGATCTCACAGCAGGATTTTCGGTGAGGCGGGCGGCCGCTGGCTTGGAAACAAGTAGACCCATCTTTTTTCTATCTTGTCATCCCATAAGAATACATAGGAACACAAAAACCTCTAACTATGTGCAAGGAGAGGACAGAGTCAGCGTCAAGACAGATGTGTACCTGACCTTAGTAAGCTGTCTTCCCCGGCTCTCCTAACAGATGGGCGCACGCGGGGCGAGATGAGCGGGGAGAAAGAGATGCAATAAAAATGGAAAGGTTATCAAAGGTGAAACAAACAAAGTCTCGATATGCGTCCACTGAAATTGTGACGATGCAAAAACTTAATCTCTCTAACGATTTTCAGATTTTAGTTTATGATTGTAAAATACTGACACCAAATATCAGCACAAAACATATTGGGCCTGGTTTAAATTGGAGCACAACTTGCACCCAGGTTGCTGTTTAACATAAGAGCACAGAACATGAGCGCAGTATTCAAATCCAAGCGATCTCAACATGCGTTTATAGCGGAATCTGGGTGTAAGTGCGCTCTGCACGGTGGCTCAGTGGTTAGCACTTCTGCCTCACAGCGCTGGGGTCATGAGTTCACTTCCCGACCATGGCCTTATCTGTGTGGAGTTTGTAAGTTCTCCCCGTGTTTGCGTGGGTTTCCTCCAGGTGCTCCGGTTTCCTCCCACACTCTAAAAACATACTGGTAGGTTAATTGGCTGCTAAAAAAATTGCCCTTAGTCTCTGTCTGTCTGTCTGTGTGTGTTAGGGAATTTAGACTGTAAGCTCCAATGGGGCAGGGACTGAGGTGAATGAGTTCTATGTACAGCGCTGCGGAATTGGTGGCGCTATATAAATAACTGATGATGATGATATTACACAGCGCTGTACAGAGATAATGGAATCATTCACATCCATCCCTGCTTACAATCGAAATTCTCAAACACACAAGCAGGGTTGAGTTTTGTTAGGAGTCTTACAGACTAAGGGGTATATTTACTAAACTGCTGGTTTAAAAAAACGGAGATGTTGCCTATAGCAACCAATCAGATTCTAGCTGTCATTTGTGTAGTACATACTACAAAATGACAGCTAGAATCTGATTGGTTGCTATAGGCAACATCTCCACTTTGTCAAACCCGCAGTTTTGTAAATATACCCCCAAGTCTGTACCACCCACACACACACGAGGGTCCATTCTGTCTGAAGCCAATTAACCCACCAGTTTGTGTGTGTAGACTGCGTGGAGGAAACCGGAGCACACGGGGGTAACCCGCGCCAATACGGAGAAAACATACAAACCTCACTCAAATAGGGCCCGGTATTGATCCCAAGGCAATAGCAGTTTGAGACAGCAATGCTTACCACTGTGCCTCAGTGCTGCCTATGTTTTTTTTTTATATATATATATATATATATAGAGTCAACATGGAGCTCTTTATTCAGACACGTCGATCCCTGCCTCTATCTTTTAACTGTATTATATTTATAATTATTACTATTATTATTATTATTATTATTATTATTATTTAGCACTGAATAAAGCTCCAGCATTACGATGACACAAATCTCAGACTGGACAGGACAATGCACCAGCCTGAGAACGTGAACTCAGCAGAACAGAGAGAGACTGAAGGACAAATAGAGACATGACCAGAGAATGATGAGACCGTGACAGCTTTGAACAGCTTTAGTAAAGGTCATTTATACCCTCCAGGCTCCCAGTCTCGCAGCAGCTAAAGTGGGCTGTCATGGCAGATAAACAGGGTGGGATGGGATGAAATACAATCTCCAACGGGCCTGTCATCTGGCAGAAGAGGATGGATGAATCTCGTATCCCTCAAAGAGAGTCCGGCGCTGAGCGAGAGGGATTCTCTGCCAGCGCCCAGGGATTAAGTCCCGTCAGCTCACAGTATACATTGTAAAACTACGGGTGAGGATCTCAAGCCTGAAGAGAATGAAACGTCGACGCTCACGGATCCGGCACTGATGGGACGTTGTCTTTATGGACAGACGGACATTCCTGGCAGAAGAAAACTCAACTTATAAGAGCATTTCAGAGACAAAGTCAACACTGGCACTAATACTATGCAATTTTATTGCCTTGTTCTCCCATCCTATGTATATACACTACTAGATCAGGCCTGGCCAACCTGTGGCTCTCCAGGTGTTGTGAAACTACAAGACCCAGCATGCTTTGCAAGTAGAGTGGTAGTGGGGAGGCCAACGGGTGATAGTTCCATTAGAACATACACGGAAAATGAATTTGCAGCAAGCACAGAATAGCCAAAACAGAGCTACATTTAGCACCCACAGTCCTCTGCTCATTTTCAGAAGAGCACCACAGGGGGGCACGGGAGGGTGGGCTGCAATTCCCCTCTCCGTGCCCCCGGAAATTTTGCAATTGGGAGAACAATGGGGGCTCGGTAATAATAAATAGGAGGTTAACAGCCCCAGCAAATCCCAGTATTTAAAAGTAGGCTGCCTTCATTTTTAAAGATTACTAAAGAATATTTTACTGACTGCTAGTAAATTTACTGACAGCTGGTGACACCGACTTGGAGTTTACATCACTCCTTTGACACTGGTGCCAGTGGTTACAGAATGGGTTACATCAGAAGTTAAACTGTAATCGAAAAATAATTCTCACACATACACAAAAAGCCTGAATGTTATTATCTCTATTGCACTTGGCGACAGTGGATGTAGTGCGGCGCTGCAATACTTAGTGCGTCTCTGCCAGGGGACGGAGATGATGGCTCAGTGGGATAATGCGGAGCTTGTGGAGTATTGGAAGCATCACTTTATAAAAGAATAACAACATTTTTTAAAGAAACCACTAAAGAGAGGCCCCTGCGGCACAAATGCCACAGTCTTTGCCCCCTCTCCTATCTCTTATTGTCATCCCTAATTGCCCCTTCTCATATCTCATTGCTCTCTGGCTCTTATATCTCCAATTGCCCCCTCCTATGCTTGACTGCCCCCTTCCCCCTACTTTAACTCTTGCTGGACCGTTCTCTAGCGACTCCACTGCGCTCTGTCCTGTGCCGCACAGAGAGGATGCGATGCGTCCAGCTGCACTTCACTTATATGTGTGCAGGGTTTACGCCAGGAGTAACAACTGTGTATACTTACTGCCCACAATAGCGTACAGAAAGGATCGGCGTAGCGTAGAGATGCGGCGTGAGAGTTAGTATTAAATGCAAAATTTGTTTTACCCTATTTGTAAACAATATAACACTGTAATGAATTGTCACAGATATAAGAAGAATGAATTAATGTATAAATTCAAAAGCCGCATTTACAATGTAATATATACTTAGGTAAAAGCACAAATACAAAACACAAGTAACAATTAAATGCAATGAAATACAAAGATTGTTGTTTTCCTTTTTAAGAATCAAGTGGGAATCTTAGTTCCTAATGGAAAAATCAATTAAGCATTGTGACTAGATGGTTACAGCTTCATATAATACAACAGAAATGCAAGTGAAATAACTAGAATGTAAGCTCTTGCGGGCAGGGTCCTCTCTACCTATTGTCCCACGTCTGTCTACTGTCTGATTCCCTCGTACATCCTGTCACGTATTTTGCTGCACTCTGTGTGAGTCCCCATAGCATTACTCATAGTCATCTGTGCTACTTATGTGTATTACCTCATCTATTTCTGACTTGCTTCTGTATCCGGTGCTACGTAATCTGGGTGCCTTACAAGTATTGAGTGGGCTGTGTGATCAGTCACACAACTATGTTGGTCAGAGGGTTGTTGTCTTGTGTTAGCTGTGTAGAGGGTGGTAATATGGTAACCTAGGGAGATTAAGAGGGTGGTTGAGGAATATTATAAGCTTGTCTGAAGAGGTGGGTTTTCAGAGAACGTTTAAAGGTTTGAAGACTAGAGGAAAGTCTTACTGTGCGATCAGTGGAAGGATCAATACAGAAGCAGCCAATTAGAATTGGACAGCTAGTGCTGATATCATCCTTGTCATCATCATCACCATCATCATCACTATCAGCATCAACACCATGTTCATCAACATTATCAATCATCACCATCATCGCCATCCTCATTTATTATTATAATCATCATAACTATCATCATCATCAACATCCTCAATCATCATCATCCACAATCATCATAATTGTCATCATCTTTATCACCATCATCATCATCATCATCATCATCAATTATCCATCATAAACATCATCATCATTATCACCATCATCATCATCATCATCACCATCATCATCAATTATTATAATCCTAAACATCATCATCATCACCATCATCATCACCATCATCATCATTTTTATCATCCCCATCATCATCATCATATGCATGATAAGCCCCACAAAGAGTATTGTTGTACTGGAGAAGGTCACTGCTCTGCGATATTTCCTGCTTCTCTGTGAATCTTGATTTGCACACAATTGGACCCACAATTTCACTCTTCTCTAACCTTAACTTATACAATTTACAGTGTCCTATACACCTTAATGTAGAAATATATAGTCAGTGCCGAAATCTGTGTAATTGTCTATTTTAGCTCTGTGCCTTTATAATCTAGATAGATCATTGCAATTCCACAGGTACCTTTGTTTCCTGTGTAGAAATAAATGTGTGAATTAGCAAGATTACATTAGTACTCCTGATCTGCATGAATATACCGACGGAAATTCATTTTAAAATGTTGTGTATTTAAGTCTTGCAGCCTTCTGCGAGCTTCTGTGTAACAAATTGCAATACACAGCTGGGATATTGTAGCAAGCACATTGCATTGGGAGACTGGGAGGAAATATAATTGTACCTTCTGTTCTTAATCCAAGTTCCAGTGTATTTGTTCTTCAGGCTGATAACTGCAGTACGACTCGACTTATTAAGATTTAAGATCCCCTAATGACAATAACATAGTTTGGATATAAGTTAGTTTGCTTCGGAAATTTATATGAAACTCCAGATTGAGGTCTCCAGAGACCGAGGAGTGATTGTATGCCGTTGGCATCAACACAGCCCGGAGAATTCATCGTACCATCGTCCTAGCGTTGCACTCAGCGAGGATGTATATATTATTATCGGCAGATAATAACCAGCTTTAAAATACTTCACACAAAGGAAAAACTTAAAACTTTTCTAAACATTTCTCTGAATTTTTATTTTTTTTTCTCCTTCATTCAAAGAGTCTAGACTAATCACATAACGTTGATGAAGCTTCGCTAAATATCAGGCAAAGCATCAAAATAATTCATCACGCCTGGCGAGGAGATAGAAGTCCAGCATCCATTAGCATATTTTTGTCATCAGACCGTGCTGATGTTTTTCAATCCCCTCTTCATCACCCGCTAGAAACGTGTCATTGGTTTTAAACACAAGAATTTCTGATACTGTCGAGAAAAACACAGGGGGTGGGGGGGAAATCGTTGTTCCTTCCCTCCTTGGTGAAATATTTGACTAGTAAATATCCTTGTTGAGGACATACGGAATTCTGATTTTGTAAATATGACTTTTCAAAATAAAATAAATGTAGGTGGAGTTAAAATGAATACATGACAGCTATTTCGGCAATGTTAAAATATTGTTTATAATATTTTTATAGAAAATAAATGAATGGCATTAATGCTGGATAAGATCCGCTAGGTAATTTAAATAAATTCTGTATTTTTTCATTGCAAATAAAGTGTGTTGTACCTGGAAATGATCATTTGAAGGCCCAACTCATGAATTTTTGGACACTTTGGCCTATATCCATACATATACTTGTATGAATACTTGTGAATTTTATGGGAGACTCCCGAGTTCCGAATAGGTCTCCTGGACTGCCGGGAGAATCATGCCCAAGCACAGGAACATTTTTAGAATGCCCTGAGTCTAGAAAACTAAATTATTGTTCTACATACGACTATATTTAGCATGTTTTCTACAATGGGAAAGCGGGGTTTTAGTACGCTAGTAAAATAGTACATATTTTATCAAGTATTACAAGAACATAACACATTTTAAGTTTAATTATTCTTAACTGCTTAGTGACATCATCTTTTTGCCCCTTCCAGGCCAAATTTTACATATTTGCTGTGTGTCATTTTTACTGGGATGGGTGCACACAGGTGGGGAGATCTCATGCAGGAAGTCCCAAAAAGCAAGGAAAAAATAAATTATTGCTGATGTTGGTGATTTTTCTCAAACACGGGTTCACCGAGTGATTCCTTCTATAGTTACTATGAGGAGCTCTGCTAAATCATTGGAGGAGCGGAATGCCAGCGGCTATATCATGAAAGACTGGGGTCATTTTTCAGTCAAGGTGCTCCAGATTACGGAAAATCAAAACCTATCCGGAAAACTCCAAGTCCCAAGCAATCCGGATATTTTTTAATCTGTACAGTGTTTTATAACAGAGCGCTGTGATTGGATCTAATTGCACTATTGGCAGAGTTCTATTGGTCTGTTCTGTGCCCCTGTCTCCAATGAGCAAAACCCAGGAGATAGAGGTCACCAGGACAATCAGGGAGTATCTTGTGAACTGGGGCAATAACATATGGAAGTTTAAACCTGAAACCTGCTCTCATATGCCCTGTGCTTGAGAGCGGATGTGCGGGGAATGAGACATTGTTTTACATATTCAGACACTTTGTCTAATGTATGCTGAGAATAGGTCACAGTTTGTTCTATAACGGTATGATAGGTTTAACATCACAATAACAGGAGGACTCAGAGTCAGTAACAAGGCAGAGACACTGCTCTGGAAAAACATATTTAAGAAATATTGCATGATTCATGACATATGCGCCTAAGCTCATTATGTCAACTGTTCGTTCCCAAAATGTCACAATTTCAGCAAATTCTCAACCCCCTCACTTGCCGGCTCGTTCTTGGTTACAGTACAGAGTATTCCAGGAAGCAGCGTGATACGTGTGTATTACATGCTCGGAGAGGGGATCGTTGGCCGTCTTGTTAGTGGCTGGTGTGTACCATTGACTCACAGGTTAGATTTATCCTCACAGTGACAAGTAAAGGTTACACTTCAACAATGACTTTGTGTATGTAGTCTATCGGCGATTATATATACAGAGTATATTACATATTTACTAAGAATTTCTGTGGGATAAAGTATATTTGTCATTTTAAATTTTTGTTGTATAATGATGACTCAACTTAATTGGCTAAGTATTAAATATTAATACTATATCTATCTATCTATCTATCTATCTATCTATCTATCTATCTATCTATCTATCTCCTATCTATCTATCTATCTATCTATATATATATCTATCTATCTATCTATCTATCTATCTATCTATCTATCTATCAATAGATAGGTCTCTATAATATTAAAGTGGGGCCCACTTTTTCCCGCAATGATTGTGTACTTTCAATAAAGTAAATATTTGATTTATTTTACCACCAAGTTCATTCAGCGTTACGACAGTGGTTTTGCTCTTGTGCGACAGGGCAAGAGCGTTCTTCATTCACTGCCTGTCCGTATCATAGTGTCACATCTCTGTTGTTTCCTGGTCGTAATACTGCTCTGTTCCAAATAGCGCGTGTGATGCTGCCCGGAGGCTCAGAAACTTAGTCCAAGTTATTTTTAGCACAATTAGCTAATTAGCAATGGCACATTTATTTTTATCATTTCGTGTTCAAAACTGTTGTTACAATATGAGCATTCTAAAACAAAAACCCTGCTAGAAGAACCTGTAATATTGGATGCAATGTGCTGCGACTCTGAGTGGATCAGGAAGGATTTCATCACTCTGTATCCATGTTAATCTCCTGCAGACAATCACACATTTTGACCTGATCCGCGGAAACCATTTATCCCAAACATAATTAGTTCTGAGAATGGCTTAAACTCATAGGTAAACCTTCAGATCTTAAAGCTGTCTGTTGCCGTCTTATTTGTTCCTACGCTGAGATCAAACCGGCGGAGGCTTTGAAGGCGAGATATGTATGTGCAAAATGATTGTAGATTAAAGGGGTAGAAAGTCTCACAGTCACGTAAATGCTGCTCTGACCTCAGTCGCTTTGATAAATATAAACTAGACAGACCGCTTTTCTATCCTCCTATTTTCTGCTGTGATATAAAATATGAAATATGCTAAATATAAGACTCATTTCAATATGTTAGCGAGAGACTTACTGTGCAAAAATGTAATCCTAGCATTATAAATTATGAACTTAGTTCATGTTAAACCCCCTGCAGTTATTAGTATTGTGAACAGAGTACCTGAGAGGAAACTTGGGTCATGGGGCTTCTTGTCTCCCTCAAGCTGCCTGCGCCATCCATCCCATTAGGTCCTAGTCTGACACCCCATCCACCCTAAATATAGTACGTTACTGCTGACCTTGGTACTTTGTACCTCAACCTTCACCCTTTCTTTCGGTGCCCCTAATTATGAATCTAAAGAAACACAGAAAAACAGATTCTAATATAACAATAAACTTGTATATTGTATTTAATTGCAATGCCATTAAGGTGGAACTCCAGTGCTGATATCATTATAATATAAAGTCTACTCCCTCAGCCTAGTTGTAAACACTTGAATAAGTGCTAGCTCCATGTATGCTCCTGTGCTCACTGACATGAGTATGTGTATTTGGGAGAATGTTTAAAGCATCACTTTGGACTTTAATTAAATCTGCTCAGCTCCTAAACTGAAACCTAAACAGCAGGTTTTGTACATTTTGCTGTTAAAGCTCCTTGGTACTCAGTCTTATTCCAGGTGTATCTGGCTTTTTTACGTTCGCCTGCTTGTGATCCTGACCTTGGCTTGTTACCGTTGATTCATCTACACTAGTAACCCTGACCTCTGTCTTGTATATGTTTTTTAAGCAAAGGGGCAAAAAGGGCATTTCCCCAAGACCTACTAATGTCTTAAAGTAGCCCTTATCCTCTAATAATAGAAGCATATTGACATTTCTTCTCCAGTCTTGAGAATGGTGTCATTATGACAAAACTATATGTGAGGACCATGGATGGTTCTGTGTGACAAGATGTTGTCCATTTTTGCAAATCTTGTGTTGGATGATGGGTGGACCCGAAAAGATGGGGGTGTTCTTCAATGCTGAGTGATTGCCACTATGATGTGCCAGACTGTGTTCCTAAATTATCAAAGACAAGGTATCAAATTGTACTATGTGCTTTATAGAGGATCACAAAGATCATACACTTGTGCAGACTCCGACATGTTCCTGGCTTTGTTGGGTGTCACAAATGGACCACAAACTTGTCTCAACCCATTTATGATAATTATAACTTTGTCCCTTGTTTCAACATTCAAAAATTGAAGATCGTCACCGAAAACTAAAATTGCAGTTTTGGGTGGAGTTCAATGATTCCATGCACCTTTTTACCACTCAGACTTCTTCAAACAAGCTAATTGGGTGTTGATGCCTCTCCCTCATGAAGTTCAGAATCTCATGGATTGGTAAATCATTGGTTAGAAGAATAGACTCATGCTAAGCCTTTTCCAAATAAAGTTTGCGTAAGAGGAGAGAGAAGTGTGGTGCGAGATTGTTACAGCCATAGGTCGAACCCCGTAGGCTCCATTAATGACTCATCCAGGATAAGTTTTATATTAGCTCATTGAACTCTATCCAATAAAATACATCTCTGATTATCAGATACAGAGATAGTCCATGTCACAGCACGGCGGCTCAGTGGTTAGCACTTCTGCCTCACAGCGATGGGGTCATGAGTTAAATTCCCGACCATGGCCTTATCTGTGTGGAGTTTGTATGTTCTCCCCGTGTTTGTGTGGGTTTCCTCCGGGTGCTCCGGTTTCCTCCCACACTCCAAAAACATACTGGTAGGTTAATTGGCTGCTAACAAATTGACCCTAGTCTGTGTGTGTGTGTGTGTGTGTGTGTGTGTGTGTGTGTCTGTTTGTGTAGGGAATTTAGACTGTAAGCTCCACTGATGTGAATGAGTTCTCTGTACAGTGCTGCGGAATTAGTGGCGCTATATAAATAAATGATGATGATGATGTCACGAAACGGGGTGCTACTGGACTGAGGACTTTTTAATTCATCACCCGTTTCTTAAAGTTTAAAGTACTTTTTAATCCTTGGCTCAGTCTAAGTATATATACACACCTGACCATTGCTGTATTATGTGTGTTATTATTTCATATTATTAGGTACATTTTGGCCTTGCTGTCACCTGCAATATTGTATGTATTAGAAATATAAAGAATATTACCATACTGTGTGAAAATAACAGGACAGCAGAAGTCAATTTGCTTGTGTTAGCTAAGGCAATTACCATTCGTCTCAAATGTCCATTGTTATGAGGTGTAGCTTAGATCTCCTTTGAAAAGTTCTTCAGGGGTTAAATTTCACTTCTACTGGGAACACCCAAGAGTTGAGTGAATTAAGCTATCATTACTATTTCTGTGTACTCCTTATTGTCCACTAGTGAGCTCTACAGACAGCCAGGAGCCGGATCCAGCAGGGGTCACCTGAGGGAGGACACCTGGGGAGGTAGGGGAGGGGACTGGATAGTGTAAGCAGCCCACCAATCGAGACCTTTTGCAACTTCCCTGGGCAGGCAGTTCCCAAGGTGGGATTAGGAGTTGGTAAAAGTGGCTACCCTGGGAGCTGGAGATGGTTGTGACTGACTTTGGCCAAGAGGTGGTGCTTTGCCAGAGATGTGCTGTGAAACCTATCCCACTGGATTTATTTAAACTGATTTCCTCACTTGTTGGACCTGCTATCATTAAGGGGGCCGTGCGGTATTTAATGATCCTTCTAGTTGTCCTCTAATACCGTGTCCAAGTGATTTGGGAACCACGTATCTTCACAGTCCACAAACCTGTTCAATAATTGTTTGCAGTTGTGTACAGGGAGAACCATAAACATATGTGGAATTGCCCAAATGTATCGAGTTACTGATACAATTCAGTAACTCTTCATTAATGAATATTACATTTGTCACATTTTCTTCCTATTTCAGTCTAAAAATCTACCAGTGGGAACGAGTGTTGGGTATAATTATGGAAAAGCAAAACAGTATTATCAGACATGTAGACATGTAGCATTATAACACACAGGATGATTAGTACAAGTGAGGTGTCTGTGAATTATTAGATACTATGCTCTTCATTACCGCTTATTGTCTCATGTCTTAACTCCCTTAAACCATCGTATTTGTTGAGCTCGACGGGACTGAGTTTACATGACCTTGGAAATTGTCAAGCAATGTTGGAGCTGATTGCATTATCTTCTTGTTACTTTGCTATTCAGAAATGTAATTTACATCAACGCTCCTGACAAGATCATAAGGTTATCACTTTACAGTTCTGGCTGATGTTTATTGGGGGCAAACTGGAAAACATCACATTCTGTGGCAGGCTCTAGAACCAGCTGCATAAGCTGCGAGATTGTGTCAAACACCTGAGTTCTTTAAAGAAAAAAAAAAAATAAGTGAACGAGAGCGTAATTAATGTGTTGAAGAATGTAACATTTCTTTCTAACTGCTTGAGAATACTCATTATGAACAATTTAATACATGATAAATTATGAAAAATGTGGGAACATTAAGACTAGAAAAAAAAGAGATAACTTCAGATGGCTTTTTGGATCTTTGCAGATTTTCTATTTAAAGGGCCTCTATCACTTTATAGTATACCAGCAAACAGTGTAGGCAGCCATTTGGTGAGTAAAGCCAATATTTATGTAAATGGAGTCTATCACTTCACTAGGAACTAGTGACATCACTGAGAATGCAGCCTATCCATTCACTAGGAACCAGTGACATCACTGAGAATGCAGCCTATCCATTCACTAGGAACCAGTGACATCACTGAAAATGCAGCCTATCCATTCACTAGGAACCAGTGACATCACTGAGAATGCAGCCTATCCATTCACTAGGAACCAGTGACATCACTGAGAATGCAGCCTATCCATTCATTAGGAACCAGTGACATCACTGAGAATGCAGCCTATCCAGTCACTAGGAACCAGTGACATCACTGAGAATGCAGCCTATCACTTCCTTAGGAACTAGTGACATCACTGAGAATGCAGCCTATCCATTCACTAGGAACCAGTGACATCACTGAGAATGCAGCCTATCACTTCCCTAGGAGCCAGTGACATCACTGAGAATGCAGCCTATCCAGTCACTAGGAACCAGTGACATCACTGAGAATACAGCCTATCCATTCACTAGAAACCAGTGATGTCACTGAGGGGTATGTGTTGAGCTGTACTATGTTTCCTTGAATTCCCTTTATTCAAAAACAATAAAATTACTACATCTTTCTGTGAAAGTTTGCCCCACAGCCAATTGAATTGAATCAGCAAATGCCGTAGCAATAGACCCATATTTATATATTGTATATATTTTTTTGCCCTCGATTTGCCTCATGGCACCATGGCTCCATGGATCCTAACACTCACCATTTTGTGCCACATGTTATATAGCAAAGTTTCACAAGTTTACGAGCTATGTGCTGCATTTATAATAAGGGCTCTTTACCTGTCATCTCCCTGTGATTATACCAGCTCTGAGCCCTTAGATTATACTTGCATTTGTCGCATGACATATTTAACTGTAATGAGTGATGATATCTTGCTTGTGTTACCTCCTTGAGTCCTACAGTCTATTTTCTGGCTTCTTTTCAGAGCAGTGACTGCATCTATGGCGAAACACAAGGACACGTGACTTCTGAACCTTCTGTTACTGTGACTCTGTGACATCCACCCCCCCCAACACTTCACACTCCGCCCAGGTGACAGCAGGTGTGCCACACACCTGTCTCCCCCGTCCTCTGTATGTAGCCAGCCCCCACATTCAGCGTAACCATCTCTATTTCTAGCTTTAAAACACGAAACAACAGAGTGTTCTTTGTTGTCAGTAATCACAGCCAATAGAGATGAGCTACATCTTCAAAAGTGTTCTGCAAAATAACAGATTTATTCAGCATTTGGCAGCGAAATTTTGCAGGTTTCGCTGACCGAGTGTGGTCCTAAGTGCATCACACATCAGAATTCATTTACTGTCATTACCCCAGCTATTTTCGTGAGCCATAAAAGCAACGAGATTTGAATTTACAAATACAGTGCAGGGCGGTGAAGCAAAAAACAGATTGTATCTCTGGAACTTTGCGCCTCTGAAATGACCTTTTCCATTTTGCAACACTTGATTCATGCAAAACGTAACCAAAATTGTTCTTATTTGTAATAGCAAAGTAACAATGTCAGAAGATCTATGATGGCTACAAATGTATAAAACGTAATTTACAAACATGGAGAAATGCAACAGGCAGCCCAAATGCGCCTATTTCTGTCCCTTAACACTTCTTTATAAGAGTATGTGCGTGGGGCACCGTTCCAAGATGGCGGCGACTGTGCGCCAGAATAATTTTCGCTCCTTCAGCTGGGATAACCTGTGTGGATCGGTTTTACACAAAGAACTTTTGGCCATGCAAAGTACCTTTATATATCACTATCTTCTTCTATATCTGAGATTAGGTGCTGGCTGTGTCTTTCAATGACACATCCATACGTCATCCAGACACATTCTATACGGTATATATGAATCCTGCCTTGGTATGTTCTACAAACTACATTGCACATTGCCACCCAGTGTTCATACCTGGTACTACAGGGGTTTCACTTTTTATTTCACACTTTATATTCTTATCTTATATGATTTTGGACACTACTGATCACCCCTGCACATAACAGTTCAAACCCCCAATCATTTTTTCACACCAGAAAAGTGGGTACAGTCATTTTGTTGAATTGAGTTTGTTAACCCTTTTCTCAGGAACATCCTACAGGCCAAATTTAAGGATGTCCTCACTTAGTCATAGGTACAGAACATTAATTGGATATAGATCAAACAGGAAAAACCAGCAAAGCATGACCTGCTCCGTGTAACTCTGAGAGAAACACAACTGTTATGAATAAAGAGTTTATTATTTTCGTCTTGCGGAAATAAAGCGATCAATCCCACCAAACCTCCAGTGACTTTCTGCGATACACAGAGTATTGTGTTCAGATCTGGTGGTGCGGCGGTATTAAGCTGGATCTCTGCTGGATGTGAAAGCCTGCCATTGATTTGCATTATGTTGCATTCGTTTCCCCACATCCTAAAGAAGCGATGAGATTAGCAGCACAATGAGGAAAGAAGGATTGCTTTGTGTGCACAGCTAAGTGCAGCAGGCTGCTGTGTATGGGTGTATTTCAGGGTTGTCATTTAGTTGGGGGGGGCGTCTGTGGATGTGGGGGTGTAGATGAGAGAAGCACGCTGTAACACTGTAACATAATTCAGCATTTCTACACTGCAGACCACAAGGGACAATCTACTGAACATGGCTGCATCTCAAATCTGAACCCTTTTTGTATGACTCTATTTGATGATTAAAACATTTGCCATAAACTATTTTTGTTTTTCATTATAATTTCGACACTAAGCAAGAGCATCCAAGTCCTTATCTTCCTTATTTTTCCAGTGTGTTTGCCTGATATAAATATATGGGAATGAATATATACAAATATTCTTGTTCTAACACTTTACCTAATTTGGTGCTGGTAGCTCTTCTTGCTGAGTTTTCCATTCAGTGCAGTTGCCATTGTTTGCATGCTCTGCCCCATATCTCTAGTATCTCCTCCCAGAGTACTCCTGTCAATCTTAACGAGATACAATAAATCTTTCACAACATAATATTTTAGAGTTGTGCCGTTGCGGCAAGAGGTAGGTGTACCATCATTGGGGGCTGGGTATAATGACATCAGGGCTTGGCCATGTTGGGAAATTAATAGAAAATTTAGCAGACCACAATCAGGTGGCAGTTACATCTGCCGTGATCTGCGCAGGGTGATAACATACTACTATGTCTAGTATTGTCACAATACCAGGATAGGACATACTGGCTCAGATTGACGCAGCTGAACTGTGAGTCCAACAGGACCCCAGTGTTCACCACGGAGGGAGCTATCATCATCATCTGTTTATTTATATAACACCACTAACTCCGTAGCGCTGTACAGAGAACTCATTCACATCAGTCCCTGCCCCCTTGGAGCTTACAATCTAAATCTCCTAACATACCAACACATAGACACAGGCCGAGAGAGACTAAGGGCAATTTAATAGCAGCCAATTAACCTAGCAATATGTTTTTGGAGTGTGGGAGGAAACCGGAGCACCCGGAGGAAACCTACGCAAACACGGGGAGAGCATTCAAACACCACACAGATAAGACCATGGTCGGGAATTGAACTCATGAGCCCAGTGCCCAGTGCTGTGAGGCAGAAGTGCTAACCACTAAGCCACCGTGCTTAGTAGTTATGGTATGGGCTCGGCTGCATGTGATGTGCAGATCCTGGTAGACAGTTCTTTGTGTGGTATCTGTGAGGAAACATAATGGATTGTGGACAAGCTGAGACAAAACCAGTGAAGGCAGAGCGGGTACCACAGGAGTAAGCAAGGGGTAGTCACGGATAGCCGAGGTCAAACCGAAAGACAATAAATCCAAAATTGTGGAGAGAAAAAGTAGTCAAGGCCAAGTCAAGGGTGAAAACCAAAAGACAATCCAAAGGGTTGAATAGTGCTGAGAGGAAGACCTCACAGGAACCGGAGCTCAAGGCAATTGGTACTCTGGCACTGGGGGGGTGCCAGAGAGGAGTTTAAATAACCCTTCTAATTGAGAAGGGGTGGTCAGCAGGGTAAGCTTAGTGCTCTGCTTCTATCTGACCGACTGCAAGCCGAGAAACAGGCCAGAAAATGCGTCCTTTCATCAGGCTACAAAACTCGCTGATGCCTGAGCTGGAAGACGCATCCTGGTGTCTGGGGAGAAGGCGTTCATCCCCGCCAGTGCAGAGCAGGGACAACATCTGATAAGTATACACCTAGATACAATTAAGCAGGGACAGTTTGTAAAGTTACAGTCCTTTTAATGTGGAACCATCACCTGAACTTAATTAAGGCAGACAACCTGTCAGTCCATTGGGGACCAGCGACATTGTTGGGGCACTTTGTAGGAATAAACTTTATTTGTTGGGCTTTAGATGCAGCAGTCAGGACAATGTTTGATCACAAGAAAAATCAGAAACTGTATCATTTTGTTACAAAGTATTAAAATGAGTTCACTATATACCATGACGTTGATATGTTCTCCAGATCTTTATTGAAAGTCAAACGAAGATGTAGGAAACTTGTGGCTCTATAACTTGTAGGGTACTACAAGTCACAGCATGCCCATGTCACGACTTGTAGTTTCATAACAACTGAAGAGCCAAGGGTTGTCTAATCCGGCTTTATATCTGGGATGGCATTAAGCTGCAGTGCATGCTGGGACATGTGGTTCTATAACAGTTGGATGGTAACAGTTGCTTATATTGGCTCTAATAGTGCTGAAACTTTCTTGCTCTGACTTCCAAACCTAATTACCCCAAAAGAAGAAGTTTAGTTTTTGCAGCTCAGTGAAATGTTGGGTATTACATTTTGGCCAGTTGGATGATCGCAGTTTGAGTTCTGCCAGGGAGGAAAGGGCAGTGGTTCCATACTAGACAAAGCACCATCTTTATTATACTCACAGATGGGTCTGGCACAAAGTGGCATCTCGACTCTTGCCAAGGATCAACTGCCAAATGCACGACAATGACATGTAATGTGGGGCGGATGGTGTGGTTGGCAGCTGTGTGCCCAGGAGGCGGAGGACCATTTACAACCAGGCAGTGCCCATCGTAGTCTTTGTATCAGAGAGGAACAGTAATGCTCAGCAACAGCTCCTAACGTGTTTTCGTTCGACATTCATAGTAGCGGATTTTAAGAATAATTCCAATTATATGAAGTTTTCTTTGTTTGTTATTTCACTCATCATTCAGGGCCTCATGTAGAGGAAGCAAATAGCGTTTTCTGGGGGGTATTCAATTGTCAGCGAGTCGTTTTTTTTGACCGTATTAAGTCATTTTAATGCTGTTTTTTATCATTTTCGAGCGGGATAACTTAACCCACAATTCAATCCCATTTTTACCGCTCAGTTTTTTTTCATGAAACGGTCCTCTCGCGCTCCAGTAGACGATCTATTGAAAGTACAGGGTGTGCAAGAGGCAGCCGCGTTAACAGCTATTCAATTGTTTTTTAACGCGGGTCGTTATACAGGCCAATATGCTGTTTTATCTCGCACCTCCTGGGGGCGTGTTAAAAATAAAAAACCTCTGTATTTGAAATCATGTAATAATGTGGAAAAAAAGTTAAACTTATGTTTATCACTAATGCCTAACTTGTGTAAGTTGATTTTCTTGTGAAAAAATAAGGAAATAAAATAAAAAATAAAAATAAAATCACTAATTATATTTATGTATGTTTTTGGTACAAATATGAATGCAGTAATGTGTTTTGACATGGTATAGATGATTCTATGGTAAAAAATAGTTCAATTAAAAAATACGCTAAAGAAAGTGCTGTAATGTAGATATTATCAATGTGCAATGCAATCAAATGTATGGAAATGTATGCAAAACGTTTTTTTTTGTGTTATACATGACCGCGTTAAAACTCCCCTTCACTCCTCTATAAACTCGCAAACACAATGTTTAACGCACGGGGGCAGCGTTCCCGCTTTTTCAATTGAATTGCACGAGTTTTCCAGCTGCGCTAACTCAAAACGGTCGCTATTGCCGTCAAAAACCCGCAGGAGATTTTTTTTTTTAAAATTTTTTTACCGCTGTGGGGAAAAAACAAACTCGCTGACAATTGAATACCCCCCTCTGTGTATCATACACTTTTTTTTTACTGCTGCACATAACCCCAAAGCATTAGTTAAGGAGCGGCCATATGTAAACTGAGTTGAATTTTGCAATTGTAGCCACTGGCGACTTGTTACGATGGACGAGGCAGAACGAGGGAAGGATAGGTAAGGATGCGTTGGTGCAAATGTAGACTGAGATTCAATCGCACATGCGCCTGTTAGGAGACAAAAAACTTGCATGTGCTCGATCACTGGTATAAGTTGTCATCTGACAGTGAGGACGATCATCTTAGATACTCAACATATCTGCGTAAGATGCATCTTTTTTTCGGATACAACAACATCAAATCCTATATGTCGTAACTCAGATGTAATTTTTTTAAAATATATATAGACAGAGGACAGTATGGCTGGAACACCCCCACCCCAAAAGAAACTGCAGGAGAAACAAGTACTACATAGGCAAACCGATTAGGGGATTTCCGAGTGCCTGGAAACCCCCCTCCAAGCCTGGGGCACTGTATAATTGAGGTGGCTGGACCCTGCTCCCGCTTCACACGGCTCTGCTTGAAAAGTGAGAGCTGCGTGCACCTAACAGTAGTGCACGCAGCATTGCCCATGTATATTATGGGGATAGGAAGAGTTGGAGAGTAGCCAAGCACTGTCTACAATTAAAGCCACACCTCCATGCATGCTGGTCACGCCCACTGGTGGCTTAGTGTGGAAACCCCCCTCTACAAATCCTGCGTTTGCCCCTTTACTAGAGTGTGTATATAGCAATCAGGTACAGAAGAACAGGAATTTTTTTTGCAAAAAAGACCGTAACGTTAAAAGAAACAGTCCGAGAACGTAGACTTAACCTTTACACACAACTGAACATCTGAACTTGCAACACATAACTATACATGTGCTTATCTATGCTGTGTGTTACAGTTTCTACTAAATTCACATTTCTTTCATGTTTGCATTAAATTAACCATCTACTGCTGATACATAAATATTCCAGAGTATTTCTGATGGAGGTAACATACCATGTACTAGTGGGACTATCATCAAGGAAGTCCATCAACTTTCATCCCATGCTTCTGCATGATGACATGATATTAGCGCTATAGGATTGTAGCCCACAGGTCAGCCCACACCAACATTAAATCACAGAGTTGCAGTTTCAAGTTCATATTACAAAATAGCTCCACCAGGTCCTAAAAAAAGAAACATTATTTATGAAGACTTTTGAGCTAAAAGACACAAGTAAAGCATAACCCTTAAATACAACTATATCTATTAATTTGTGGGGGGATTTAGGACTTAGTAAACGCAACATATTTCTCATTTGATAGCAAAATTACATTTTTTGTTTATTTTAAAATACATTAAACTTGTATCAACACAGACTTGCCTAATTACTTTATCCTCAGACTATTTAACAAGTATTTAAAAAAGCAATTTTCTAATCTTCCAACGTTTCATGTAGGGCCAGTTTGATAGAGAATTAGTAATGTCTTCATTTCTCCTGCAAAGGGACAACATGCTTCTAACACATTTCAGGGATTAAATAACGGTGTGTTTTCCGCTAATGAATTGAGCTTAATAAATGAAAATATGTTAAAATAAAATAGAGTTAATGGCAATTAATTATCATACTGAGATACGTGAATTAAGCCGGAATGGTTTGCTGGCTGCACCAATATTGCATAACTGATTATTAAATCCCATTGGGGGTAAACAATTTACACAGCAGCTGTGATACCACAATCTAGTGGCTAAAGGGGTAATAATCGCTATTGTAATTCTTCTTAACTATACTGAATATAACATTTAATGCACTTTCTATTCCTTCATTGATTATTAACGTTTATATCAAATACATAATTACCTATCTGACATAAGGAATCACAAGGATGAGAATAGGGAGCTGAAAAGAAGACAATATAACATTTATAACTTACCTAATATTAACATGGAACAATAAAGATTATCTCTCTATTATAATTGGATGAGAAACATGTCAACATAATTTGTATATAGTGATTATGATAAGTCATTATGGTACATGCACATGAGAGTGAGTTACTAATATGACTTATTATTATATCAGGAAAATAAATTAATCAAAGTTGTAATTTAGCTACTACCAAATGCGGTAGAATACTAACAAAATGTAAAGGAGAAGTGATAGACAATACAAATAAACCAAGAAAACCTAGACTTTCATTATCTAATGAACCAGATTGATCGGAGGTAACTGCTGGTCTGTTATGGGTCTCTGAACACTCTCACTAACCCTCAATGTGTTTAAGAAACATATTACTGGTACCGTCATGGGGGCAAACATGGTCCAGCTCCTTAATTTACCAAGCGTTCCACCAAGGGTTACCAGCACTTAAACATTATTTTCACAGTGAATTGTATAAACATTTCTCATCGGTCAACATTTTTTGCTGACACTTGTCTTCTGAATAATTTTGACATTATTAAAAAAGAATGAAAAGGGGGTCGCAGGCTGAACATAATCATTTCCTAAACTCTACTATCTGCGTGGTAATTGCTGTGTGCAATTTAATAGTGTCCCAGAGTGTCATATTATACTGAGCTCTGTTTATTTGTAACTGACAGACGAAAATATAACTTTTTTCTACTGACTTTCAGTAAGTTTATGAAGCGTTAGCAGCCATGTCTCCATTTGCCGGCGCTCAAGTTACTTTAAATCCATATCTGAAAGTATAAAAATGTGTTTGTTACATACAGGGCCTGGTTCATTAAGGAACGTTAAATTGTCTTGTGTGCCGTATTTTGCGTAAAATTGATCAGAGATGGACTATATAACAGTGAACGCCAGTGCATGCATTTTTGAAAGCAAAGGACTCTTCCGACAGCTTATGATTTCAAGGACGGAATGGGGCGGGTGAATGGCCGTATTAAATTGCCAAGGCCAAGCGCACGCACATCCAGCCAATTCAAACTCTGGGTATCTCTCAGGTACGTGACTTTTAGCCGTATCACTTGCACCAACTACAGGTCGGGTGTAAGTGCTGATTACTAGTGATGGCGGCTGTGTATACATGCTAGAACATGTGTTTGTAATCAAGAGCAACTGTAACAAATATTTTATGTACAGTAGACATTAATAATATCCTGATAAATCTATTTAATGTAAAAGAAAAAGAAAAAAAACATGTATTTTATTTTTTATTAATGACTATGGGCCTGATTCATTATTGATCTTATCTGCCGTTTTTTTGCTTATCTTAGGCAAATCCACTCTGTGCATGCTCAGAAAAGGGAGATAAGAAGCAAAATCCACTGCGTAAGTGAAGAATTTCTTAAGTTAAGATGAAAATACATCTTAACTTCACTCTTATCTCCCCGTTTCTTCTTAAAAATAAGCATCTTAACTTTTGCACAAGATAAGATCACTAATGAATCAGGCCCTATATTATTAACAAGTATTAATTTTTTTAATAAGTTTTTTTTGGGCATTCTGATTGGACTTTATATATTGCACATTGTGGGTATCCTGCAGAGTGTTCTGTCTGCATGAAAACGGCAAGTGCCTATATAGTATTTATACCTGTATTCAACAAGAGATGTTTTCTTGAGTTCCTCCTCTTATTGAATACGGGCGTACCTGTGTGCATTTTCCTTTCGATTTAAAAAAACGCTAATTGTGTTCACTTTGCGTTCTTTAATGATTCAGCCCCACAATGTGCCCCTCTATTTGGATGGATCGGCCCTTTTATACCCAATCTCACAATGTAGGGGGCATTATCTACTGTACAGTACTATATGTATACCTCTCTCCCTCTCTCTGTACAGCCCTACATAATATGGGGGCGCCATATAACTAAGCCATAATAATAATAATATGACTGAGCCACATAAAAGTGATCGGTATTATTATGCTTGCTGACTATTATTATATTACTCTATTAATCATGATAAGAAAAGTATCTAGCTTTAATTGACCCCGCTAGCTCCATGTTAACGAGTGTCCGTGTTTATTTTATAGCCCAACAAACAACCTTCAGAGAAGTGGTTCATGAGGAATGCTGTAGATTAGCTCACGTTAGTTTTATAGCAATGATTCCACAAAGAGAGTTGTCGGCTATAAAGGTCATTTTTTGAAGGGTCTAAGATACAACTGTGCAAAAAAAGCTTAATTGTCGCTTACTGTATCATTAGGGCCACACCCACATCCCGTTTGTTTTTACATGTCCACGGTAAATCAACCTGCTCTTACTTTTGCAGGATTGTGGGTTATCGGTGCATAGTGGAAACAGGAAAAATAATACGTAACAGTCCGGATCCATCACAAAGATCTCAACAGGCAAAATGGGGATAGAATAAATCTCATCCCTGAAAATAATCACACCCCAGATCAGCCCAAACCCAATTCTGACCATATTTCAATAACCACGCCCACTTCCTGATAAGCCACACCCCCTTCAGGTCCAAGCATTGGGCCTGTCCCGCCAAAAAACATGATTATAGCGAAGTATATCATCACTAATTTAGACTTATCAGTGCTTCCCCTGAATGACGAGAGTTTTCGGGACATCAGAAATGTCACTTTTTGTCCCTTTAGTGTGTTTGATGGTTTTATGGCGTATTTCAAAATGAGCTCAGAAATGTGCTTTTTTTGGTGGCACAGAAAGTCTCCAATATGAGTCGATTCCTGATTTCCAGCACCTCCCATAAAAATCAAGCAATGAAAATGCTGAGTAGACCCCTCCACACAGGTGAGAGCGAAAGCCTATTGAAGAGGATCCAATAGGTTGTTTGCAGAAGGAATCGTGTGAGGCGAGTTTAGGCAATTCTCCGAAGAAGTTTGGAGGGGGCATGGGAGCTGAGAGATGGGGCGGTAATTTGAGAGAGAGTTAGGGTCGAATTTTTTTTTATAGTAGTGTAATCACTGCGTGCTTGAATAGTAATGGAAATATACCAGTAGAGAGAGAGAGATTACAGATTTTATGGTGAAAATGAGGAACTGCCCTATCAGGGGAGGAGAATGTAGAAATTGGGGAGACTAGATTTTGGAGACAGGTGAAAAACTTTTGAAAATCAATGGAGTTAATATCCCTGCTGGTACGAGGAGGCTTGGAAGAGTTTGACAGCAGGGAGGTTAAAGAACTGGGAGTGAGTAAGTGATGGTGATGATCTGAGAGGGGGAAAGGAGTGTTAAGAAAATTAGAAACTGAGCATAGTCTAGAGAAAACAAAATCAAGACAGTGGCCATCCTGATGAGTAGCGGATTAAATCCACTGGGAGAAGTCAAGTGAGGAGGTTAGAGAGAGTAGTTTGGAAGCAGCATTGGAACGTGGATTAGAAATAGGGATGTTGAAATCACCCATGATTATAGTGGGGATGTCAGAAGATAAGAAGTGAGGGAGCCATGCAGAGAAGTGTTCAAGAAATTGTTGGTGGGGTCCAGTCGGCGATAGATCACAGCAATACGCATAGAGAATGGGTTATGAATCCTAACAGCATGTACTTTTGGGGTACCGAGCCTTGGTGCCCCTATTATTGATCTCTGATAATTTGATTTCCTTTCAGCATAAATCTGTCAACTGGAGAGGATGTTAATGAAACACAAGTTGTGGTAGTTTCAGAATCAGCTCTGAGAGTCTTCTCAGACTGCAGGTGATGGTCCCTTTAACGTGCTTATCCCTGGATCTCATTGATGTAATCTTGTCCTGGAAAAGGAAATCTAGATTTGCATGTGGGTGCATAAGGTGTCACGTCAATGCCCCTGGACGTCACCCAGTGCCCCCTCCTATCAGACGATGAGAAGGGTGCCCTCCCACACCAGGCCCCCAGGAGGAATTCTAGAATTTATTTGGGCCTCTATCATAGTCGCCGAAGGGGCTCCTCCAGGCAGGCCAGGGCCCCCAGCCATGCCCCCATTGAACACACACTGCCATTATAACATTTCCTGTATTATTGGTGCATCTGAACCCAAAACTACATGTGTGACATCACAAAACAACTTTTGCGCCTACGTGTCATTTACATGGACCAATATTCCATCAATGCATTGGAGACTAGTTACATAGCAGTGCCTCGTGCCTCGGTAATATCACTTGTTCCTAGTGAATGTATGGCTGCATCCGCTGGGTGTAGGGAACAGGCCCCTGTATGAACACTCAGAGTGCACTTAGATTTCCGTTCACATGTTGGTGATTGAACTAGTTCAGCTCCAATTTGTAATTATGAGACTGAACAATGTATTGTGTTAATATATAATGCAGCTCGGTCCATCTATAAACAGTCTGCAGAGAGGAATGTTTATGTAAGGTTGGCAAAAGTAGAAAATATAAGAAGTCTCATAGAATACATTAAATGTGAACTATCATTGGGCCAAGAAGGATTATCATGTTACCATTTGTCATGTATGATATTACATTGTTGAGGATTTTGGACCTTAGTGAGGGAAGCACCCACAACATAACATATTGTACAGTACATAGTATGAGATGGGGACCATCTTATGCAGTAATCACTATATGACATATATCCAAATTTCTAGCCTATAGTACAGATCTATGTCATGTATGTTACACAGAACCAGGCTTAGTATATATTGTATAATACTGTTCTAGGCTGAATGTCCAGTATGTGATAGAGATCCCTGTGCAGAATATAATACAGTCTTAGACTGTCTGTACCGTACATGCCTAATGTCACAACATAGTAACATATTCATGTCAGTGTAGTACAGCCTCCATGACAGTATACTGTACAAATAACAAGCCAGTATACTGCTTAGCCCCCATGCCAGTATAAATACGGTATCATCCCTATGCTCTATATGCTAATAGACAATATAGCAAATGTCAAATGCATATGGTATGTATACTAATCCTGCCTTAGTATAGTTGACAAGGTATATTGTAAGGTTAATGTATATAAAGTATGATTGCGAGTTCTGCAGCGCCACCTGCTGCTCAAATGTGGAACAACAGTTTTGTTCTTCAAACTTTCTTTTCCTAGTATTTAGTTCTGACTTGGGGGGAGTTGGGTTCAGGAGCCGGTAATGTTTTGCAGGTAGTATAAGATAGTAAAGTGTTTCTGAAAGTTTATTTTCAGTATTACACAATTAAACAAACAGATTCCTCCACGGAACAGACATCAAATCGGTGACTGTGAATTAAGAAAACATGTCCCAATCCCCTCATATTTGCTGGTGGTCTCCTCCTCTGACATAATGGGATTGTTTAGGCCACAGCTGCCTGAATTCTCAGAGGAGTCATTACTCCATCAGCGGGTTAAACGTTTAAGGTTTCAATGTGTTATTGCTGATAATAGCCAGCGATTGATTGGCAGGAAATCATTGGTGAATTGTTCCAGGTTCCTCTCATCAGTGATTGTTTCTAAAAATCCATTTTAACCCATCGCCATCAGAGATGGCAACGTATCGATTAGGCCATTCAGTATTCGGCCAGTACTCTGCAGGTCCGTCCAGCAGTCACTGGGTTAATAATCTATGATTTAATGTAAAGTTTAGGATAAGGTATCAGTTTCTTAAAATGCAATATGCAATATCACATTAATACCACAACAATTGTCCATCCAATGCCACAATCCCTCTATTGTATTGATGAGTGAAGTTGTGGCGGGATTTTGCATGGATTCTGTGTGAGCAATGTCACTGGAGACTGGAGAGTAACAAGAACACTGCTCCCCCTGTATCTGTGTGAGCAATGGCACTGAGCAATGTCACTGGAGACTGGAGAGTGACAAGAACACTGCTACCCCTGTTTCTGTGTGAGCAATGGCACTGAGCAATGTCACTGGAGACTGGAGAGTGACAAGAACACTGCTACCCCTGTTTCTGTGTGAGTAATGGCACTGAGCAATGTCACTGGAGACTGGAGAGTGACAAGAACACTGCTACCCCTGTTTCTGTGTGAGCAATGGCACTGAGCAATGGCACTGGAGACCGGAGAGTGACAAGAACACTGCTACCCCTTGTTTCTGTATGAGCAATGGCACTGAGCAATGTCACTGGAGACTGGAGAGTGACAAGAACACTGCTACCCTTCCTGTTTCTGTATGAGCAATGGCACTGAGTAATGTCACTGGAGACTGGAGAGTGACAAGAACACTGCTACCCCTGTTTCTGTGTGAGCAATGGCACTGAGCAATGTCACTGGAGATTGACTAGAACACAGCTACCCGTTTCTGTGTGAGTAATGGCGCTGGATCTCCTGGGGAGGGAGGTACTCCAAAACCCGCAAGATCCAATGACGCAACAATGACAGCGCCTCGATTCAGATCCGAGGGCGCACAAAAGTTCGGGTGAGTTTGGTTTTCAGAAAACTGAGCCCGACCATCTCTAATATATATATACATATATATTTATGTCTCCTTAACTTAGCACTGTATAACACAAAAAGGGTCATACTTGGGAGAGATCTAGCTGTTGTTGGATTATAGCCTCTGGCTAGCTAAGCATCATGGGAGTTGTAGTTCTATAACAGCTGGAGTGCCCATTGGTTGCCTTAGTTCTACTGGGGGTACACTACACCAACAGCTGATTGCCCAAGGTTTCCCATCCAGCTATAATGGAACAAGGATTTATACGTCTGCTGTGGGGAATAAAAAACGTCATTCTAGCAGGATAGGCTCCGTTATGTGACTTTTCCTTCATTAACAAGTGTTACAGTGGGTTCTTCGGAGAGAGGAGAGATTTGCAGTCATCTTTTTGTATTAATTATTAAATAATGAAGCCCAGAGATGCGGTGATGAAATTGGATGTGATTAAATTCAGACAGGCTCTAATTTTGTGTCTCTCACCGTAACAGAAAAAGCATCCAGTTTAATAAAAGTACTTCTTCATAGGAGATTAAATTGGAAGCCAGGGAGGAGAATTAGCACCGCACATGCCGTTTGCTGGAATGGCGAGATTTC
Source organism: Mixophyes fleayi (assembly GCF_038048845.1). Classification (NCBI taxonomy): domain Eukaryota; kingdom Metazoa; phylum Chordata; class Amphibia; order Anura; family Limnodynastidae; genus Mixophyes; species Mixophyes fleayi. The sequence continues at coordinate 370,055,650 of NC_134403.1, forward strand.
TTGATTGGATGGGAGCCGGAGCGATAGATTCGAGATTGCGTGAAATGTGCTTAAACATTTTTTACTGTTAATCGTTGGATGGAAAATTGGTTGTTTATCGTGCCATTAGTTAATTTATTTTTAATGCATTGCCTTTGCAAAGCTGTGTCTATGGATCTGTCATTATGGGAAGGGGAGATTTTGCAAAGGACAAAACTGAATTCTTTATGCTAATATATCTGGAGAGGACTTATCATCCCTACATCAAACCCCACCGGTGTCATTAAATTGGTCTTCCAGGAGACATTCTCCATCTAATATGTGTTCTTTTTCTTATCTCATCCTCTTTTATTTTAAGTAAACCCATAGAAGCTGGGACCTCAGAACTCTATCATTGATAGTAGTGGCTCTAAAACAATTGAGGTCCGATTTAGAGCGGAACTCAAGCACAAGTGTAGCTTAGCAGCAGATATGTCCGCTTGACGCACCCTACGGACACTTCCGTCTAACCTGCGTACATGTACACAAACATTTTATTTTATATGTTATGAATATAACAATAGCGATTTTCAGGTGTAAGGATTCGTAAGCGCCAAAAAGTCGCCGGTCTGAATAGTCGTAGTTGGTAATGTTCACTTTCTGAGCTTGAAAAAGCGCAAAGATGCGCTACAGAAACGGAAGCAAGTCTCATTCTTAATCAGGCCCTTGGTGGGTAAATTAGTGACACTTAACCCATTCTTCTGGAATTTCCGGGAGGCTACCGAAGTTGTTAGAGTCTTCTGTACTCCCGAAAGAGTAGGCATCCTATCGGGTCTTGGTAGAGGCGGGGCATATTGATGCTGTTACACCATTAAGCCCCTCCTCCACTTGTCACATGACCTTCCCTCCGGATGTCCGTAGGGGAGGTTTTAAAAGTAGGCAAGTATGAAATAAGTCTTGTAGTTGACAAAGGCATGTGATGGAATGAAGCATTTGTACATTTAGCTGATGCACTGCAAAAATATTGTGCATTGCATTTTGAATATTCAGGTTTTGTCGCTGCTAAAATGGACAGTTTTGGAGCTATATCCATACCACATAGATTTCCACAGGTTGTTTTTAAACTGCCGACACAACTTTTGATGCACTTTTGTGATACACTTACTGCTTATACAAATCAAATTTATAAATACATTTGGTATGATAAATATTTTTTAGCACCAGCAAATTTATCACCACTCTGGTGGAATCAGACAGCATAAATCCTCGCTTTGAGCCTCATATTTAATTCATGGCATAAACACGCACACTTACTTATTCAACCTGGCTCTATCCACCATTACATTACTGTGTTCCTTCCACTCCTGGGAGTCATCTGAGAACAGACATCTCTAGTAATTTTTATGGCCTATCAAAGAATGCTTCAGAGTTTGCTCCTTCTCAAAAGACGTAACCGGTCCCACAGATCCTGATTTATTAACAGAATGAGGGAAAAACAGACTTATTTGCTGCAATTCATTCTTCCCGCTTAGGTTCCAAAACGTGAACTAAATCTTAAGGAAGTGAGAGGTGTCCTAAAGGTAATCTAGAATCACTCTTTTAACCCCTTGAGTAGAAAAACGGTACTTTAATAACCAGGGTGCCGAAGGCTTGGACGAGAAAGCCCAGCACAGTGCTTAGCTTCTGGGGCTGTCAGAGGTCTAGAGAACAGCCTGGAAATGTATTTGTAGTTGCTGACTATAATCTGAATTTGTTCAGAATTTCTTTGTCTTTCAGTTCGCCTATTTTAGAAAACATAATTTTTTTATCTACTGTGTAACGGACAGCAAATTATAAGTAGCGGAATATTAGACGTGCGGGCGATGAGTTTAGAGAACAGGGAGGGACTTAAAGTCATCTGTATTTTTAGTTAAATGCAGCTTTAAGATACAGGTGACCTTAAATGTAATGTGTAGATGCATATGAAGCATATATTTTCATCATCAACTTGAAAATGACGTAAGAAACAGATTTCAAAGAAGCATTGACCCAAAATAAGACTGGGGCAGCACAGTGGCTCAGTGGTTAGCACTTCTGCCTCACAGCACTGGGGTCATGAGTTTGATTCTTGACCATGTCCTTATCTGTGAGGAGTTTGTATGTTCTCCCCGTGTTTGCGTGGGTTTCCTCCGGGTGCTCCGGTTTCCTCCCCACAATCCAAAAACATACTAGTAGGTTAATTGGCTGCTAACAAAATTGACCCTATTCCTTGTGTATGTGTGTGTGTATGTGTATGTCAGGGGATTTAGACTGTAAGCTCCAATGGGGCAGGGACTGATGTGAGTGAGTTCTCTGTACAGTGGTGCGGAATTAGTGACACTATATAAATAATTGATGATGATTATGATGATGAAATAGACATGCTTAGCTTATGTCTGAAGGCTCTTCCCATACTACACTTGCATGTGAACACCCCCTGATTTACCTCTCTGAGCGGAAGGGATCACAAGTCTCAAATACAGGCAGCTGACATTGCTGGCGCCAGTAGTGCTGCAAACTTTACTTGCCACATAAAATTACAAATGCACTTGTGTTCAACTCTAAATCACTGGCTAGGGGAAAAATTCTATTAGCCGCGATGTGCCTCCAGGAATCACCGCGATGTCCAGCTGCGCACTTGTCCAGCTGTTACGGTAAGGAATCTCTGCTCATTTTTCTTCGCACCTCTATGGGGTTGGCATTTGTTTAATTGAGCAATTGCTTGACTGTTTTGAAAGCACTTGTTTCAGGGGACAATTGCTTGGCAAGGAATTCTTAGCATTTGAATCTGCGCTTTTTACGTAAAAATACATTTTGACCCTCTAGTCACTTAGGAGTGCCTCAAGTCTAATCCAGTGTGTCCCACGCAACGAATAGATTATTTATAGTCTAAAAGATGCAAATTTGACATGATTGTTAATAAAAATTCTAATTTTCTTTAAGTGTTAATTTAATGTCAACCAACTGTACAGTTCGTTTCCTGTGAAGGCGGTTTTTTTTATTGCATAAACCTCTAGGCGTGCGCTGGCTCTGCCGCCGTCGCCGTCGTCTGAAGGGGACCTTGTCCACACTGACCTTCCATTGTGTCTCTCCTCTGCCTGACTGCGCACTGAATCATGTTGCGAACATAATTGTCTTTCACTGAATTAAAGAAACAACAGCAGTAACACAGTTGCCTGGATGTCAGCGGCAGCAGCGAGCTGATTTCCACCGGCTTCCCAAAGTGCCATTTGACTCCTAATGAAAGAGGATTAAAGAAAAAGTGGCGTAATTGAGGTTGAACAATATCTGCTGAAATGAATGAACAAACGGTGTTTAATGGGTATTTGTGTGCGCGCCGGCTCTTTCACACTAAAAACTAAATGGAGTCTAAGGATTTGGGGAAAGAAGCTTTAACAGACAATGGTAAAGTCAATTTTCTTCCCTTGTGCTGTAATTAACCTTTCTTGTAATCTTCCTTTTGAGGTCGAGAGAACGATGGCGCGTTAGTCATTGTTCCTCAGACCCTTAAAAAGGACTCAGCTAGAGACTTGGCTGGGGTGGGAGATGATATCAGTGGCTGATGGGCTCCTTTGTGTGGCCCTTGAGGATTTTCATGGTTATGTGAACTGTTTCTTATCTTAGTGACACTGAAAGAACGTTCCTGGATGCTGAGAAATGCAAATTACAGATCAAAAGCCCTTTATTCTATAGTGATGTCACGTGGCCAGGCTTGGAAAGTGGCATCTTTTGTCTGGACACATTGGGTTAGCCGTGGCAGGGTGGTGTTGGCTGTGATGGGAGCAATATTTCATATTTAGAAGGTTCCAGAGATCTTTATCAGTTGGGCAAAAAGGACAGATTTTTACATCATCCTTGACGTGGAGATAATCAGATCTCTGACTTTTCTTGCAATGCACCATCAGAAAGTGAATGGCCCATTTTCCCATGTATGGTGGAGACATAGGCGGATTTGCGCTTATTTAGAAAATGCAGCATGTTCGTATTTCTACTGGTTGGTAAATGAAACCCACTGTGATCATTCTTCTTTCCATGACTTTCAATTTCTTAAAATCAAACCAACAGACAGCAGGAATGTTACGCAGTGTTCCAGAATGTGCCATTGATATTTCTAACAGCAAAATCACAATAAGAAAGACTTGTAGATTTTACACTCTTTACAATATTGTCTTTTATACTTCTACCATACGAGGTATGTCTAGTAAATAACGAGACTGATTACCGTAAATACTCGAGTATAAGTCGACCCGAATATAAGCCGAAGCACCTAATTTTACTATATAAAACTGGGAAAACTTATTGACTCGAGTATAAGCCTAGGGTGGAAAAGAGCGCTTATTTAAAAACCTAAATAAAAATGATAGGTTCAATCTATGAAATCATTTTTAGCTAGATGACAAGGAACATTCATAAATGATTATAAAATCATTGGGTATAACCTAACCTAAATAAAGGGGTATATAAGGGGTAGGGATATAAATGTATGAACATGGTGGCTGTATTGTTTTTTCATTATGTAATTGCACTGTAAATTAAAAAAAACATAAAGGAGAGAGAGAGAGAGAGAGAGAGAGAGAGAGAGAGAGAGAGATTTTTCACTTACCCGGCAGTGGAACGCATATGCGTTCCAACAACAGGAAGTTCGGCATTTGGAACGCAAGTTTGCGTTCCAAATGCCGAACTTCCTGTTGTTGGACCGCATATGCAGAAGTTGACAGCCGAGAGAAGTTGACAGCCGAGGGACCGGACACCAGGTAAGTTCACCCGTGTATAAGCCGAGTGCCCTTTTTCAGCATACAAAAGTATGCTGAAAAACTTGGCTTATACACGAGTATATACGGTAAATAACTTACCTTTATTTATTGGTATTACAATATTTAATGTTTGTCCCCTTCAATAAACTCCCCATTTGCACTAATACATCACTGTAGTCTTGTTTTCCACTGGTCGAAGGCATGGAGCAAATCAATATCTGTCACTTGTTTCAACATATCTGTCGTTTTCTTCTTTACAGCATCAACTGACTCACAATGTGTCCCTTTAAGCACTGATTTAACTTTTAGGAAAGATAAAAATCGCAAGGTGCTAAATCAGGTGAATATGGAGGATGTTCAAGTGTAGTAATGTGTTTGTCGGTCAAAAACTGCTTCACAGAAAGTGCTGTGTGAGCAGCGCATTGTCCTGGTGAGGAAAGAAACCATTTTTCCCACAGTTGGGGCCGTTTCTTTCTGACTCTCTCTCAGCTTTCTCAAAACTTCCTTATATAATGCTGATTAACTGCTGTGCCTTCTGGAACCTATTCTTCCAAAATTACACCCTTGATATCGAAAAAAACAATGAGCATTGCTTTGAATTTTGACAAGCTTTTTTTATTCTTGGTGATGACGGTGTTTTCCAGTACATTGACTGTCTTTTGGTTTCAGGATCGTACTGGAAGATCCAGGTCTCATCACAAGTGATTACTTAACGAAACAGGTTTGGATCTGTGTCAAGTTGCTGCAAAATGTCAACACAACATTCCTTGCAACGTTCTTTTTCCTCTGGTGTGAGAACCCTTGGGACCATCTGTGCACAAACTTTTGTCATGTTAAGATCCTCACGCAAAATTTTACATACAGTGTCTTTGTCAATGTTCACGGGTTCAGCTATCATCCAAACACTGATCTGAGGTCTTTTCGAAAATCTGATTTATTTTTTTCTACATTTTCTTCGGTTCTTGAAGTGCAAGGTCGTCCAGGGCTTCGACATTGTCACGTCCCTCGCTAATTTTTTTTGCCACTCAAACACACGCGCACAAGACAGGCAGCCATTCCCATAGGCCGTAGTAAGGCCGTAGTATTTGAAAACATTCTGTTGGTGTTTTGCGCAATTTTACTAAAAAATTCAAATTGACACGTTGTTCAACTTTTAAACTTAGCATGTTTTCGGCACTCTACAGAAAACACAACCAAACTAAATGGCGACTCACTATCAACTGAACGTCATAGAGTGTTGCAGCTTGTCATGCAGGTTCAAGGTAACTGAGTATGCTGTTATAGCTGGTTCTGACTGCTTTGTGTACTAGGTGGAATCACAGTCTCGTTATTTAATAGACATACCTCGTAACTCCAAACTGTCCCGATTTTGGCAGGACAGTTTTGATTTGTAGGGACTATCTAGCCCTCTCGCGAGCATTCTGCACACTTCCCTTTGCTGCTTTTACTGTTTTTTGTTGTAAACCTTTTATTTAAATATTAATGTTTAACATTTGTCTGAGCTGGGGCTGAGGGTTCTGCATTTATTAATATGTTATACAGACAGGCTGTGGTAGGGTATTGGTACCATGTAGAGTTAAAGTGATGGGATCACACAGAAAAAGAGGACTAGGTGGACAAAAGCTGGTAATCCAGGCCTGTGAGTACAAACATTTTAAAGCCAAGTCTTAAAGAGCACCATAACATAAAAATTGAAAGGTTTATATATAAACTGTGGATGTTCAATATACTGTTCAGTGCAACTCTGACATTCATCTGCAGCTACGATATAAAGTAAAAAAGTAAAGTTTAGTAGAGTATTACCTTTCCACTTCATTACAGACAGCTGTCTTACTGGCACCTAGTGCACGTCACAAAGCTGAGTCTGCAGTTATTTTAATGGCTTTGTTGGAACTAGCGTGATTCTTTCTGCTATCTCCACATGGATGTCCCAACGCTACCTAAAGCTCAACTTCTCCAAAACTGAGCTTATTATCTTCCCTCCTGACAGAGTCACCACCTGCCCTCAAATCTTTCTCACTGTCAATAACACCACAATTTCCTCAGCCCCCCAAGCCCCCTGCCTTGGTGTCACACTTGACTCCACCCTCTGCTTTATTCCTCTCATCCAGACTCTCTCCTAGTCCTGTCGACTCCGCCTTAAACACATTGCCGGAATACGTCCATTTCTTACTCAACATGCTACCAAAACTCTTATCCATTCTCTCATCATCTCCCGCCTTGACTACTGCAACCTCCTGCTGTCTGGCATTCCTGACACCCATATATCCACACTTAAATCCATACTAAATTCTGCTGCAAAACTGATCCTTCTCTCTCACCGCTCCACATCTGCTGCACCACTCTGCAAATCCCTACACTGGCTCCGTGTCCTCCAAGATCAAATTCAAATTACTCACCCTCACCTACAAAGCCCTCAACACCACCTATTCATACATCTCTACTCTCATATCAAAATACTCTCCCTTCCGCCCTCTTAGATCTACTTGCACCTAGTCTCTTGTAACCTCTTCTCACTCTCGCTTACAAGGCTTCTCCTGTGCAGTTATCCAATTATTGAACTTCTTACTATGACCAATCAGGCATTCCCATATTCTTCACCTCTTTAAACACCCTCTGAAAACCCATATCTTTGTTAGAGCTTACTTCACCTGCGCTGATACTATTACTAATGCACCCTCACAACTATCCAAATCTCTTCTCTGACCAACACTCGCTCCTCTTCTTTCAGCTGTGCCATCTTCCACTTAGAATGTAAGCTCTCTAATGAGCAGGGTCCTACATACCCTTTGTTTTCATGTCTGCATTTATTTTGTGTCCCATGTATGTCCCTGTTTTATGTATATCCTCTTTTCACTAGTGTACAAAGCTGCAAAGCACTGTAGCGCATTACAAATCTTCAATAGTAATATCATAATATCATAAAAAAGCCAACTAATGAAGAGAGCATGGTGGAAATATTTAGTTATGTATAAACTCTCCAATTATTTCATTTTTTATAATTTTTTATAATTCAGCAATTCAGCTCTGTAACACGAACCCTTTTCTATATATTAAAGCAGCAATCTCATGAAAAAAAAAGGTTATTTTAATATAAATCACTATGGCTATCTATAAGAAGAATTTAGGTATTCAATATTTTCAGGCTGCTAGTAATCATTTGATTCTGGGCTACCATAGCAACCACAGTCACTTGACACATGATGTTGCGAGCAGAGAGGCTTTCAAACGCCCCTCTGAGCTCTGTCTGCACTGTGGCATCCCCCATCTCCCCCCCACCATCACATGACCTGCTGAGAACTGTGAGCCTGTGTCTGTGTAGCAGACTGCCTGGGTATGTGTCTGGCAGCCATTTTTATGAAAGAACAACGATGTTGCAGTGAATATGGATGGTGATTCAGGGGTCTCTAGTAATCACTGAGGTCATCTAAGACTCTAAACAAGAGTGAGGTGTCAAGCAGATCACTTGATTGCTTACATGCTGCAGCTGATGGTAACATGAGCTACAGGGGGTGAGGTCTACCGAACCTGGAAGATTTATTTCATTTGTGAGCTGTCACTACACTATAAAAACATTTTTTAACAACATCTTGAGGGTGGCGTTATCTGCTACTTTCAACGCTATACATTGTACGTGCTGCAGGTAGGCTTAGCCTGCAGTATAGTACATACTCATATGTGACTCACAAATTAAAGGCAGCCCAATATACCCTTCCGTGCAATTTTTGAATACTTTACTGAGCACCAAATGTGCACTGGATTGGGAGCAATTGTACAAAGTTCAAGTGCAGTTTAATTAAAGCAGCATATGTGCAAGTAGGAACTGCTTTCATACATTTTGTACCATTACAATTCTATCCAAGACTTCTCCCGCGCTGCCCCCCTCCACTGGAACAAGCTCCCTCCCTCCATCAGAACTTCACCTAATCTGTCCAGTTTCAAACGGGCTTTAAAAACCCACCTTTTTCTTAAAGCCTTCTAGTCTCCCACTTAACTTCCTACCTTTTCTTCTGCCACTTCCTCCCCCCTTATCCTTATCCTCCGTTCCTCCATCTCTCTCCTGTGTCCCTCTGTCTGTCTACCCCACCCCTTAGATTGTACGCTCCTTTGAGCAGGGTATTCTCTCCTCCTGTCTTCACCACTGTTAACTCTGCTCTCCAGCTACTTAGCCCTCCTCCTTGAGGACCCTCTTTCCCTTGTCCCCTCTCGCTCCCTCCTCTCCCCTTGGGGGTCTCCCTGTCATCCGTGCCTTCCCTCTTGGACTCCGTCGTTGGCGGACCTTCCCCTCTCCCCTCCTCTAGCTGTGCTTTGAGCTCACTGAGTTACTGTGATAATTGTTTACTGTACTGTGCTGTCTCACCTCGTATTGTAATTTTGTTTGTCCCTGTACGGCGCTACGGACACCTAGTGGTGCCCTATAAATAAAAATTAATAATAATAATATACAAATTAATGTCATAGATCACAAAGCTAAATAGACAGACAAAGCTGAATAAATGTATTGACATCAGGGAACACCCAATGAGGCACCGATCCCGGCAAGACTCTCCTACATAAGATCTGCAGATCACCATGCAGTCATTACTGCCCCATAGTGTGGCTCTTAGACACAAATCTGATGGAGGAAATTGTGTTGCAACATTTTATTTGCACTTTCCTTTAATGCTAATGAACAAGGTCAATCACTAAGGACATGAGTCATTAAGGAGAGCAAAGCATAAAAAAGGAGTAACTTTGCAACTGGGCAAAACCATGTTGCTTTGGAGGGGGAGGCAAATTTAAAATGTGGGGACAGATTTATAGTTGGGGTAGGGCAGGTCCTAGATCAACTTTACATTTCAGTGTAAAAATAAAACTATCAACTATGTGTGTGCTTCATGAAAAAACAGCCAGTATTTAGCATAAGTGTAAAATAATAAGCTAATTTCCACCCCTTGCATTGTAACAGGGTTTGCCCAGGTACAAAGTTACTAATTTTGTTTGCTTTGCTCTCCTTAATGACTCAGGCCCTAAATGTTAATGTTACTATGATTCCTTTAACATTTCCTTTGAATTCTTCTTTGGATGTTATTATATGTGAGATGTACTCTGTGTTCCTGTGCATTTGGGTAGACTAATATCAATAATGAAACTGTTGAAACACTATAGCAAAATCTGATAAACATTATGTAACTAGTAACAGGTTAAATAGGGCAGAGGTTCAAGGGATTTCTATTCAGCTGTTACAGTTAGAACAATCATATGTTGATGGTGTTTTTTTAGTGCAACACTAATAATTTATTCTCCTTTTATTACAGGTAAGACATATTGCTATTCGTTGTGTGATAGTTTGGTTTTTGCTCAGTGGTAAGTAATGATTATTTACCATATTTGGAGATGTATTATGTAATAACTAGACTTTACATGAACTATGAAAACTTTACGGCATCTGTGCCTACATGGGTTTACCTTGATGCTTCATGCAAATTTTGTCCAATATAGTTATAATTACATTTTGCACATGCTATACGATTGACTAAAGTAAACGACTAGAGGATTGAGAAAATTGTCATTCTCAGAAATGTGGGCACAGCCATGGGGTCAACAGTTGCTCCTGAAATGCCCTTCTAAAAGGTGTTCTACTGATTAATATAGTTTAGAAAATGTTGTATATTACAGGTGTGGGTGTGGTACAGTGGGTTTGATGTACTTTAGGGGATTACAAATCTAAAGTAGCAAAAAGTTCTTCCATATTGTTGCTGTCATTTTTTGATGATGCCACATCTCATATAGGGTAGCCTCACTCTATGTGACAGGTATTATAATGTTTGTTTTGTGTTTATATATTTTTTTTCCCCTTGTGTGATGTAATAATGATTTCTTGCTTACCACTAACCAGTCAGGGGTGTGTCTATAATGAAGCAATTTGAGGCAACATGAGAGGAGACAGTAAAATGTTTGGAATTAAATAAAATTGTAATTGTATACAGCATATCCCCCCCAGAGACGAAAGGCCCCAGCTGTTGGGGTAAGGTCTATTGGGACACCTGGCATGACAATGTTGCCACCGCTGATCCTAAAATAATGGACAGGGGTCCCTAATATCTTAAAAGTATCCACTCCAGGAATATTGTTAATCTTGTTAAGGCTGTTTTGTGTTAAGAAGAACTTCTAAGGTACTTTTACACAATGAACAGCTTCAGATCTGCACGTAAACTAGAATTGCACCTAGGATTGCATCTCCAAAGACGAGCAAATAGGTTGTGCAATGTGGCGCAGAGAGGAGCAATTTTCAGTGCGCTTCCTGTGTACGTCGCAATTGACCTCCTTATAATCGGTCGATTAGGATTAGCCTAATATGTCTGGATAGAGCAATGGGTAAAATGTGATTTACAAGTTGTAAGAATTTCTCTGTATAAACCATGATTTATTAAATTTGATGCAATTCACTGATTCTTAGTCCTAATTTGGGTGAATGTGTGAATAGAATTCCTGGGGTTTTGTAGATTTTTACTATTGTATGTTGCGATGCTGAAGGAGGTTCCTGCTCCTTCTCTCATCTAACTCACAGGCTCTCCACCTCCATTCCCCTCCTCATATCATGACACTGCCCCTGTCACATACAGCCTTGTCCATTCATGTTAATATCAGTAGCCTATTATAATCACGCGCGTCATTGTCTCCCACAAGATCAACACACTTTATCTCCTGAAATACCCTGTACTGCTGTGAGCATTCTTATAATCCGATTGACTGCAGGGCATGCTGCTCTTGCCAACCATGCATGTGCAGAAGGTTGATAACAAATTGGTGCTTGGATCCCAGTAAAAAAAATAAAAATAAATTATAAATATAGATGAGCCATCAATGCAAATGTATTGTTAATTAGACACCTAAAGTGGTATTTTCATACATTTTATGTTGCTTTATATATGTTACTCATTATGTATATAGAATCAGCATTTAGAACACATCATATCTTCTCTTGCCCCAGTGGAGCTTACAATCTATTTTCCCTTATCAGAGACACACAAATGCACACACTGATACTGCTAGGTTAATTGGCTTCTAATTAGAATTGGTTTCTAATTAGGGCCAAGTTAGTTAGAAGTCAATTAACCTACCGGTATATTTTTGGACTCTGGTTGGAAGCTTATGCTGACAAGGAGAATGCACACAATCTGTGTGGAGGTTGCATATATTGCGAATTCAGACCCAGAGCACCAGTGCTACAATTTGGCAATACTAATCAGTATGCCCCTGTAGAATCTATTAGATAAACAAAAGCTAGAATCTTATTGGTTGTTATGGGCAACACCTCCACTTTTCCTTTTACGAATGGTTAGTAAGTCTACCCCTCAGTATGCTATACTTAGCACCTCTGCAGCAACATATAGATCAAACACTCTTCTTTAACTCATAAACAAAGACTGCGGTTTATAAGGCACAAAAAAAAAAATCATTAAAAAAAGTTATAAAAGGAAACTTAGAGAAAAGAAGCATTTTAGTTTCTACGGAGAATGTAAAACCGATCGCTAGTTAGGCTTTCTTGTCCCGCCACCATTAATGGGCTGCCATTTAGCATTAGCACAGTTGTGTGGTGATTGCAAACTGCGCAATATCTCCTGCTGATTTTACCACTTTTTTTAACAGCTGCAGCAGCCAGAGAATATAGAAAGAGCCTGACAGGTGTTGCTGGGAGTTGCTGATTAAAGTGATCTACTGTACAAGCTGGAAAAGGAAATAGTTTACTCCAGGTTTCTTGTGCTTAACTGTTTTATTGGGAATGTATCAGATATACAATACATAAATAATATAAATGCACATTTAGTACACAATAAAATATACAGTGCATCCGCATTTTTTTCGATTTGCAACTGCCAAGGTATCATTTAGCTGAACAGTAATCATGTCTGGATAGTAACATTGTATCAGAATAATCTACACAATGCATTTTGTAATCGAGTCCATATTGCAGTATGCTCCATCGCATCTCAGAACTAGAGATCAGCGGAACTTGAAAAACTGTTTTGCGAAGCATTGACTTAATTTTGCATTGCACTTGAGCAACTCAAAATACAGATACCAATCTTTGTTCATATGCAAGCAGGGTTTCAAAACATTCAACTTTAAATTATGCCGCTAATGAAAGCCTGACCACCTGGTCTGTCTAAAAATAAAATAACAAACCCTCAAAATTTTACCCTCTAATCAAAAACTGCCACTACCAATATTTATTTTCAAAGATCCCACATTGAGGAAACCTTTGGTTACTCCCCTTAACACATAATATCATCACAACTTATATCCTACTGCACTTTAACTGAACTTAAACAATTCTTAGTTATCATTATCGGGAACCAAAAAACTCCCTGTATTTCAGTTATGAAGCGTTTAAAAACCAAGCTATCTGGTACATGAGTTCATTAAGAACACAAAGGCAGAACGTTGCAAAATGGAATTTAATATGGCAAAGTAGCCACAATGCTTAATGTATAAAAATAACACAACAGCACACCATAATATTTAAAATTATACAAGCAAGTTTCTTACAAATTAAAATGATAAAATCCAAAAACAGAAAAAAGTATGTAATTTTCCTATCTGTTTCAGGAAGATGCAGAAACCATATAGTGTATGCTGAATTTTACAGCTAGTATCCAGCTAGTATTCTTCTAACTTTTGTGGAGTGGTATCGTAGACATCAGCTCCCAAGCTGTGATAAAGCCACCCAGTCTAACTGTCTATACACACAACGGTTGACACCCCCTTGCTAAGTGACAAGGCTGACACCTTCACATAAAACATTCAGCTTAAATGTAACAAGGGAAAAGGTAGATTAACCCCTTGTGTACAAAATAAATTCACAATTTATATCTGGGGGAGGGGAAACAAAGTACTCATATATTTATATTTTTATTTTATTAACTTGTAGTTATGCCCTAACCACGACACTAAGTAACACTACGCTACTGTTGACGCAGGAGACTGAGGACAGGTAATTGCTATATATACTCTACAAAAAGTTTATATAGAAAACACAGACAGGATTGAAGTTATATTTGCAAGGTAGACCCTTGGGCTCTATTTTCCACATTTAACCACTAATAGAAAAAAATGACTAAATGTAGAGTTAGCCTTAGAAATGTATTAAAAAAATAATGTATTGCCTTTTGTGCAGGTCGTTAATCCGACTATTCTAGTTTTATATAGTGATTTATTCACAGAAACCATTTTATTTTTTTGTTCTCATGAGAACCATATTAGATCATTCTATTCTTTCATCTCTCTTCCCTACGAATTCTTCTGCCTCTAACCACCAATAAAAAAAGAATCATTTCCAAAAGCATAACACATTATTTATATTTATACACCTTGTAAATCATGTTTAATTTTATTGTCATAATTAACGGCATGCAAAAATTGCAAAGTTTAATTTGCCAGATGCTTTCGAGATCTGTAGCAAATAATACCAAAAAGGAACCCATTGTTTAAATTGTACAAAAGAAAGAAGATGTTACCAGGGGCTAACATTGAGTTGTAACAATCAAGAGTTCTATTTAAAGGGGCAGTAGCAGTTATAAAACAGCGTGGGCACCACAGTGGCTTAATGGTTAGCACTTCTGCCTCACAGCACTGGGGTCATGAGTTCAATTCCCGACCATGGCCTTATCTGTGAGGAGTTGGTATGTTCTCCCCGTGGGTTTCCTCCGGGTACTCTGGTTTCCTCCCATACTCTAAAAACTTATTGTTAACAAATTGACACTAGTCTATCTGTCTGTGTGGTGTATATTAGGGAATTTAGACTGTAAGCTCCAATGGGGCAGGGACAGATGTGAGTGAGTTCTCTGTACAGTGCTGCGCAATTAGTTGCACTATATAAATGAATGGTGATAATGATGATGATGATTATATATAAAGAGCTGTAACTATTTTGTTTGTGCAGTGGATTTTTCTTAGAACCTCTTTGGGGCACGAGCGCGATTTATCTTCTGAAAAAGTTGGATTGCGGATGACAGAACGTTCACTTCCTGGCGCTACAAGTCACAATATAATAAAGTTAAAAAGTAACATCATAGGACCTGTTACTTGCCCCGTTTTAAGCCATTTGTTAAGACTTGTATAATCAGACTGCCGTGTAAGAATGAGCCTCTGATATATCATCGATCAGCAATAACATTTAAATTAGCTGAATAGTAGAACCAAACGGGTTATTGCAGGAAGAAAAAGTGTTATGAGCAGTGAGAAGTAATTATTGACATCTCTAACGGGCCAGCGTTTGGTTTTCCGCTTCCCGATATAGCCTGAAATGATCTTCAAGTACTAAAATCCCTCAAATTGCCTACATTTGCTGATAATGCAGATGGAACCTAAATTGTAGACACATAACCAGGAAGGAACAACTTTAATACAGTACAGGATGTATTAGGACTCATTAGCCAAATGAATGCTGGAGTTCTTAGTAGGGAATTCAATTTATTCATTCACGACTTAGAAATGCCAAATGTTAACCAGTAGGAATAGCACTGGGATAAAAACCACCAGAACTGTATGATTATAAGTTCATATATGTAAATTATGTGGGTGTCACCATAATAACAATAGTAATAATAATTATAATAATAATAATAATAATAATAATGATCATTTAGGCCACTGCAGTACTTCCAGTATCTCGCTTCTCAAATCAGAGGAGATTTATATTTATTTTACTATTGAACTCACATAATTCTATAATAGTAGTGTTAATCATCATCATCATCATCATCATCATCACTAACATTGTCATCATCATTCAGTATCAAAGTTGAAGAGACAACAAATTCCCTGGTAGGGGAGTATAGTTCATCTCTTGTGTTTAGAAGAAAGACCATTTCACCTTCAGCTACGCAGAGATTCAGATATATTAGATAGATATAGCTACCAGATGACATCCTCTATATACAAGCAAATATACACAGTGCCTGTTAAATAACTATTAATACAGGCAGACTAGGTCCCTCTCTGACAGACTGGCTGAACTAGGAGAAGAAATAGATGACTAGTCCGAAATCAGGGAGAACGCTCCTAGAAGCTCAGTTATCATCAAAATCAAAGAAACTGTTTGCAAGCTTCTATATCACTGGTGTTATGTCCCTGCTAAACTACAGAAGATTAGCCCTATTATACCACAAGCTTATTAGCGAGGATGCTCTGTGGTCCTTCTACATATTTGGTGGCAGTGTCCCAGGGCTTTTTGTATGCACATCAGGGGGTAAATGTATCAAGCTGAGAGTTTTCCGGTGGGATTCTAGCTGTCATTTATTTAGTACATTCTAAAAAATTATAGCTAGAATCTGATTGGTTGCTATAGGCAACATCTCCACTTTTCAAACCCACCAGAAAACTCTCAGCTTGATACATTTACCCCCAGATGTCTTTTAAACCTGGTTCTGGGCATAGATATACCGTTATCCCCCAAATATCTCCTGCAATCACTGGGTGTAACATCGACCAATCGCCACTAAAATAAACTGATCAGACATATTGTTTCTGCTGCCGCTTGGCTACTCGTGGCCTCTTGGAAGTCTTCCGTGGTACCTTGTAGACAATCATTCCTAAACAGTATTATGTATCACATGGAGTACATGACCAGCATCATCAACTATTCCTCTACTATAAGGCACAGCACGGTGGCTTAGTGGTTAGCACTTCTGCCTTACAGCACTGGGATCATGAGATCAATTCCAGACCGTGGCCTTATCTGTGTGGAGGTTGTATGTTCTCCCCGTGTTTGCGTGGGTTTCCTCCGGGTGCTCCGGTTTCCTCCCACACTCCAAATACATACTGGTAGGTTAATTGCCTGCTATCAAAATTGACCCTAGTCTGTATGTGTATGTTAGGGAATTTAGACTGTAAGCTCCAATGGGGCAGGGACTGATGTGAATGAGTTCTCTGTACAGTGCTGCGGAATCAGTGGCGCTATATAAGCCTACCAACCTTCTACCTTAACACCTCATCTCCTCCGTTCGTACTCCCCTCTCTCCTCCCGGCCCCCTTGTTCTCTCCCCCATACTTCAACTGGCTCCCCTTTGTGCCTGATTTTTGTCTACACTCCCTTAGGATGTAAACTCGTTTGAGCAGGCCCCTCTTCCCTCCTGTCTCCATACCTGTTCTTCTGCTCCATTTTTACTGCATTAGGCTGCCTGGAGTTTCTGAAGTTTTGGTATTTTTTTGTTTATTGTTCAGTAATGTTTCACCCTGTATAGTCTACTGTTTGTACTGTGTACGGTGCTGCGGAACTCTTGTGGCGCCTAACAAATAAATAATAATAATAATAATAATAATAATAATAATAATAATAATAAAGCCAAATAGGTTAGTGTTTGTAACTATAATAAAAATGACTGTTATATCTCTACCAACAGTCAGATTCCCATCTATTGACGACGTTTACAAATCGCAATCTACAGAAACGAACCAACAGAACTGATGTTTCTTAACATAATTTTGCATGGAGGGTTTAAGGATCCCAAAGCTGCCAAAATTTGCTAAATCCTAAATTGTGCTTATTTTATTCTCTCCTCTCGAACTTTAGTTATTGATGATATTTTCAAAATAGGCCTCTAGTTTCTGTATTTCACCTTGTATATATTCATGGTATAATCATGGCATTTTAAGGTAATGGGGCAAATTAGTCCCAGCTTAAAACTGGATCCCAGACTGCAGGAATGTTAATCATAGCAAAACATTAAATATAGTAGAATTAGTTAATAAGTAATTATAATTAATTCCTTCAATTAAATAATTTGCATAGTTCCTCTATTGTTAATTTTTCAAGTTAAATTATATATATAGATATATATATATATATTTTTTTTATAGCAGTTTCCCTTTAAGATAAAAGCATGTGTCAGCGCTACAAAGTGTCCTGTTCTGAACATGCTAATAGGGCTTCTCTCCGCTCAGTGTTTGACAAGTCGTCAATGAGATTACTGGTTAGAAGCAAATTGATGAATATCAATATCATTCAAAATGCCCTTTATTTTATGTTACGCTTATTATTCGTACATGTAATTGAAGGTGACCTGTGAATTAGTTTTGCTATGGCTCCTGCGCTCTTCTCCGGCACGAGCGACCTAGGTGGGACTTTGTGAATAAATGGTTTCATGGAGGGGCTTTGGTACATCTCTTGTCCTCACCTCCCTCCTTCATCACAGGGCATTAAAGTCATAGCTAGCTAGAAGTAACTAGGTGCATTAGTTACATAGAAAATCCATATATGTCTTCCATTTTATAGCCGCTCTTCAATCTAAGGATTTTTGTAAAGTAAATTTAAATCGCAGCCTGAAAGATAAGTAAACTTCCCGGGAAAAGAGTATTGGAGGCAGTCTGATCCCGTATTGATAGGTCTTATCCTGAGGATGGATGATCATGTCATATCTAATCCAGATTCACATCTACAGAGAAAGAGATTAATGCTAATGGTAGCAATTGGTGAGTCCCTACATATTGCATAAAAAAAATCACATCCCTGTTGATGAAAAGCGGATCAGTAAATTATCTGCTGTTTTCTGGTAGTCAGAAAAATATATAAATAAAAGGGGCTCCAAACAAACAGGAATAATACTCCTTACTCCGTTACCCTACGTAGCGTTAGTTGCACAATACTCAGACTTCTCACACCTCTCGGCTGTCTGCTCTCGGTCTGCACAGAAATGATTTGATGGGTCTGCAGAGCCGCCGACCGTACTGTATGCTCTATTGCACTATCATTATCATCATCATTACCATTTATTTATATAGCGCCGCAGCGCTGTAGAGAGAACTCATTCACATCAGTCCCTGCCCCATTGGAGCTTATAGTATAAATTTCCTAACACACACAGACATAGAGAGACTACGGTCAATTTGATAGCAGTCAATTAACCTACCAGTATGTTTTTGGAGTGTGGGAGGAAACCGGAGCACCCGGAGAAAAACCCACGCAAACACGGGGAGAACATACAATCTAGTCACAGATAAGGCCATGGTCGGGAATTGAACTCATGATCCCAGTGCTGTGAGGCAGAAGTGCTAACCACTGAGCCACCATGCTGCACTATGGGTGCTGCAACGTATATTATATTGGAGCTTAGCCCTATTGCACATAGCATATTACAGCGTATTAGGGAGGCTGTAAGATTGTTTCCATGCAGACTGGGGGCTGATTGTTGTACACCTCTCGGTCTACACTGAGATCGTCGACTGGGTTAAGTATAATTTAATAAAGAACTGGAAGTTGCTCAAATCAATTTATAGGCTATAACAGGTGCATGAAAGGGTGGGGTTATCCTAAAAGGAAAAAACACAGACAAATTCCCCCAGCACACTGCTATAGCCAGCAACAGATCTGCTGTTTCTACTGTAGATAAAAATGCAAAAGTCTTGGTTGCACACATTTGCAAATGTTTGTTGAAGCCACCCACCACTCCACGGTGATTTTGCTAATAGTGTGGTCCTACTCTAAACAATGAG
This sequence comes from Mixophyes fleayi, assembly GCF_038048845.1. Taxonomy (NCBI): domain Eukaryota; kingdom Metazoa; phylum Chordata; class Amphibia; order Anura; family Limnodynastidae; genus Mixophyes; species Mixophyes fleayi. The sequence continues at coordinate 370,074,855 of NC_134403.1, forward strand.
AGTCCCATATATTTGGGCCATACATATGTGTTTTTAAATTGAGAGCTAACTTACCAAAGAGGTACCCCAGAAACCTCCAAATAGCAATCCAATGTCAGTACTCCCCCTCAGCTACTGACACCAACATGCCTCTCAGACAAACAAAGAACTGGAAGTTGATCAAATCAATTTATAGGCTATAACAGGTGCATGAAAGGGTGGGGTTATCCTAAAAGGAAAAAACACAGACAAATTCCCCTAGCACACTGCTATAGCCAGCAACAGGTCTGCTATTTCTACTGTAGATAAAAATGCAAAAGTCTAAGTATAATTTAATAAGTAAACCTCCCATTTCGCAGAGGGAGTATCAGAACGGTTGGCGATTACCTTCACATTTGTATCTAATCTTGTGTGAGCTGGAGAATTCTTCTGACTTATATCAAGTGAGTGTGAAAAGATAGATGAAACCACCCAATAATAAGCGGAGAAACGCGTAAGGTGACGCTCCCGTGTGCAGATACTCTTACCAATTCATAGACTATTACAGACACCAGGATAACAATGTTTGTTTGGAAACAGCATGACGATATACGCAGGGCCGTCTCTTCCATTGGGCACAATGGATAGGTACCCGGGGGCCCTTCGGGCAGCGCTGCATGCAGGGTTTGCCCAGTTTTTGTGTACGGATGGCTGGAGGGCATCGCAGTCTCGAGTGCCTGTGTAAGGCCCTTAATAATGAGAAAAAAAAATCCTGGGAAAAAAAAATAATACTTACATTGTGGCCACGTCAGCTGGCGATCCTGTCCCTCCCTGATCTCCTCCTCCGTGTGGTGCTCGCAGTGAAAGGTTTTTAACTTACTTTGGGATAAGAAAGATGATTTTAAAGGCCCGTTACACAGAATAAATACAGATGGCGCAGAACTGGGTCTAACACGCTGCTCTCATCCTTGTTTACGTGCAGTTCTTGACATCACATCTTTTCAAACATGAACTTTTCTCTCATTGTTTGTATCATGCATAAATAATGACAGTGCCTAATCCCAATTTAATAAAACAATTATTTTTTAACTAGCTGCTCTCTGTCCGACCCCTTCATCTCATCGTTATTCTGAGCCGTGTTCGTAATCCTTGGAAGTTGTTGAAGCAGAGACACAGATATTTTTCCACCACACAAATGTGTTTTGATTTGAGTGATCTAAAGGTTTTGCCTGTTGTTAGTAAAAGTAATTAAGTTTCAATGGCAGCTAATTATTTGTGAAGGGAACAGGCGAAAAAAAAAACAACCCATAAAGTTTGTTTCGCGAGACGTCATCTGAACCGTTTTTAATTAGATGTCATCTTCTCGCCTGTGGCTTTCAAAGCTTTTTATTTTAGGTGTATAAAAAGCACCATTTTACAGTTAAATAATCGGTACGAGCTTTTGGTTTGGCGGCTGCCGTTCGTTCTAGGGAAAAGCTTCTGGTTCTGGTACTAGTTTGGTTACCAGGTTGAGAGGAGAACTAAAGCCAGCAAAAACATTTATGATACATTGTAGCACATGATAAAATGTTTGTTTCTCATATTTTCTGTGCTGTGTGGATGGATCTATTTAGACTGAAACAAACCGAAACTAGACAGGGAAACTGCATCAGATCAGCGACATAGCTACAAACAGTCTTATTTAACATAGGACTGTCCCTATTTTCAGTGTTTGAAAGGGGAGTGGACTTAAAAAAAAGCATCGTCATGCCTGAAATGGGTGTGGTTTGGACTGTTCAGACTATGGCTCTGGCTGATCAACCATGGGTTTGGCAGGTTGGGAGTCATACCGATTGTGTTACATTTTTCCAACTAAGAATGTTGACAATTACAAAACTAGATATATTGGGATCGTCTGAAACGTCTGTCTGTCTGTACAGTAAGAAATGGTCTCTACTCAATCTCAATTAGGGGCACATTTATCAATACTCTCAAAAAGTGCAAAATAGTTTTCAATCCTTATCGCATTGATAAGGATTGAACTATTTCTCAAATTTATGAAGAACCCAACACAGGGACAGCAGTTCCGATAAACTGCTGTTTCTGTGATAAAAAAAAAATACTTACCATGTCCTCTTCGTAATGCGCTGTCTCCGGATCTCCTCCTTGTCCTCTTCGTTCCTCTTCTTACTGAAACTGCGCATGTGCAGTTCGAAGACCTGGGCATGCGCACAGACATCTCCGCTCTGTCTCTGCAGCTATAGTTGCAGAGAGTGAGCGGTGATTGACAGGGAGGGATCATGTGATCCCTCCACACATGCGCTGTCCAGCTCTGCTCTTCGGAGCACTGAATCTTTTCAATTATGATAATGTACGCCAGCTTCAGCTGAAGTACATTAGCATAACAAGTTCCGAAAAAAACTTTTTTCGGAACTTGTTAGATTGCGGTAGGGAGCAGTCACTATGCTATTGAATGGTGACTGCTCCCAAAAGCGAAACAGAGTGTAAAGCAGCAGATATCCACAATATCTGCTGCGATGCGCCATTCATAAATATGTGGGACACTCCAACTTGCGTTGGCGTTACAGTAAGTGTGTGAAAGTTTGATAGCGCTACTTGTTAAATATGCCCCTTAAATAATTACATCACTAAAAGCATTCCAGGGTGGATTAAAAATAACCTAAGGCAATTAATTTGCACCAGGGGTGAAACAGTACATTGTCGGACAGAACAACACAATGTCAGATGGAACACTAAATCTTAGTGCCCACCCCTAATTGTGCTTTGGTCTGTCCTCCCGCACACCCCACTCTCCACTTCTGAGCATGCTTTCTTGGTGCCCTCTGAAATGATAGTAAACGCAGGCAGTGGCAAATCTACCATCACTGGAGAGCAAGCAGCGGCTATTAACCTTTAATCAAACAGATAAGGACCAGGGGCCTGATTCATTAAGGATCTTAACTCGAGAAACTTCTTATTTCAGTCTCCTGGACAAAGCCATGTTACAATGCAAGGGGTGCAAACTAGTTTTCTCTTTTGCACATAAGTTAAACACTGACTGTTTTTTTCATGTAGCACACAAATACCAACTTTAAATGTCAGTGTACAAAGAAGCTATCAAGTATTTGTGGTGCTACATGAAAAAACAGTGGGGGTTGAAGCAAAAACTTACTTCAATATTTTCGAGATTGTTTTGACCAAAAGTTCGAGTTCATTGAAAATGGAGGAATTTAGAACTTGACAGTTCGAGAATCTTTACCTTCTGGTAAATAAATTCAGATTATTTGTAACTGCTGCTAAAATTTGTGTATTTCTTTAGTTCTTTTATATGGATGAGATGTGATGGGGACATGGGAGTCTGCAATGTGGGGAAGGGGACTGTAAATAAAAACTTCAAAGAGAGAAAAAATAAAACTGAACATACAGGGCCTGATTCACTAAGAAGTGTAACTGGAGATATGTTGCATATAAAACGCACAATTACCCACCACACGCCGCAAAACGTAGCAACATTCAATTTATCTTCAAGCGCACTAGACACTTACTACAACCTGCGATTTTATGGGTGGAAGGGGAAGGTGACTGGACGTATGCGTGTAGTTAATGTACAGTGCGGGCGTGCCAAGCTCGAACTCACGCAGCAGCGTCCAATTCAATTCATTGGGCATCTCTTAGATACACTTTTTGCTCTCGTATCACTTGCTCCAGCTACGGGTCAAGGTGTAAGTGCTGATTACTAATGATGATGGCTGTGTATACAGCTAGAACATGTGTTTGTATCAGAAGCAACTGTAAAAATGCATTTTATGTACAATAGACATCAATAGCATGCCAATAAATGCATCTAATGAAAAGAAAAAAACGTTTTCCTTAAATGTGTGGTCATTAATGACTATATTATTAACAGTTGACTTTAATTGAATAGCTTTTCTTTTTTCTGTGCGTTCTTTTGTGACGTTACATTCTGCATATGTATGTGACGTTTTCTGCAGTGTATTGTCTGTTAGAGCAGAGCGGACCTAGACCCGTATTCATCACCAGACGTATTTTTACATCTGCCCCATATGCCTGATTTCCATGCGTTTTTTTGGCGTGCTTTAATGAATCCTGCCCTGAATGAGCTGCAGAAGTCAGTGGCAGTGATGGAAGTTAATGTATCTGGGTCAACCATCTCCAAACTCCTGTCTGACATAAAACAATTTAGACGAAATGGCAGCGATGTGGCAGAAAGACCTGTGCTCCGATGAGACTAAGGTGGAATCTTTCTGCCTGGATGGTAAGCAGTACGTATAGCAGAAATAAAACACTGCCCACCAGCTAGGTAACACCACCCATAAAGATTGGCGGTGGTACCATCATGTCGTTGGGATGCTTTTTGGTGGCAGGAACTAGAAATCTCATCAGGACTAATGGGAAGATGAACAGTGCACAATAGGGACCAATTCCGGACTAAAGGGTCTATATATCTGTTTATTTATCCTTCATCTGTAGAGTTTTGTGCTGTCGACATACACTCAAAATAAGATAATAATTCTAAGACCCAAACAAGATGGAAACACTTCATTATTTATCAAGTCACGTGTCTCTAACTAATCTAGGGATTACGACTTGTAAATGGTTTTCTCAATCACGTCCCCCCTCAGTCTCCATTTAAGGACTCGGTCTTTATTTATTTACTGATTCAATATTACAAAACCAGCGGAGTTCTGGATAAACTGTGTTACCCAGGTGGTAATTTAACTTTAAGCCACCAATAAATAGATTCCAGGAAAACAGGTCCTAATGACATTATTTGTCCACAACATAAATAAATAATTCTATTTGACGTACAATTTATTTCCATCCAGGCTTCCCACCGTGGGCACTGTACGGTTGTGGGGAAAATAATGTAAATTACAAATCTGTGAGTGTTAAAGCTTTTTTTTTGTGTGTACGTGTCAAGTCATAGAATATTATTATAAATATTCGGCATGGAATAATAAACAGAGTGGAAAATATATGATAATTTGACATAATAACTTTTGACGCCAACAATAAATATTATCCAGCTTAAACGAATAACAAGTTAAGTAAGTAGACAGCTTGCTTAATAGTTATTCAGCTACATTCGTCAAATAGTGCGGAACTTATGGTAAGTGAGAAAATCTGTTCGTATTACTATTTTATAAGCTGTTACATTTATTAAATTATAATTAAAAGAAAAATACTTTTTCTATACTATGTGGAAGGTTTTATAGACAGATAGATAGACACAACCTATTGTTTGTTTGTTTTTAATACGCATATAATTCAGGCGTACGCACGATCGGATTCAAATGAAGGCGGATCTGAAGGAACATCTCTTGTTGAATACGGGTCTAGGTCCGCAATACACTGCAGGATACGTCCAATACGTATGTGGGATATAACAATCCAGCAAAACGCACAGGAAAAAAAGTATCCGGTTATTGTCACCTGTTAATAATATAGTCATTAATGACAAAACATTTTTTAAAAATAAAAAAATTCCATCCCCCTCCCCAACCCCATAAAATACATTTATGAGGATGTTATTAATGTCTACTGTACATAAAATGTATTTTTTACAGGTGGTCCTGATGGCAAACACATGTTGTAGCATGCTTACGTGACCTTCACCACTAGTGATTGGTCTCTAGCTGGTGCAAGTGATATGACAGAAAACTACGTACCTGAGAGATGCTTAAAGCTTCAAACGTGTGCGGCACGCCCTCACTGTACATTGACTACGCGCATACACAAAGTCTCCTCCGCGTCCTACACAGGAATTCTTAGGACTGTTGTAAAGGTCATTTGCATTCGAAGGTAAATTGGATGTACTTGCGTTCACTGGCATATAATCTTTTACTGCGCATGCGCAGAGTGATTCTACGCAAGATAAGGCACGTTTCAACATTTACGTTCTTTATTCTATATTCTATAAATCATGCCCATAATGTTTTAGAAAGTTTGATAAATATAGATATATTAAACATGGGTATAGAGGTGAAAAAGTACAATGGACAATTAAAACCAATAGAGCGCACATTTTTTTTTTCTCCTCAGTCGTCTGCTGTAAATGTACTTTCTCATCTTTCTGCCAGAGAATTCTTGTCGAAAATTCTTATTAACTTCATCTTTGCATTCGGGCCGTTATCCTCTTGTTCTCCTCTCTAAGAATCTGCAAGAGCGAGAACCCGATAGCTGCTCCACTTTAGCAAGACTCTGAGCTAACATGAACATCATTAGTTTTCCGATGCCTTTGTCTGCATTGACTGGAGAGGAAATCTCATTTGAAAGGTGAACTTACAGCGCCTTGAAAAAGTATTCAACCCCCAACGCTTTCCTCCTATTTCTTTCCTGCGGATTCTGAATTTGAAATAGAACGAGGTAGGATTTTTTGGCACTTATCCACAAAGATATTGAGTTCTATGTCAGATCAAAATAATTATTCCAAAAACAGAAAAAAAATGTTTTTTTTTACAAGGATGCTCACCGCTTGGAATTGCAGCTTCCCTGAGCACAGGTGCAAAACATTACCTCCAAATCTACTCAATTTGTTCAATTATTCCACCTGTGAAAGTGATTATTGTCAATTATTTAGTACATATAAATATCCATCTCTCAATGTGTCCCTACAGTATGGTAGAGAGATTAGAAAAAAAAAGAATAGAAATGATTTCAAACGAAGATGAAAGAGCAGTGCAAAAAAAAGTCAAATATATTATTATAGAGTAGCACAAATCTGGGGAAAGGGTAGAAAACCATTGTAAATGTATTGAACATACCACGGAGCTCAGTGTAGTTTGATGTCCAGAAGTGGATGGAGTATGAAACTACAGCTACACTGCCTAGATCAGAATGTCCTAAACTTAACTTCGGAAAATAAATTCTTTTTCCGGAGAAGTTTCTGTGACATTGATGGCCCCAGTCATTAAGGAGTGTAAATGCCGATATGTGCCGTATTTTGTGTAAAATCGTTCTGTGCATGCGCAAAAACAGACACCAGAGAACACAGCAACGTCCAATTCATCTCCAAGAGCAAAAGACATTTACTATAGCCTGCGGTTTCAGAAATGAACGGGGAGGGGACTGGGCGTATGCACGTAGTCAATGTGCAGTAAGAGCGTGCCAAACTGGCAGCAGCGTCCTATTCAAGCTTTGGGAATCTGTCTGGTATATGATTTTCTGTCGTTTCACTTTTACCAGCTACAGGTCAGGTGTAAGTGCTGATTACTAGTGATGACGGCTGTGTATACATGCTAGAACATGTGTTTGAATCAGGAACAACTGTAAAAATATGTATGTATTGGCTGTATCCTGCAGTGCGTTGTCTGTTAGAGCAGAGCGGACCTAGACCCGTATTCAGACATATTTTACATCTGCTACTTGTTGATTAGGGACGTGCATCTGCCCAATTTCTGCACCTTTTTAAAAAAGCTCACAATACGTTCTTCTTGCGCACCTTAATGAATCAGGACCTGAATGAGCTGCAGAAGTCAGTGGCAGCGATGGAATTTAATGTACCTGGGACTACAATCTCAAACTCCCTGTCTGATATAAAATAATCTAGAAGATATATCAGCGATGTGGCAGATAGTCTTGTGCTCCGGTGATAATAAAGTGGAACTTTTTGGCTTGAATTGTAAGTAGTACGTATGGCACAAATCAAGCACTGGCCACCAGCTAGATAACACCACCCATAAAGATTGGCGGTGGTACCATCATGTCATTGGGATGTTTTTCAGTGGCAGGAACTAATAATCTGATGGGAAAACTAGTAGTGCACAATACAGACAAATTCTGGACTAAAGGGTCATCGGTGGCTAGTAGGCATCAGTAAGTATCATTTTGTGCTGTTGAATACCGCAGAGATACAAAACATAATGCAGCTGGTATCAGTCATGCCAGGGCTTATTGGTGAGCCCTGGCAAAACCCCCATCCTAAAATAATAAAAATTCATTTAACAACAACCTTACGCTGTCACAAAAGGAGGGATCGGCTCCTGTGTGACTGCACAAACGGTCGCACATTTAAATCTACGCACATTTGCGTAGCGATGGATCAATAAGGTCAGCTGATGACATCTTTAGATGGTGATAGTTCTTAAACAAAGCTTTTCAATGTTTGTTAAACTGGGTCACATCGCAGTGTCCATAGAAATAAAAGGGGATAGCAGTGACCAGCGTCAGACAGGATACGCAGGAGAATTGCTGATTTCTCATTCTATAACCCCTTGATAAATTGAAAGAACAGCTGCGAAGGCCGTTCTCCATAGCAAACAGCTGTTTTCTCCAGATTTTTGGCTCATCGCAGTTAATAAATAGACCATTAAAACTGGTTGTATTGCGCCAAAAAAGCTCAGATTGAAGAGGTAGCTTGTGATCCAAATCAATCTGCAAGATGAACACTGGAGTGGCTTAAAAGGAAGAAAATAGATGTTCCTCAGTGACCCGGTGCAAGGTCCTGACCATAATCCCATCAAAAATCTGCGGCCAGACCTCAAACCTGCTGTCTATCACTGACCCACAGATCACCTGGCCCCACGTCAGCAAATGTTGCAAGAAGGAATAGGCAAATATTGCTGAATCTATGTCATGGGTAATCTATAGAGACAGAAAAACAAACTACTGGCGATAATAGCTCCCAGAGGTGGTTCAACAAACATTTCATCAATATGTGTGTGTGTGTATATATATTATATATCTATACTAGAGATGCTCAGGCTCGGTTCCTCGGGAAACCGGACCTACCCGAACTTAGGGTATCCGAGCACCGAGCCGGCTCGGTACTCTCACGCGCCCTCGGAATCGAAAACAAGGCAAAACGTCATTGTGACATCGTCAGATCTCCGATCGTGCGAGTTTTGAATTTTATAATCCAACATAACGATGGGTGGGTGGAAGGACAGACCCCCATTTTTCTTTTCTGCCACTGCTGTGTGCCAATATGTCCTAGATGTGCTAGGAACTGCCGTGTGTTTGTGTCATTGCTCTGTCGCTTACCAATAAATAATATTGTGACCTGTGAGGTGGTCAAAATTGACAGCAAATGACTTGAAATTAGTGTCATTGAGGTAAATTGTAATGTAGGAACAGAAAAAGAGCAAAATGATGTGGTATTAGCATATTTTAGGATTTTTCCTAAAAAAAATCCAAAGCCTAAACCAAAACACACGAGGGTGGTTTTAACAAAACCTAAACCAAAACACGAAGCTAATCCATATCCAAAACCAAAACCACTTCACGGGGGTCAGTGAGCATCTCTAATCTATACATACATATATATACAAATTATAATGGTGGAAGGGAAGATTCCCTAAAGTTGAATGTGTAACTGAAGGATAAAATGTCCTTTCTAAAAAAATACAAATTGCATTCTGTGCGTTTATGTAGTGTGAGGAAAGGATTGGGGTGTGGATATGTTTTCCGCACACTATGTACTGTCATTCTCTCCACCGGAAAACAGCCCAAAAAGTTCAGCTATTCTCTGCAGTTCATATTTTTTATTTTATAAACTGCACACCTATCATAATCCATTATAACTCTTCCAAATCCCATATATCTCTTTCTTTTCACTCCCTATTGTCTAGCTGTAGACAAAACTCCCTCTCTTTCTGACCTGTCTATTTCTGACCTGCTTGTACCATGTGGCTGCTAACCGCCACCATCACATGAAGTTGGGAGCTGTTGAGAGTGGCCGGGAGCCACATTGCGCTCGCAGCTAATAGTGCATAAGGACTCAGTGCATCCAGTCCTTCTTAAACGATTAAAGATGGGCAAATAGAATGTGGAAATGAATCAACAATGGACAGTCTCTAAATTAAGCTGCCCTGGGCGTGTTTTCCGTGAGAAATATCTGCACTATTCTAAAATGTACTGTACCGTGATAGATATATCACTTCAGTGATTCGGAATAAATAATATTCAGGGACAAAGTAGAAATTAGATTCCGTACTAAACTGATCAGATAAATTTGTTGTCATAATTTTTTTATTTTTCATCCGACCCCTCTCAAGGAGACATATTGCCTTGAACATTTAGGAGGTCATTTAAGGTTGTACAAAGTCATCAAACAGCGGTCAGACTGAGCGGCCCGATGCCCCCCTGCCCCCCGGCCCAGACCGCCCCTGCTAGATGGTGACATTTGCATCGACTGTTGGAATGATTTGGGAGGAGAGAGAGTGTGCCACACAGGGAAAAGACACATAAAATGCGTATTTATGTACATATGATCAGTTGGCAGCATCTTCGGATGCATAGGCAGTATGGAAAATGTGTATCTTGCGCAAACCAAAAAGTCCAACTATAAATTAACGCCACAAAGTATAAGGAAAGCCAGCTCAAAATGATATTGTTCTGGAACTGAGGTAAGCATCCTGTGGCTCTCTAAGGCATGTTGGATACTTAAGCCTCTTCTAGAATAATACGGGAAGATTTGCTTCTAATAACTGCAAAGAGTTGTGAGTCATCATAACTTAATATGACCATTAGTTTTATGTAGGGCGAACAGTCAGTAATTATAATTATAACAGTAATGCATGTTTAAACTATAATCTATAATGCATTTACACTTCTCTACACTGGAATTTTAATAGTAATGTAAAACAATATTATCGTGGTTAATAGAAGTATGGTTCGTCCCCGATTGCTAATTGTTCTGTGTGACTTTAGTTTTGCCGGAGAACCAGGCGCAGGCAAATGATTGAGCGAAGTGCAGTGGGCATTCATTAAAGACAGTTTGTAGGGGACCTGATTACAGCGTTCATAATGCAGTTAGTACAGAGGACTTCAGATAACACAACACTGAGCATGGAGACCTCCAATCCACACAAGATCTAAAAATAAACTCTACTGTCAATCTAGACATGACTGGTAGGATGGTAAAAGAGTTAAAATTCAGCCATTTTCTTAATTATTCATATATAGCACTGGGCCTGATTCATCTTCGAATGCAGCCTGCACACAAGTTACTTTTTTAATAGAATGCTCAGATCTCGAGCGTGCGAGTACCCGTATTCTAATCTATCTCAAGATACTTTTCCATTTGAATCTGGGTAAAAAAAAATACGCTCTGCCTAAACGGTACATCCCGCTTGTAGACAGGAGTAATGAATACGCACAATGCATATGTGCAATATAAAGTCTTATCCCAACGCATGCAAAAAAAAATATTGTATAAAATAAACTAGCAACTCATAATGCTATAATCATTAATACAAATATGTGTTTTAAATGAAATATATATATTTTTTACATTAAATACATAAATCAGGATGTTCTTAATATGTACTGTACATACATTCTGTTTTTATAGTTTCTCTTCCTTGCATACACAAGTTCTGCGATGCTGGAGAAACCACTGGCTGGTATTGGAAGGCCCAGAGTCTAACGCACCCCCTTTTATTCACCAAGCACAGGTCGCGGTTCTCCGAGATAGACACCAGCGCAGCGGCGGAGTAAAACAGGAGTAGTCACCGATTCTGGTCAGAACCAATTGATAATGGAAGTACACAGGGGTGAGCCAAGAATAGTCAGAACTAGCCAGAGGTCAAACTGGAGCAAGCAAGAGGTGCCGAATCGTGATCCAAAGGGAAAGTCCAGGAAGCAAGCTGGGTCCGAAGTCAGTAACAGAAGCAGGATACAGGAGCACAAGGAGGACGCTGGAGTAGATGGTGAACCAATACCCTAGTGGTGCCAGAGGCTTCTATCTATGGAAGTAGGATAATTCTGATTGGGCAGAAGCAGGAGCAAACGCAGGATTTGTAGAGGGGGGTTTCCACACCACGCCACCAGTGGGCGTGACCAGCATGCATGGGGGCGTGGCTATAATATTAGACCGTGCTTGGCTGCTCTCCAACTCTTCCTATCCCCGTAATATACATGGGCAATGCTGTGTGCACTACTGTTAGGTGCACACAGCTCTCCTTTTTCAAGCAGAGCTGTGTGAAGCAGGGGAAGGGTCCAGCCACCTTGATTATACAGTGTCCTAGGCTTGAAGGGGGGTTTTCATGCACTAGGGAACCCCCCCCCCCCCCCCTCGGTTATCCTATGAAAAGAGATTCGGCGGTCAGATGTAGCTGGCTGCTGACAGGCAAGCTGGGGAGCGTCCCGGCACATTGTGACAGCGCAGAGACGGCGCCTGACACTATGCAGTCATCGACATGAATCGGCACGTACAGCTGCTCCGAAGCTGGTGCTGTGATACGTCTTAAAAACATGAACTTAAGAGAAACCCAGAACTCGAATCGGCCGCATGTGCGCAGACATGTCCACGACATGCTCTTACTGTACATGGCCTATATTCATCCGCTCTTCACATCGTAGGCAGTAGTAAATGTCATTTGTGTTCGGACATGAATTGTATGCAATTGCGTTGATTGGCGTAAGTCCTGTTCTGGCTCATGCACAGAGCGATCTCACGCAAGATACACTATGCAAATGTCTGAAGATGAATCATGGCCAATGTGTTTAACAAATCGCACCGGGTATGCAATATTATTCAAGGAAAATGTTGTTATTATGAACATATGGAGGTCAGAAGGTTTTGTTCCAAGTTTTGCACTTTTTCGTATAGCTATAGTAAAACTTGGTGACCCTACTGAAAACCCACCGCAGGCACCAAGGAACGGAGAGCAGCAGTCAAACGGTGATGGTTACTGGTTGAATGGCTGTTGGTTACTGTTCAAAAGGTGCCAGTTACTTGATGGTGGTTACTGGCCCAACTTGTGCTAACATCTCCTCAAATATCTGCTGGTTCATGGTGAAATGATGCTGGTTACTACATCCGCACACTGCGGTGGGTGGACCATTATGACACAAATTGTGACAATGTGTCACAGTTGTGTAATCATGCTGCGTTCCGTCCATCGCTTCTCTTTCAGGCCCGGTTCAGGGAGATTGTCAGGCTCTCCTGAAAGTCCAGGAGATCACCCGGTATCTCAGCAGTCTCCTGGACATTCCATAAGAACCGGCAAAAGTATCTTCAATAATATTCTATTGTCAATCTAGACGTGACTGGTAGGATTGTAACCCTACTTGCCTATTTCCCGTCTTGGGGAGACTGCCGTAGAGTTGGCCATACTCTTGGATCCCAGCTCTCCTCCTAGTAAAGAGGGTGGGCCATGAATGCACAGTGGGAGGTGGGGTCATGATCACGTCATCATGCCTCCTCCCACTTGCCATTCGGAGCTCCTTTCCCTTAGCAACCAATCAGATTCTAGCTATCATTTACCTAGAAAATGACAGCTACAATCTGATTGGTTTCTATGAGCAACACCTCCACTTTTCCTTTTTAGGTTTGATAAATCTACCCAATAGCCTGTTAGGATTAGTTTCTTTTGTCGCAGGGGCTATTTGGTGACATGTTTATCGTATTTTGGGTGGGTTTCACTTTGGAAGAAAGTATGAATCTCTTTTAAGTCACACAATGCTTTGCCTCCCTTGATGATGTCGGCGCGCCTTCCGAAAGTCAGTCACAATATCAGCAGCTCATCTTTTACACCGAATTTCTTATCAGATTGACATTAAAATAATACCGTGTTTTTCCTATGCATGAGTTTTCAAGGCTACGGAAAGGTCTCTTCTCGAAATCTGTTTTTTTGCAACTCAGTAAAATAGAATGCTAATGCTTTGTTTTGTTTTTTTTATAAGGACTGAACCTTTTTCTCATTACACCAGTGGTTTTCTTCCACCCTCAGCTTATAAATATGTCTTCTCTGCTGGCCGGGTTAATGTTCTATTGGCTCGTGGGTCCGTGCTGATGCCTTTTAAATATCAAACGCTCGCTATGCGTTGTTTATGTGTCTATACTCCAGCACATTCTGAGGCAAAAGCAATTTCTGAGTCAAGTCTAAATGACACCATTTATTTTCTGATTTTGGTCCTTTTAGCTGTAACAGCAGCTTCTCAATATTAAGATTGAGAGTAAAAGATGATATAGAAATGAGAGTGATATGTGGAACTCTGGAGATCATTATTCTAGATGCAAATTATACAGGTTATGTGCGATCTGAATGACAGGTTCTACTGTGAGCGGCTTACAACCTATGGCAGTCTATGGCGTCTGTTTATGACCCATCATAGTTTTTTCACATTCGTTATCATTGATTATCGCCTTGATGAGAAATTATATAACGTGTCTATTTATTAACATTGCTCAGCGGAACATCGGCTCCAATAGGAGCCTGACCCGGCGAATAGTTTATAATAAAGTGATCACAAATGGCAGTCTTAGGGTCAGGCAGAATATATAATGGGAAAGAGCACAAAGTCTGCCTGGGTGGCATCAGAAGATCCCTACCCACAATGCCCTCCCCAAGGACTACAATGGCTAATGCCATCTTCAGATGGCGTTAGCTGTCAGGGTCAAGCTCCGAATTTCATAGGTTGATAAATAGGTCATAATCGCAGTCCCCATAGACACCTATGGGGAGCGGATTGGTGAACGATGAAGCTGGGACGACAGTAGATTTCGGAGATAAGTTTCCAAACTTGCAAGACTGATGCCCTTGAGTGCTGTGGGAAATCTGTCCGTCAGCTGATCAAAAATTCCTGTCTCATTGTGGGTTCTACAGCCCCTCTGTGGGACATGTGATAAGGACCCAATAATTACCCAAAACCCACCTGGCCACATTGAAGATGAGACAACAACAAAGTTATATATAATACAATAAAATACAAAAGGTAACATTCGGGGTACTTTGATCACATTGATACATACAATGCCCCCATTTTCACCGACAAGCCTAGAGAGGGAGAGAGGGCGTACAGTGGGTAAATTTTAGTTGTACGGGCGAGACCCTTGCTCTCATCAAGGATGGCAGCCCATGAATTCTGTTTGTTCTATATTTTGTAGCTCATCTGTCTGAGAATCGTCCGTGAGCTTTGATGATCCATATTTTGTCTTGCTTAAAACTGTATTTGCAGTTAAACATTAATATTTAATACTTCCTCTAAGTTGAGCCCAGGGAACTGTTTATTTACCAGGAGCCTTTTAAACTTTTATCTGTTTTATTTACCTTTATTGGACTTTGAAGTAACATCCAGAGAATCATCAGATCCACTTCCATTTCCGAATACTGGTAACATCATTTGCAACTTTGTAACAAAACGATTCTCGCGGAATGGAATTTGGAGTCACTCAGTGCACAATACCTTTGTCTACGCTACGTTCATCGCTTAGGGCTGTACAATTGTCAAACTGCGGTAAAAAGGTGAGCGGGGGAGATGAGAGTAATAGAGGATCCTGCACAAGCCAGAGCCTCTGCTTTGCAATAAACCATTTAATTACATTTTTAAGTCAAGTATTTGAATAACTTTGCATAATGACAGAAACTTAATGCATGCACCAGTTGCTCTTTGCTCCTGCACAGAGATCAGATACACCCTTCCCTTCCTTTAATTTAATAAAGGAGTTGGGTAGTTTTATTTTTGTATTTATGAAGCTCCGAGTTAATAATTGATGTGATGACATAGGGCAGCAATTGTGGAATAAAACATTTGCAGGATACCAGAAGGAAAGGAATGAATTGCAGATTAAGGAGGGAGGAGTACTGTAAAGTCTGGCAGCGAGAGGGCAGCAGGTGGACTGATCACTATGTCCGAGCTGAGTGGTATAGAGTGGTTGGCACTAAAAGAGTTAACGGTTAAATTGTCTTTGTTCAAAGGAATGTCAGATGAAACAAAGCAGTTTCTGCTTAGAAAAAGCTTATTTAGTTTTGAAGATTTGTACTTCAGTACACGCTGGCTCAGTGCTATGGAAGCTACACAGCTCTCTGTTACTGGTTGAACCAAGGTCTTATGACTTGTATAGATAAGGCACCAGCTTATTAGTAAAATTTCTATAAATACATTTAAATATCATTATACTCACACCTGGGGGTAAATGTATCAAGCTGACAGTTTTTCTACGGGTTTGACAAACCAATCAGATTCTAGCTATCAATTATTTAGTACATTCTACAAAATGATAACTAGAATCTGATTGGTTGCTATAGGCAACATCTCCACTTTTCAAACCCGCTGGAAAACTCTCAGCTTGATACATTTACCCCCTGATGTATTTTCTCTAGTCTGCTTAGCCTTGAGATATATACTTTTCTAGTCGTTGGCATAATGTCATATGTTATACACTTGCGTGATTGTGATATGTCTGCGCAATCTGTTCTTCACAATTGATGTCTTTGTCTGAGTTAATCAGAGGTTTTGCAAACACGAGACCTGTGTGTATTTCACCGACTCTCCGGCTGGCCGTATTAATCTGATACACATTATCTGATCACTGACCACTCGAGAAATATCGCAGTCAGCACTTTTTAGCTGGGACACTAAGTGTCAGTATGTCATTGTTCTCCGAAACCCAAATGTCAGTGTGCCATTGTTCTGGGATCGCCAACCATCAGTGTGCCATTTTGTTGGGACACTAAACGGCAAAACATCATTGTTTTGGGGCCCCTTGTGTTAATGTACCATTGTTTGGGGACCCAAAATGTAATGTTTTCCAATAGCATGAATAGAAAAAAATCACCCTACCAAAAAGTTGTGTATCTCTGGACAGCTCGGAACATTTACAGGACCAATAAACAAAATTTCTATTTTTTTTTATTTTATATTCACACTTTGTTCAACAGACAACATTGTAGAACAAATACAATGAGAGAAAACAATATGACATAACTATTGGTAAATCATGACAAAAGGGTTTATAAATAACAAAGGGTTTTTTCCAATGATTTTGTAAAGGATGAGAGACTAGAAGGAAAGCCTAGAAGAAAAGGAAAGAAAGAGGTACGGGGGAAGGTTAGGGCAGAAAACGCTCTCATTTACATGCTACCCGGAACGGGGGAGCCATGTAGTCTGTACCATGGGGTCCATGTCGCGTGGAATTTGGTAAGAGTGTCGTTAAGGAGGACTGGGATATATTCCATGGACGAAATGAGCCATAATCTATTTATCAGTTCTGCTTTGGTAGCGGGAATTGTCTTTTTCCAAGCTGGGGCTATCGGTAGTTTACAAGATTGGCTATCCTGAAGTGTCAGACGATCCGTAGGTTTGCTTATAGATGGGGCAGCTTTGTTCAGCAAAAAAATTGCGGGGTCTCTAGGGATATGAACAGCTTTGAGTTTGGTTGGAGAAGGGTAAGTGCATTGTTCCACAATGGTTGGACAATGGGACAGTCCCACCAGCAAGTGGGTACCCTGTCCACCACATCCTCATCAGCATCTGTCTGGTGTTGTTGGGAAAATGCAATGAAGTTTAGTTGGGACTTGGAACCATCTCGAGTATACTTTATAAGCCGTTTCCCTGACACTCATGATGATGAATGCCATTTGTTTCCGAATTGTTGACCACCCCTCGCTATACAGGGCCAGCCCAAGGTCCCCCTCCCATGCCTCCTTATGGGGATCCAAAGGAGGTAAGTTTAGCTTGAGGAGGAAGAGGTATAGCATTGATATATATCTTTTACACCCCACCGAATAAATACAATTGCGCTCAAAGGGTAGTAATTGTCTGAGTTTTTTAGTATGCGTTTGTGAGTATTTAAAGCTACGGATCTGTTCAAAATTTTTATTTTTATATAAGAAAAAACAAACTAAAATATAGGCAATAATTTCAGGAACTTCCACGAATTACACGGGACAGTGGAAACACAATGTTTTTCAGACTATCTGTGTAACAGCAAGAGAGCCAATCAGAGGCTTACATGAGTTATGTCACGGAATGCAACTGTTTACACATACAGTGGAAGGTTAGAACCTGATAAGTGAATAATAATTGTGTTCTCTTGGAATAAAAAGTCCCAAGGTCAAAGAAAGTCATAGTATCAGTGACCAGTGACCTTCCCTAATTGCCATTCAGAAGGCAGATAATGAGGAGGGCAATTGGCTAAACTGATGTAAAAATGTAAAGATTAAAATGCAAAAACTTAGCTATCAATAATATATTTCTATTCTATATATTTATTTTTAGTTTAATTCCCATTTACTATTAATGTAAACCAACCAGCCATATCACACTGAAATGACACAGAGGAATGAATTTAGTGGATAAACCTAGTGAGGAGAACATTCGTACTAATCGGAGCCACACTCACCCTATAGGGAGCAATGCTGCATTATATAGGGATTATGTTAGGATCTCATACATTTCTCATAAGGATGAATCAGTCTCTTATATAGGTTCAAGTTGCTATTTTGACAATTGGTCTTTTGTATAAAACCATCAGTATGATAACTGAGCCCCGACATCGTGGGGGTTTATGTTGTGCTTGTAGACTGGGAATCATTAGCAGCCGAGGACAATACCTGAAGGGAGCTCTGTTATTTGGCTGAAGTATCTGGCTCTCTTCGACGTGTCAGGATTTGGTTCCAGTTACAGGCACCGCCCTCGGGGTGGGTTCGTTGGTTGCAGTCAGCCCAGAAGGGGTGCAGACCCTCTAATACTTGGGGTTTATGGATAGCCAGTTGTGTAAGAGTGCAACCTGGGAGGAAAATATCCAACATTTAGTTTATATCAAGAGGGTAAATGAGCCTCATTTTGATATGTTTGGAATTGGTTCTAACTGAGATCTGTATGATTACTCCTCCACCATGTTTTTATCATGATTAATAAACTTGACCTTTAAATTTGTCCTTTATTCAATTATAATGTTTTGGTTATGGTTTTATGGAGACATGGCAAAGAGTGAACTTCCGCAGTTAAGCATTTTAACATTAATAGCACTGTTTACCCAGAAATTAAATAATGATAAAATTCTCTTTAAAGTGGACCCCTCGAATGCTGATTCCTAGTGACTGGATAGGCTGCATTTTCAGTGATGTCACTGGTTCCTTGTGAATGGATAGGCTGCATTCTCAGTGATGTCACTGGATACTAGTGACTGGATAGGATGCATTTTCAGTGATGTCACTGGTTCCTAGTGACTGGATAGGCTGCATTCTCAGTGATGTCACTGGATACTAGTGACTGGATAGGCTGCATTCTCAGTAATGTCACTGGTTCCTTGTGAATGGATAGGCTGCATTCTCAGTGATGTCACTGGTTCCTAGTGACTGGATAGGCTGCATTCTCAGTGATGTCACTGGTTCCTAGTGAATGGATAGGCTGCATTCTCAGTGATGTCACTGGTTCCTAGTGAATGGATAGGATGCATTCTCAGTGATGTCACTGGTTCCTAGTGAATGGATAGGCTGAATTCTCAGTGATGTCACTGGCTCCTAGTGACTGGATAGGCTGCATTCTCAGTGATGTCACTGGTTCCTAGTGAATGGATAGGATGCATTCTCAGTGATGTCACTGGTTCCTAGTGAATGGATAGGCTGAATTCTCAGTGATGTCACTGGCTCCTAGTGACTGGATAGGCTGCATTCTCAGTGATGTCACTGGTTCCTAGTGAATGAATAGGCTGCATTCTCAGTGATGTCACTGGTTCCTAGTGAATGGATAGGCTGCATTCTCAGTGATGTCACTGGTTCCTAGTGAAAGGATAGGCTGCATTCTCAGTGATGTCGCTGGTTCCTAGAGAGTTAATAGGCTGAACATTGGTTCAACTTACAAAATGACTGTCTTTACTCTGTGAGATTGGCAGACAGAAAAGGTAGATAGTATGTTGTGTCTTTTTATTTCTGTCAACTTCCTGATTGAAAATTCAGGGCAAATAGGTCATGTCCTTGATCAACCCAAACAACGCCCAAATCTTCCCAAACCAGATTAAAATTAATAGAATATGTAGAAGTGTTTATTAAAACAATTTTACCTTATTTGTGACCGATAATGAGGTGACCTCTGTGACGTGAATAAACTTTAGGTCACCTGTGTCATTGGATCCCGTTGAATGTTAGTCTGGATTCCTATTTCTCTTGGTTCAACCCACAAATTGGCTGTCTCTGTTCAGTGAAGTTCTGTTGCTAAAGCCCCCAAAAAATTCTGTTTTGCCACCATTCAGTCAAATTCCATTTTGAAAGTTGCAAATTGATACTAATTTCACTCGGTTTGGAGAACAATATTAATAAAATACCCCCCTTCCCCTGACATTAGCGCAATGCTCATATCACAGTAAAATACATAAATAAAAGACATAATGTAAAGACCTATGCTATTATAGGGAATTGTAGGTGTAATTAGCACCTAAAGAACACTTCCCATCACCTCCTATATGAAATAATGTTACCGCCAGTTTTTTAACAGGGACGGGTTGCCCGATTTTTCACTAGGAGTTATTTATTCATCTAATATTAGGCAAATTAAAAACAATTCACAAATGAATTCACCTGCAGCGACTCTCTGAAATCCCGCACAATGGATTCACGCCGTATATACTGTGCAGAGGACAGATACAATTTAGAATATGAATCACTTGGGTTTATTTAGCAAGAAGATCCCTAAATAATTTGAATTGTCTCAGAATAAAATTCTTTTTAACACTAGTATAATATTTATGCTTGACTGAAAATACTAAATAAAGAGCATTTTGTATAAAGGTTAAAACCATTTCCTTTATACAGTTTTCATATAATTTTTTTTTTTTCCCGTTTGGTTGAACTTCGTTATTTTATAGAACAGAAAGTTACACTAAAGATATTGCTAAAAACAGCATCATTGGGTTTTCTCACCTACCAATTAAAGTGGAGTTGAAAGTGTGAAACGGCATTTTTCATTTTTGGCCTGTTAGCAAGTTTGGCAAACTGAGGAATCCTGATCATTATTTCACTGTTAATCACTGGGAAACTCATTCACTCTGACATAAGATCTTATTTTTGCTACCAATCATTCTTTGCAAAGAAAAGTAACAGACGTTTAACAACTTTTCCCAGAAAATTCTATTTCCGATGAAATGTTTCATTTTTGTGTTGTCTGTCTATTAGACACAAGTAATATGGTTCACCTATAGAGGCATAATTATCGAACCTCGAGAAGCCTCACTTGCCCTACACATTATAGGGTCCCCCAGGGGGTAAGATAACTGCCCCATACATTTTCACGGAGAAGCCTCAAACCAGCATCAAATCATTGGGGGAAAGAGATTTCCTACTAGGAAGTCATTGCTGGATTTAACTGATGCGCATGCGCATATGCACTCAGACTGGCCTGGTAAGGCAGTAAGTAAAATGGTATTTTATTGATAATTTGCAGCGATAAGCGATTTCTCGTGGCAAAAAAAATCCCCCCTTATTGCCGCAAACCCAAACTGCCTTCTTAAGTGGGTCTTCTAGTAATTGAAATATGTAGATATGTTATAGACAGGAGGGTGTGGCCAACAAGGAGGGGGGGAGTCTTCAAGCTGAAGGATTCATTTGATTGGACAAGTAGTCCTGCTCTGGCAGTGGAGAGCTGCATGTGACGATTCCCATCTAATCAGGAAGAGCCATCTAGTGGGAAGGACATTACCCACTGCAAAGCTCAGCATGGCCCCACTGTGTCGCAAATACGGCTTAAACAGCTCAAGCAGCCCATAAACAAGGCTAAACCGAGCAGTGTTTTAGAAGAAAAGCAAAAAAATTGTATATTTGATTGAGAGGAGTGCTACTAAAGTGATAGGACCAGACATTTACATTCTGCACTTCTAACAGGTCTAGGCACACTTCTAGGCTGTGGAGAGGTCTAGCGAGAGCGGACGTTAGGTATGCCCCCAAAGAATTTAAAATCTGAGGGATGTAGGGGTTGGGACCCAATTGCTATTTCCCCAAGGTCCAGGTTCAGATCACTGAAGGCTCCAGGCACAAAACCTCTGACACCACAAGACCCACCTCATCCAGTAGAGGGGCCCTTTCTAAACATAAAGGGCCCCACTCACCCTCATTTTATTACACCCCCCCATAATCGGTGGTCACGTAATCTGTAAGAATGGCCAGACGTCATCTAATTACCACCAATTATTACAGAGGTTGCACACTCCAAAAACTGGTTCTACCAGAAAGAGAGAGACAGGCCCATCAAGCCCAAACGTTCAATCATTCTAATTCCGTTGATCCAGAAGAAGGCAAAACAGAATCCCAAGTTCATCCTTCATAGCTGATGAAAGTACAATAAACTTGACAGACACCTCCTAATATTTCCAGTGGTAAAATCATGATGACATCCCCTTTCCACTTAGACAACCCCTGACTCTTGACATACCACCCTTACTCATGAGGTCGGCCCCTTTCTGATAGACCCTACCCCTTTTGACCTCTGAAATTAGGACTGTAATAGACCTGAGCCCTAGACACAGGTCTACTCTTAGCTAAATCCAGCAATGACTTCCCCGTAAGAAATCTCTTTCCCAGTCTTGATTTTTTTTTTTATGTCAGCTAATATTAAAACGCTGACACCCCCACCTCTCTCCATCATTTATAAAGTCGTTTTGTCTGTCTCTTCCTGAGTTCTGTTACTCCAGGCTGCAGCCAATCAGACTGCTGGGATTAGCTGTTGAAAAACAGATGCGAAATGAATAATTGACAAATATCTCAGTGGTGGAATTGGAGTATACTGCTTCTCTTTCTGTATAATTAGATGATAACTTCAGGGTGCTTGTTGTTTCTGAGGTAATGAATGTGTCCTAATAAATGTATCAAATTAACAACAAGCAGTCTCAATTTATAACAATTATGGTTTCATTTACGATTTTTTTTTCTCCCTGTCAGCGGCTGTGGATTTGCAGCTTGTATTTCAGAACACAAAGGCAGATAGAGACAGTAACATTTGTTTTGCCTCTGCTCCCATTGTCTAACTTTACTTTGAAATGATGCACCCTAATTAATATCAGGGTTCAGCCATTATTCTAGACACAGTAGATGGGATCATCTTGTTATTTGGTTTTGCAGACAAGAGGGGGAGGGTGGATAGAGAACCACCCTGTCTGGTCTTTCAATAGGACGTTTTCTATTGTATTATGTTATAAGCGGTGGTTGGAAACCATCACTTTCGCCACTTAATCATAATTAGAACCCTAAAGCTGGGTACACACTAATGCAAGTTACTTCAGATGTGATTTCTGTAACGATTTTACCAACGACTGAAAGGCCCGATGAGCAGCCGATTCATGTGTACACACCTACACGTTTTACCTTCAGATCTGTGACCATAATGATCTACTAAACAGATCGTGACTCTGTACACTCTACAGATATCTGCCTACACTGCTGGGCGTGAGTGTGTACACACTGCCATATTTGTCTGTCAATGTTCTATCGTTGATCGTGATTTTTTAGGAAGTTTAGATAACCAAAATGAAACGATGCCATGTGCTTTGGTATGATAAAACATAATGTTGGAAGCGTTCACACTCATGCAATATCTGACCAAACGGTCGTTTATCGGGTGATCTGCACAATGATTGCATAGGTGTGTGCCCAGCTTTAGACTTTTAGATTTTTCTCCTAAAGAACCCTATAGTTTAGCCTAATTTTTGGCTTAATTTACTAATGCGGGGACAACAGTCACATCGCTGCGTAATGCAATGGCAGTATATATATGAATGGTAGTTATTTAGATATCTTATCTAGTAAAGCAAACTCTCAGTTTTGCAGTTTGATGCATAGGTGCACCAAGCCCTCCCCAGGACCTGCTCCTCCCACCGGTACCTGCAAACGTTTGCACCTTCTGTAGGTGCTGTTATATTAACATGTAGAAATCATAAAGACAGGTACATTTGCACATAAAATAAGCACATGATGAGACATATTTTCCACATTTGTAAATGACCCTTAATTTCTTAATACATGGAAACAGTATATAATCATTTGTTCATAGACTAGGACACAGCTTTCACAGTAGCTGGAGGTGTTATTGTTTTGGGACCTACCTTCAGAGGTGGATTTATACATTTTGCTCGGCCATTTTGGTAGATTTTGCACTTTGCCAGCTGCTTGGCCTCAGTCATGGCAAACAAGACCTGTGTCTTATTTGTCTATACAAAAATTGGATGGATCTGACTGCCCAGGGACCAGATCATAGCGGGTCCAGGTAGTGCTGTTGGTTACACCAGGAAAGACCAAGGTCATCGGACAAGCGGATTCAACACCGGTTCAAGTGACTTCCAGGACTCCAATGAGAAGTGGATCAGAACAACTAGACAATTGGGGCAGACTCTCAGAGAGATCTGGATTTCATTTGGTGTAAATTTTTTGCAAGCAGCCCTCCTCTTTTACAAATAGTGCCCAATAGGAATTGATGGTGGACTGTACAGATAGCTTATTGGTTGAGAGGGTGGACTAAGAAATGACCATGAGAAGTCTAAACGATACAGCTCATCAGACAGTATCAGGATCTTCCAGAGGCAGCACATCTATGTAACAGATAACTGGTAGACCGCATGTGCCAGACACTAAGTCTGCTCTCTGTGTATGTGACCAGTTAATGCTACCGGTGGTAATCGAGTTATCGGTGCTGTAAACACTGACACTGTTTACTCCTACATAATTATTCCGATAGGGAACAGAGTGACATAGAAAAAATAACTACTTACCAGTTAAGAGACACAGAGGAAATCCGATGAGAGGACATTGCAACACTTCCAAATGACGTCAGTTGCGTGCGCGACTTGGACATTTCAACTTTTAAAGCGGCAACGCACGGACCCGGATAAGTATTACCTTTGGGTTAGGGGTTAGGGTTAAAGGTTAGGGGTTAGGATTAGGGTTAGGGGTTAGGGTTAGGTTAAAATTAATATTACCATAGTACGTGTCGTTGCCACTTTAAAAAAACTAAAAAAGTTGCGCACGCAACTGACGTCATTTGCAAGTGGCGCGATGTCCTCTCATCAGATTTCCTCTGTGTCTCTTTACTGGTAAATAGTTATTTTTTCTATGTCGCTCTGTTCGTTATCGGAATAATTATGTAGGAGTAAACAGTGTCAGTGTTTACAGCACCGATAACTCGTACTACACCCTTTGCTACATGTGACTCTGACACCGTGAGCTTCTTCCTTCCATTAGTTTCCTATCTATGCTCCGGTTGGAAAGTCCAGAGAGGAACTTGGGTCACTTATGTATCACTAGCCCAGAAGTGATTTGCTTTCAATCACTCAAATTTGCAGAATCTCAGAATTTACCAAGTCAGTCTACGCATCTCTAATCGGGAGCTTATACAGATGAAACAAATCATTTATGAACTACATTTCCATATTCACACAATCTTTTGGTATAAAGGATTAAGGGGCACATTTATCATGTATCGGACAAAACGAAGTTCCAAAAAACTGCTGTTTCTGTGATAAAAAAAAAACCATACTCACCACTGCCTCTTCTGTCGTGCTGTCTCCCGATCTCCTCCTCTTCGGTGTATTTTCTCTTCTTCATGCTACTGCGCATGTGCCGACCGGAGAGCTTGAGGCTGTGACAGGGAGGGATCACAAGATCACTCCCTGCCCATGCGCTGTCCAGCTCTGCTCTCCGGAGCAGAGCTGTACATAACGAAGAACAGAAGTTTTAGCAGCATTTCGGATGATGTACGCCAGCCTCAGCTGGTACATTAACACAACAAGTTCCCGAAAAAAACATTTTTCCGGGACTTGTTAGATTGCGGCCAGGAGCAGTCACCATTCTGTTGTATGGTGACTGCTCGCAAAAACGATCAGGAGTGCAAAGCAGCAGATATCAATGATATCTGCTGCGATGCACCTTTAATAAATTTGCGGAGAGCACATCCTGGCCTAATTTACACGGTAAGTGCACGATAGTGCACTACCGTGCTTTCTTAAATATACCCCTAAATTTGCAACATAGACCCAAAGAGACAACTTTGCAAGTTTACTTATATTCATTGGTTAGATGCACGTTCTAGAAGAGAGTGAATGACTAGTTCCTCTTTCTGCACTCACTTGTACTTATCGTCAGCGGTTTGAGCCAAGATTTGCAAAAGTAATTTGTGCTTCTTTCCAAATTTGATGTTGAGTTTGTGACGTACCAGTGGGGGCCACACAAAAACAGAAAACTGCCCGTTAAAAAAATGTAGCATCTGCTTAATAGGTTACTAGCTAGGCACACTCTGGTAAAGCGCGTATCTAACCTTTGGTTTTAAAAAAAGTATAGGGATTATTTCTACCCCCAAAATGTCCAAAAAGATGAACAAATCCATTGATGTTCTTGAGTCATTAACATTTCACCTCTCATGTATCATTCAGTATGTGTAGTTAAATTTTATTGCTGCAAACTATATATATTTTACTATCCTCTTGTGAACCCTGGGTTCAGAATCAGATCAGATTAAGTGGCGGAGACCATAATCACTACACAACTGTTACGGGAACACAGAGAACTGTATAATTTGTTTACTGAAAGTAACGCAGTGATAACAGTTCCTTGCAGAACAGGTACAGGCTTTCTTATTTGTGTGACACTCATTTAATTCTATTATATAAAGGTCAGCTCACAACATTTTTCCAAAGATAGCACTGAAAATGATTTGCTCTTAAATGTGCCCTGGTTTATCAAGGCTGCGGTGTACGTTCCAAACACGGTCTTACTACAAAGAACACGTGCTCTCTGCAGCCTTCCTTTTCCACATATAAATAGACAGCTTTTAAATCTCTCACACATAGCTTTTGTGGAGCCCGTGCGTCAATGTTCGCTTCAAAAGACAAACCTCTAACTACACCGTATCCTTCCTGCCACAAAATAAACTTCTTTGTTAGCGAGTCACCTCTTCCAAAATGATTATTATTAATTCTTATTATCTTTTATTTACAAGGTGTCACTAGGCTTCTGCAGCGCCGTACATAGCAGGTTGCAACATACAAAAACATTACATAAGTACATACCGATAAGGACAAAATCTAATTGGGACGGTGTTGATGGCATTAGCAGTTAACTCATATTAAAAAAAATATATTATTATTATTTTTATGTATTTTTAAGCCAAAAATAGAGCATCCAGTTGATTTGCCCATGTGCAGAGCAACAAGACTGGTCTGGCGCAGTGGAATAATCTGCTCTTACCGCAGCTAGCCAGTATCACCGGCAGCTTAGGTACATAAGGTGATAGGTTCTGTTCATTATACTGTACATTAATTTCTATGGGACAACTGTCTACAATTAAGGATTGGGGAAGGAGGTGGTATTGTAGTCAATGGACAACGACTTGAAACTAATTTTCTAATAATAAATGATATTATTATTATTATTATTATTATTATTATTATTACTATTAATATTATCCTTATCCCTAGCCATACCTCCCAACATGTCTGCCCTCAGCAGCTGGTCATTGGGCATGGCCACGGGGCGATGAGTCCGTGCACACGCCCCTAGAGGGCTTCCTAGCACTATAAAGAGCTATGCTGCTCATTACATACCCTCCCCACCCCCCAACTTTCCCTAAAACTGTGCTGCTGAAATGGAGACAGTTGGGAGTCAGGTCCCCAGCTTCCCTTCACACTGACGACGAAAACAAGTTTGCGCTGTGACAATGTTTTGCTATTTTAAATCGGTCGCTAAAGATACTTTTGCTGCCTCTTAAACAGGCGAAACGATTGCAAGTACAGCAGCTTGTATTGTGATAAACAGCATATACAATTATAAGCGGAAACTGGACTGGAGTCTGTTTCAACTCTCCATAAATAGGCCCCCAAGTGTCCATTTTTATCCCGTATAAAAAGGAATTTCTTCATGGGCAGCACAGTGGCTCAGTAGTTAGCACTTCTGCCTCGCTGCACTGGGGTCATGAGTTCAATTCCCGACCATGACCTTATCTGTGTGGAGTCTGCATGTTCCCCCCGTGTTTGCGTGGGTTTCCTCTGGGTGCTCCGGTTTCCTCCCACACTCCAAAAACATACTGGTTAATTGGCTGCTAACAAATTGACCCTTGTCAGTGTGTGTCTCTGTCTCTGTGTGTGTGTGTGCGTGTGTGTTAAGGAATTTAGACTGTAAGCCCCAATGGGGCAGGGACTGATGTGAGTGCTGCGGAATCAGTGGCGCTATATAAATAAATGTTGATGATGATGATGATGATGAAGGAGGTATTTAAAAAGCAAGAAAACAGTTTGCATTCTGTAAGTAACACAGCGCTGAAACCTCTGATATAACAACAAGCACACATCATGTTTGGACAAAGAAACAATGTATTCTCCGCTGTATCCTTGTGTCATGTTACATATCGCGCCGATTAAAAAAAAATAAACAGATAAGAATATGCTATCTGCATTCATGCACATGGAGAGAGAGAAAAAAATATCTCCCCAGCCCGTCAATCATGTGCGGCGCGGGCCAGGAGCGGAGTGAGATATTTTGACAGGATCTGGTAGCCCTGGGAGATGACTGCACCGGGGCAATGTAAGGGGAGCAGAATAAGCCTGTGATTGACAGGAGGCCAAACACACCGGCTTGCACGCCGTGTCCTTTAGTTGTGTTATTTTTGTAATGTTATGTATGAGTAATGCGTGAGAGGTTTCAGAAACAGACAAGACAACAGGACAGCAAGACACTGCCTGGTTCACTGGCTGCATTAAATATTCTGTACAAGATAGTTGCTGTGGCACTTGGGAATATGAACAATAGGAATAACATGGTAAACAGCTCTAAATGTTAAATTCAGCACTGTGGCCCCCGTCGGTTCTCACGTCCTCTCAGTGGTACCAAGATTTAGTGCCCATCTTGTTGCTATTGTCGCTGTCGTTATTCATCGCACATACAGAGGAATCTGTTCCAAACAGTTATGTGACACAATGGCACCGTCAGGCTGGAAAATCTTATATTACCAGTTTTATAAATATCTACGACACTTTTTTTCGTCACATATCACAGTGATAGAAAATCAGTTATGGATGCAATTTAGAGGTGGGTTTCCACACCACGCCACCAGTGGGCGTGACCAGCATGCATGGGGGATTGGTATAATTTTAAACAGTGCATGGCTGCTCTCCAACTCTTCCTATCCCCATAATATACATGGGCAATGCTACGTGCACTACTGTTAGGTGCACTCAGCTCTCCCTTTTCAAGCAGAGCCGTGTGAAGCGGGGGCAGGGTCCAGTCACCTTAATTATACTGTGCCCCAGGTTTGGAGTGGAGTTTCCAGGCACTAGGAAACCCCTCCTCGGTTTTCCTATGGATACTATGGAAAAGTTTGAGAGCGATTCTACATATGTGTGACCGCGTGGGGCAGTGCAGATTTACAGCCATGGACAGAAATTCCTATCACGAGAAGGTAGCAGAGACCAGTGCTTGTGATATTTCAGCAGATTCCCCTGCGCAGGGGAGGGCTGGCAAATTTTATGCCGGGGTGGGAGGGAGAGGGGGGTTTGGCAAGACTTGACTCAGCAGCCTATTGGGAACATTTTAAAGGAAATAAAAGCAGGTGGCCCTGTGACCCAGGCTATGCTAGTCAACTATGTTACTGGCCCGGAGCAGATGCCCTTCTGCCCTACGTCATGCAGGTACGAATACACCATACGTGAGATACAATGTATCTACATACAGGAAATTTATGGAACAAGAATTAAGGACAAATGAGCAGTGTATTGGGCGAAACATGTAAAGCTTAAATGAATTAGATTAGCTGTACAAGACGTGCACTGTGGAGTCCGCCTTCCAAACCATGTATATAT
Source organism: Mixophyes fleayi (assembly GCF_038048845.1). Taxonomy (NCBI): domain Eukaryota; kingdom Metazoa; phylum Chordata; class Amphibia; order Anura; family Limnodynastidae; genus Mixophyes; species Mixophyes fleayi. The sequence goes on from NC_134403.1 coordinate 370,104,310, forward strand.
ATATATATATATATATATATTAGAGATGGTCATTGACCCCCGTGTTTTGGTTTTGGCTTTGGATCTGGATTGCCTTCGGGTTTTGGTTTTGGCAACACCGCCCTTTGCGTGTTTTGGTTTTGGTTTTGGTTTTGTTTGGTTTTGTTTTGCAATTTTGTTTAAAAATCTAATTTTTTTGGCCTAATTTAACCTAATTTAGTACTCCACCTGTTTCTTGGATAAGTAAGGTAATTCTAAAGCTAATAAATTAGGAAAAAAACTGTTTAATCCCTGGTAGGCCGTCCTTAATTCTGCACACAAACCAGATTGTCTTCTTCTCCATCTATGCCTATTGGCAATGTAGCCATCGTCTTTGGGTGTATATTACACCCTACACTTATAGTTAAATATAAAAAGAAATGGACAAAGGCAGTTTGGTGTCTGTCTGTATAGCCCCCCCTTCCTCTTGTAGTTAAATAGAAAAGAAGCAGCCTGCATAGACTGTACAATATAAAACAAAATGGACAAAGATAGTTTGGTGGCTGTTTATGAGCCCGCCCCCCCTCCCACCTCCACTTGTAGTTAAATAGAAAAGAAGCAGCTTGCATAGACTGTAGAATATAAATAGAAATGGACAAAGGCAGTTTGGTGTCAATCTGTATCAGACCCCCTCTCCACTAGTAGTAAAATAGAAAACAATTCAGCCGGTCTAGACTGTAGAATAGAAATAGAAATAGACAAAGGCAGTTTGGTGTCAGTCTGTATCAGACCACCTCTCCACTAGTAGTAAAATAGAAAAAAAACAGCCGGTATAGACTGTACAATAAAAATTGAAACGGAAAAAGGCAGTTTGGTGTCTGTCTGTGTATAACACCTTACCCTTATCGTGAAATTGACAAAACAGCAGCTTTCAAGACTGTACGTGATATAGAAATGCCCCAAGTCCCTTTCCTATTTGGGGTTAGATTGCACCCTACACTTATACTTATAAATATACTTATAAGTATACTTATTTTTTTTTGGCTTTACCAGATGACGTACAGGGAAGACTACCATCAGGACTGGTGCCAGCATCTGCTTGCTGATCCTGTTCTTATGTGGACTGCTTTGAATCAATTTTAATGAGCCTAAAGCACTTATAGTGCAAAATATTCTATAGATAGTGCTGCTAGATAAGACTTTTTGCAGCCAGAAAAATGATTGTTTCACACTGGGGAATATGAGACACACCAAAGCACTTGTAGTGCAAAATATTCTAAAAAAAAATGCCTCCTCTATCCTCCTCTCTTCCTGCTCTAACAATTGCTAGAAGAATTGCTAGCAGAATTTCAATAATAATAGAAAGAATAAGGTATACAATAATTGCTCTGTCCCTGCTCTAATGCAGCCTGTGACCTAACCCTGCTCTCTCCCTCTATCAAATGGCGATGGATTGCTGTGTAGGCTGGTATTTATGTGGCTCGGTACTCGGATAGGGGAAGTTCTGGTGGGTTCGGTTCTCGGGGAACCGAGCCCGCCCATCTCTAATATATATATATATATATATATATATGTATGCGCTGATCCATAAAGGTAGGTGCAGTTCCCGTATCTGCCAACTTTAATGTAATAAGAATCGGGACATTCTGCGCACAAGGAGGGGGTGTGAACATGTCATGTTGGGGCGTGGTTATACCATTTTGGGGCGTGGTTATACCATGTTGGGGCGTAGTCACATCATGTTGGAGCATGGTTAAGTCATGTTTGGGTCTGGTCACATCATGTCGTGGTGGGCCATGACACTTGTGAGGCCCTGTGGCACCTCCTTATACCTCCCTACATGCCTGTCCCCACCAAATGGACAAGGGGAAGGTCATGCCCACCTCTCAAAGGAGGAGTGGTCATGCCCCCAGAGGGCTGCCTAGCACTGTAAAGCACTAAGCTGCCCATTACATATCCCTCTTCTCTCAACATTCCCTCCCAGGGACAAACAAGGTCCCGGTCAGGACAGCGGGACCCTAAAATCAGGACACTTGGGAACTATGCACTTACCGCTTCAAAAGCCAGTGCAGGGAGTCTCTGCGCATGCGTCAGTCAGCATTACGGCTTTGGCATATGCCCTGGACCTAAGAGCTCAGCTAAGGGCTCGCAGTTCCACATTAAGCAAAAAATATAATAATTTATGACTTTTGTTATAAATAAAGTGTACAAAAGTAGCAAAAACAAATGTAAAATACCTTTATTTAAAAAAAAACCTGAAAAAATGCTTTATTTTACTAATAATGCATTTTTTCCTTGCCTGCGCCCCCAGGTATAGCCATCCTGAGATGGTGATAGCGAAAGAGGATGGCGGAAGCTTATGCTGGATTTTGGGCTCTTCATCCTTTCAGAAATAGACCATTGTGTTGTAGAAAAACTATAACAATACAGAAAGATTAAAAACAAAAAGTAATATCAGAGACTGTAGACACCGGGGTGCTTGGAATGCTCGGGAGTTTTGCTGCTGTCTGTTGCGCCTACAGCCAGAAGTGTTTATTACCTCTGTGTGTCTGTCTCTTCCTCTCCTCCCGTCTCACCAGCCGGCTGGGTGGCACACAGACCAGTCTCGGGCTCCTCGTGCATAATCACACATGTCCTACACAGTCCCACTGACAGCACAGCGTCTCCGAGGTGAACAGCTGTGCAAATCTCCTCTGTAATTGCTTCCTATTAAACTAAAACACAAACAACATAGAAATGAAATGAATCTGAAGGAAGGAAAAACTTTGCGTTAGGAGATTGTCTCAGACAGACAGGAAGGAAGTGAGTGATCTGCGGAGATTTGCATGTACATGGAGGTGCTGGGGGTGTAGGGGGATATTTGGCACATTTACAGTATTTAGAGATTAATGAAATGTACAAAACCGTTCTTCCAAATATTCGCTTCATTCTGTATTTGGCTGCAAAGTTTTGCACATTTCACAGATGGGATTTGGTCTTAGTCCAACTCTGAGTCTGTATCAGGGGAATTTTGCACCTGTGTGAAACACTTTGTTCTGCTGCAAAACTCTAAATAAATTCTATATTTTGCAGCACTTTTGAATATTAGTTTCTGATTTAATTTTTTCTCCTAAAATACTGCTTGGTTGAGGGTCAATAAACTATTCATGAGTGAGGGGACGTCAGTATTGTCTTTTTTAAACGTGTCATTTTTTTAGTACACTGGTAGTATTGTACCTATAAACACACAAGTTATATTCAAATCCACACCCAATGGGCCCTCTCAGTAGCTGGACCCTGTAGCAGCTTCTGCCCATGTTGCCCAATTCTTCACTTCCCTGGTAGTTATTCTCATGCTGAAATACTTTGATTACCAGGTAGTTAATCTCATGTTGGCATCCTTCCCTGCCCCAGTAGTTACTCTCATGATGGCATTCTTTGCTGTTCTGGTAGTTACTCTCTTGCTGGCATCCTTTGTGACATGGTAGTTACGCTCACACCAGCATCCGTTGCTGCCCTGGTGGTTACGCTCACACTAGCATCCGTTGCTGCCCTGGTGGTTACTCTCACACCAGCATCCATTGCTGCCCTGGTGGTTACTCTCACACCAGCATCCGTTGCTGCCCTGGTAGTTACTCTCACACCAGCATCCATTGCTGCCCTGGTGGTTACGCTCAGACCGGCATCCGTTGCTGCCCTGGTGGTTACTCTCACACCAGCATCCGTTGCTGCCCTGGTGGTTACTCTCACACCAGCATCCGTTGCTGCCCTGGTGGTTACTCTCACACCAGCATCCGTTGCTGCCCTGGTGGTTACTCTCACACCAACATCCGTTGCTGCCCTGGTGGTTACGCTCAGACCGGCATCCGTTGCTGCCCTGGTGGTTACGCTCAGACCGGCATCCGTTGTACTTGCACTGCTGGGACTTATTTTAAAACGACCAAAATTAGATCAGCAAAATAAATATCTGTCAATCATAACATGAGTATATATTTAATACTCCAGAACATGTTGATTTCCCGATGTCATCTCCGGCAACAATTGTACTACTGTACTGTATGTCTGTGCAAAATATCTTCATGATCTGTGGGCTGCAGTATCAGAGCTCAACCATTATAACGTTATTATGCACGTTAACCCCTTCACTACACAGCTGCTGAGAGGCGAGTTTTAAAATATAATCTTCACTGATGTTTGTTTGTTGGGCTGATTTGCACTCATTGTATCAGCAGAACATATATGGAAGACTTCTGTTTAAAAAAAATGCTTTTAAAATTAGTCATCTGGCAAATGTGATACATCCACCCTCCCAGGGGTTTTATCAGAACTTTAAACGTTATCTTAGCTGGTCTGCAACTTAGTCATTTATATTCCTGGTGACTTGTAATATCCTTATAATCTTACAACAAATTATCCTCCATATCATTCCCCATTCCCTAAGTATCACACAGTTCTTCCAGTGTGGAGTGTGGCACTTTGGGAATGAAAGAGGTAAAAGCTTAATCTAAAGGGCTGCATTGGCAATCTGCTGTTCAGCGTAACCCTACATTTTTATAAAGCTATATTAACCAGATCTCTTGGATTATAGGGTGGAATGGTGCTGATGAGCTTACAAAGCTATTTGATTTCTGGACAATCTTAGAATCCCATATTTTTGCACTCCACATAGCTGTCCTTGTCTCTATACTTCTATCTGGCTGTACTATTGCGCCAACTACCCCCAAATCTCTCGGATACATGATTAACACTGTCTCATTTTCTGTAGACACGAATGAAGTATAAAGTCCTGTCTACCTCTCGTTCCTTCTTCCTTATCCAATCAGCCCTCTGTGTTTCAGTAACACGTCCTTTAATTGCTGGTTTGACAGTTAGGTGAAGAGAAAGGTTTATTATGTCTAAGGCAGGGATCTGAATATTCTATGCATGAGATACTTATATTATGCAGATAGTATTAGGGCTATTCTTAATTCAGCACTTTCATTTACAAGAGTGAGGGGGCAGCCCCAGGAAGTGAGTTAAAGGAAAATGCAACATGTTTCTTGTTTTCAGGTTCCTGGATTGTGATTGGGTAATGAAGATTTTCCGTGTTTGTGCCGCCAATTTGCAGGAAATAAATCTTGTTTTATTATACATTAAAATCCTAATAGAGACATGCTTGTCCCATTGTTTCAGCCATTAATCGGTGTCTTTGTGCTGTTATACAAGACAGACTGGGTAACCGTTCATCTATCTATCTGGTCAGCGTGCAATTTTCCCGCATGTTACCTTCCCAGCAGAGCTCTAGCGAATCTCACTGCGCTGTCCAGGTGATATATTCTTGATAAATAGCGCCAATATGATATTTTTTATCGCCTGGATAAGTAGCAATAATAAAAAAAAAAATACTCCTAATTGCTGTATTTTTTATAACTAGGACCCATAGTCACAAACAAGTTCTTTAAGGACAAAACTGACACAAATCTGCACCAATCAATATTGGACTCTTCAAATCATGTTAACAACATACAGTTAGTTACCCACTAGATCATATCTGTGAGATTTGTATTAAATCCGCTTTTACTTTTTTGTTTTTACATTGTCTAATATGTAGATATACAATATTTTCCCGCAATAAAGGGACCGTAGTACCCTTAATATGTGGTTAGTCACAGATTTAATATGTAAAAAGTATAAACATTCTTGTAAATACACAAGAAAAGTAACAGCACGAGTGATCACTCCAAAGTATAGTACTAAGATATATATCCAGGTAACAAGAGTATACATCAGGCACAGGTTGGTATAGATGCATGGAGGAAAATTCCCATAAATGTTCACAGTAGGATCAGACATAAATATACATAAGAATCCATATGAAACAGGCACTATTCTCCACAGACCTATGGAGGAAGTGCCCCCAAAAAAAAGTTAGTATCCAGTGTTGATAAAGAGGGAAACAAGTCAAATGGTCCCAGTCAACTGTATCCAGAATCACAAATGGAAGGGAACTCGTGATGGATATTTACGATATGTATATTTATGATGGACGAGCATAAATGGTCTGAGATGATACTACACCAATAGTGACAGTACGTCGTGTTTATCGTGGTCGTGATTGCAAAAGTTCCATAACTGAGGGAATGACAGCAAAAGACAGCGGTCAGAGGTTGTGGGTATGGACCCTATACTCTGGTCGATTCCCCGGCTTCTCCGGTCCATGAGCTTCTCCTCAATACTTGTCCGCGCACCGTCCTTTCCTTCCAAGCGTGTAGTAATTAAATTCACCAGTGTGTATAGTCTATGGTGTGCATGCGAATGCGTCCGAAACTATTTCCGCCACGGACGCGCGTGAAGGGTGTTTACCATCACTAGTTCCCTTTCATTTGTGATTCTGGATACATTTGACTGGGACCATTTGACTTGTTTCCCTCTTTATCAACATTGGATACTAACTTTCTTTTAGGGGTACTTCCTCCATAGGTCTGTGGAGAATAGTGCCTGTTTCATATGGATTCTTATTTATTTCTGATTCTACTGTGAACATTTATGGGAATTTTCCTCCATGCATCTGTGCTAACCTGTGCCTGATGTATACTCTTGTTACATGGATATATATCTTGGTAATACACTTTGGAGTGATCACTCGTGCTGTTACTTTTCTTGTGTATTTACAAGAATGTTTTTACTTTTTACATATTAAATCTGTCACTAACCACATATTAATGGTACTATGTCCAGATTGGGACCTTTTCCCCTCCTCCCTTTGGCTGCATACTACCCTTCATTAGGATGCACAGGTGTCCTTTTTTGCTGTTATCCATTGTCTAATATGTCCCTAGTGATATATGGCAAATATATATTGGGGGAATAAGAAAAAACAACTTTTAAAGTTATAAAAAGCACTGTAGACCGTGGTAGCCAATCAAATTTTGCTAATTTGATATACCTACCAACCTTAGAGAATCTGGCAGCGGGACAGGAGGCGAGACCACTCCCCACGGACGCGTCTCGCACTTTTGAAGTGTTTAAGTGTTTTTAGTTTACGATGGAATTACTCAGCGCTGCCAAAATCTTAGCTTGGAGATTCCTTACTGAACACTCTGACAATCAGTGAAAGGTTTTTTTTTTATACCATTTGAACAATGGAAATAGTTATACATACATACATTTTTACAGTGTTATACAATGTTCCAAAAAGAAGTTAATTATAATATGCAATGAGTTATGTCTCCCTGGGCAGATGAAATGTCCTCTTTGCTTTTCGCTCCCTCAGGCAATGTTGACATCTGGCTTTTTTTGGTCAATTTAAACAGGCATACCTTTAATAGAAATATTACAATTAGTGAAGTCATATTTAGTCTTAAATTAATAAGGATTTCACAACAGATATGATAGTGACATTTTCCAAGACTCTTAACCTTTTACATAATATATTTCTCATTATTAAGATATTGATCAGAGATTCCAGCCTTTCTGAGAATGTTAATCAGAAACTGGTTTCCAGTTAGAAAATAATTTCCACACCTAGGTAGTTTATGTAAGATTTGTGAATACAACAAACAGCTGTGTTTACACTAACTATATGTGCAATCTTTAGTTTTTACAAATAAATTCGGAGTCAAAAGTTTTACACGAGACTCTAATTAATATTCAAAAATACTAGAGAATGAAAGGTATTTTAATCTATATAGGAATTTTAGATTTTATTTCTCTTACTTATTAAAGAGAAAAATACGAGGAACCTACAAGGCCATCAACAAGGCCATCAACAAAGCTGCACCAACATACATCTCCTCTCTTGTCTCAAAATATCTCCCAACTCGGCAACTCCGCTCTGCACAAGATCTGCGTCTCTCATCCACCCTCATTACATCCTCCCATTCCCGGTTACAGGACTTTTTCCGGTCTGCACCCACTCTATGGAATTCTCTCCCTCGCACAATAAGACTCTCCTCTGGTCTACAAGCTTTCAAGCGTTCTCTGAAAATCCACCTCTTCAGACAAGCTTATAATATTCCTCAACCACCCTCTTAACCTCACTACATTACCCTATTACCACCCGTTATACAACTACCCCTTGACCAACATTTTTGTGTGACAGGATCATTTAGCTTATGAGTCACTTTTACCTTGCAGTCTGGCTGGGCCAACTGCAAATGTAGACTTAACCTCATGTGTCAATCTCCCATTGTCCCATAGATTGTAAGCTTGCGAGCAGGGCCCTCTCACCTCTTTGTCTGTATTACCCAGTTTGTTTATTAGTTTATTGTGTTTGTCCCCAGTTGTAAAGCGCTACGGAATATGTTGGCGCTATATAAATAAATGATGATGATGAGGAACTGACGATCAAAGTTACAATCCTATCGGTTTATTAAAATTTACAATTTAACAGTGCACGCACACCATACCTCCCAAATTTCCCACCTGCAGGACAGAGCTGTCCCGATCGGTATGGTGGGACAGAGTGCTCAAATCGGTACAGTTGGGGGTATGTTTTTACAGTACAGCTTAGCCCAATGATGAGCAATATGATACATTTCAGGGCTGCACGGTGTGGCCCTCTAACCTTCAGAAGGGTCGTACATTACCCTTAATCTCAGTAGTTAAAAACAACACATTAATCAAAGAGCCAATTATATGTATTAACAAATCAGCAACATTTTAAACAAGTGTTACACACTATAACAAACAAATCTGACAATAAAGCTGAGGCCACAGGTGAAGGCTTGTAGGGCCGCATACCAGGGCCATCTTAACAACATTATGGGCCCCTGGGCAAAGCAGTGCACCGGGGCCCCTACATATATATCTCTACATATAGATATAGATGTATAGAGATACAGATATAGATATATAGAGATAGATAGATGTACTTGCTCAGTGACCCTTGAAGGTTTTTTATGCAGGTTTTTTTTTGCAGGATTATTTATTCTAATTAAGAGCCCTGCCTATGTGGCCCCCTTGCCCGTGGGGCCCCTCGGGCACCTGCCCATCGTGCCCAATGGAAAAGATGGCCCTGCCGCATACGGCCCTAGGGCCACCTTTTACAACCACTGGTTTAGAACATGAAAGCAAACGTGTAGTTGGTTACTATGGGTTACAATAACGGTTAAATGTGCACCAGTTTAACTATTTCATATTACGTTATACTTTTCACATGCTAGTAATAATATTATCATCACCATCAACATTTATTTATATAGCGACAGCAAATTGCGTAGTAGAAAAGGAGTGGGATGGAGAGAATCTGTTCCATGTGTTTAATGTGACACAACAGCCTTATGATGTGATCTAATAATAAACGTATATTGTATCTCTGATCATCCTGTAGGACATTAGCGGTTTAGCGCGGTCAGAGATGGCTGCTAACAGAGGGGGCGTTAATGGATTGGCTGCAGACATCTCGGATCTGTTGGGGAAAATCAGATCCAAAACACACAGCCAGATGGTAACATGTGATGTGTCCATGTTTATGGATGTATTCATTAGTCCCACACACACAGAAGTCAGGGCTTTCAGGGCTGGTTAGAGGGATTTGGAGGAGACAGGCTCATAACTGGGCTGCAACGACGCTGCTGTGAATATTATTGTTCCTTGGTTTGTAGGCTGTAGCGGACGGCCCTGGGGTCTGTGCTTGCCAGAGGTGACAGTAGCAGTTTATTTTTCATGCCAGAACTGTATATTCCCCTTATATTTTTATCTATATAATAATAGTTTATAGGAGGTAGGCTGCAGGCATCATCTGTCAATCCAGCTGTTGTGGAACTATAAGTCGCAGAAGACCCTGCCAGAAAAAAGGATTTGTGTCACTCCAGAACAACTCTGTGACAGTCTAAAGGTCAAAGGTCATGATTTTGGGATTTTTCCTGACCGCAGAGTGTTGATTGCAGCCCTCCTTGGGCACCGCCTTCAAACCTGATGATAGTCAGCTCTGTGGTCTAGTTCAGACATGCAGATTTGTTGCAATATTTCCTATCGATTCAACTGTGTTTCTATACTTTGTTTCATAGGTGCGGCCACACCCACTCATTTGCATAATCACAACCCACAATTTAGTCTGTACGCTCTATATTTTGACACTCTCCTTTGTAGAGTGTCTGCACGGCAGTATTTATTGTGTATAACCACATTGACTGCCCAGGAGGCCAGGCAGTGCTGCGTCCTCTAAACTAATGCTCCTGGGTAACTTTGTATCTGCAAATATGTATGTCTGGGCCTAATAGATTTCATGGACTCCACATGTTTGAAATATTTGAATCTATTCTTGAAGTATGTTGTAATTAATAAATATCTTTCAGGGACGATTGTTGCTGAGCCGACGCATTCACACAGGTAGCAGTCTGCAATCCTCATACTCACATTGTTAGTGCATTTGACATTTTGCAGTTTAAAAGCTAATTTTTAAATAAACATCAGCTTCTAATGACCCGTGGATAAGAACATTTCCAGAGACGAGTCTTTAAAATCTGGTACTGTCCCTGAAACTTAGGGACAGTTGGCGATGATGTGAATGGCGCACTTTGAATCAGTTTAAACCTGTAAGATGCAGTTTCTCTACTCCTGAGTGATCAGTTGATCTGGAAAAACAGGGTCAGATGGGCGAACACCCCAATTTCTCAGTAGCAAAACCAATTTTCTCAGTAGTACACCACGTCGCTCTAAAGTAATGATAAGGTTGGAACATGAAAGTGAAGGATATACAGTCTCTATTGTTAAAAATCTGCGCGACCACTTCAACAGGGAGCGTCGTTTCCACTCACTTTCATGTTAGGATGACTGAGCAACGCAGTTTCCTGGTCATTATAAGTTACCTTAAGCTGCGTGTTGAAAATATTGAACCGGTTTTAAATCAAAGCCTCGAACGTCTTTTCTGTACAATCATCAATGGTCCCCAATACAAACTAGCGAACGCCGTTCACCTTGGATGTTTGCCCTTCACAGTCAAGGGTCACCCTTCATGTTTTGAGGTTTGTGTTCACTGTTCATGTTAAAAGTAGTGTTTTTAATTTTTAAAATTTTTTTAAAAACTACTTTTACCAGGTTTGCAATAAAAGACAAAACAAAGTATTTAAAATTGTATTTTAGTTTATACATGCAGGTTCGAATGTTGCTAAACTTTGTCGAACCACCTAGGACACAGTTGAATCTGTTCGACTTTCTTGATCTTTTTTAATGGTTCTGGTGAATTGCGGGGAATTTTCAAACCGATTAGTTGAACCAGTTTGAGAACTCTCTATTGTTAAGTTTAGTCCCTGTACCAGAGCAATAAAAGTTGTTGGTTTGTCTTCTAGAGAGTTAAACACAGCTGAATCATTGCTGCAATACAGATTTGCTAGAGTACCCACCTGGAACATTGTGTCTAAGCCAGAGAGCCGCTGCCCTAAAATGTCAAATAAAGGAAGAACACACACACACACACACACACAATTCATAGAGTTACAGCTGCATTAGTGTAGTACATACAAAGGACACTCCTCAACGAAATTATCTCATTTGCTGGGGATCTTTTTTTTTCGTTTTGAACTGCATGATGGAGAACCGATAAATAAAATGCTGCTTCTAGCTGTAAATGGGATCTGCAAAACTGGGGAACGTTGACAGCTGAAGGTTTTACAGATGGAATTCAGGGAAAGTGTGACGGTTTTATACAATCAATAAAGTAAAACCCATATTTCTGTCTACATTTCATACAGATCTAAGCGGTGTTCTGCATTTTGTTGCACTCGTTTTTTCAGATGTGCATATGTCCATTAGGAATAGTGTTGGTGAATATGTAGGTCACAAGTGACCAGACAAATTTTCAAAACTGTTCGGCGGACTTGTCACCTCATTCTGCATTTGCCTGTGGAATTATGCACATTACCCCAGTAGAAATAGGTCTGTATGGGTGCCAGTCCTACCACAATGACACCGCACAGCCGAATAATTTGGGAGAGGGGGGTGGCAGGTACAAAGTACTGGAGCCCGGGCCTGCCTGGGGGTCCAGTCTGTGTAGAGGGTGGAGCCACCTATTGAGTGTGGCCACGCCCACTTTGGCGGCTGTGGAAGGTGCCCCAAAATGGTCCTGTACTGGGGCCCAAAAATTCCTCTTGGTGGGCATGATCGTGCCAACTCAATTCACAGACTATACAGTATATTCTGCTAAATCTGAATTTGCACTGTGAAATGTCCTTTCTGTAGAAGAAAAGCAGAGCCAGAAGATTGTATCGCCGGAACATGTGAAACAGACTGTTCTGCTGTGAACTAGTGAAATTTCACCGTAATTCAGCTCATCTGCAGAATTAGTGTCAGGTGCCGTCCCCCCGTTCTACACTGTAGAAGCACCGATACGCAATGAACTTAGCTCTTGCGTGAGGTCTATTTATAGTATTAGGGGTTTCCCCGTAATACTATAAATAGACCTCACGCCATGGCTGCCATAGCTATGCTGGTGCTTGTAGTTACACAAGTATCAGCATGCCCACACTGTTTATTGCAGTCCAGGCTGCCTGGGACTTGTAGTTCCACAAAACAAAATGGCGTCTGTTTTTTTGACTATACAATCGCCGTTTATTACCCTACACCCACCGCCAAAAGGTGTAGGAAGAGCCCTAGTGTTTTCAGTACTGGGCTAAGTTTCCCTATGGTGGGGAAGGGGGTGCGCTCGTTTTTTTCGGCGGACCCCACTCCCTAGGGAATCCAGCCCAGCGCTGAACAGCCTGGGGGTTGGTTAGTCATTATGGCAGGGGGACCCCTGCCCCGTGTCCCCCTGCTATAGTGCCGCCAACCCCGGCTGGTTTGCCTAGTGCTGGTTAAGTGAAAATCGGGGGGGACCCCACGGAAATTTTTTCCCAGATTTTCACGCAACCAGCAGTGGGCTGGCAGCACTAGGGTTAATAGTGGTTGGACGGGGGGACCCCACGCTTTTTTTAAAAAACTTTTATCTATTTTTAAACTTTTGACAGCTGCCGGGACGTCCGACTCTTTAGACAGAACAGTGTAACAGTGATGTGTTAGTAATCACGCAGGAAACACAGCAGAGTTAGCTAAACAAGGGAGTGTTTGACATCGCAGCAAAGCGCCAGAGATGACCAGCGCCAGAGATGACCAGCGCCAGAGATGACCAGCGCCAGAGATGACCAGCGCCAGAGATGACCAGCGGTTTTTAAAATCAGAGTAAAAGTCGCAGTTTAATACATCTGGCAACTTGGGGACTAAAATTTGCTACGATTTTAAAATGCTGAAAAAATCAAATCTTGATACATTTACGATCTTAAGTATAATATTCACCAGGTATTGGCTCAGGGCACAGTATAAAGTATATAACACCTGTCTTTTCCAGCAGATATGGAACTGGCTAACTTCAAGCATTTCTGTTACTTTAAAGAACGACAGCACAAAAATATCCACCAGATAGCGTGATGTTTGCAACAAAGTGATTGGCCTTAATGAACTGTAGAGTGATCTAAACTGTGTATGCTCCCAATCAAGACTCACCCCAAAGTGCTGCGTTAGCATTCTCAGCTCCATATCATCATAGATCGAAGTAATGGAATAAAAAAAAAAAATTGTGAGCAGTATTTCAAATACGGAGACATTAAGCCGCCACGGGCCACGGCTGACATTTTCGGCCAGAACTTTTCGTATTTTTTAAATCACTACTTCATTAAAATTACCGGAGGGTGAAATTTAACATGTGCAGACAGTCAAAATATATATATATAAAAAGCATTTTTTTTTCTGGCAACTTCCCTGCTGATAATTTAATCAGTCAGTCTTCTCAGCAGCTACATCTGCGCTCTCCTCTACTGCATGAACTTACTGTAAAACAGCTTTTTAATGTCTGCCTTGAGGTGCTGTATGTATTTTGTTTACTATTTTTACACAGGTGGATTGAAACCTGAGACAATATTTTGATGTGTTTGAGCTTTACAACCTCCGAATAACAGGATATGTTCAGTAAATCATTCAGAGTTGGTTACAAAGAGCTGCAATAAATCTGAGACTGTCCCACCATTACAAATGACTTAGGGGAAGGTTTATCAAAACTTCTAAAAAGGGAAAGTGCCCATAGCAACCAATCAGATTCTAGCTATCATTTCCTAGAATGTACAAAGTGATATCTAGAACAATGTTAGCAACTTTTTACTCCTGGAGGGAAAGAATCCGGAGGGGACGTGAAGTGTGAGGATGGAGGGGATGGCGGTGAAACGAGTCATAGAGACTCCTATCCTGTCCACTTCACTAGGAAGATGTCACGAGGCGGGAGGATGGCCTGATCTCCCGGGAGTATGGGAGACCTTACCGGAATTCGGGAGGCTCCCGGATATTCTGGAAGAGTGAGCAAGTATGACATCCTTCCTATTTACCAAAAACGAGCTTCTAACCCCTGCATCAGTCCGACAGTGCAGAAATCAGAAAAGTGTCATTAGGAGATATGTTAACAGTCTCATAGGTAACAAAAATTATTTTTACAGTCTGAGGGTTTACAAACAGGAGTATTTATTTACTTAATCTTTTAGCTATTTTATTTTAGACCGGAAGGTCTAAAAAAAACTCACTTGCTGCGCTTTTATATTAACCAATATTTGAGGAATAGATGTAATAAATTCTGTAACAATTAACTCTGTAAGACTTAAATGAGAAAGTCTCCAACTAACATGTAGTACTCGGCGTCCTGATATGAAAACCTTCGAGGTTCTGGTTCCCAACTGTGAGTGAATTACTTACAGCTGGTTTGAAAAAATAATTTTTTTGTCTTGCAACAAAATTTATGCTTCATTTAAGAACAAAAGTTTGTAAATGTGTTTATAAAATTTGAATACACAAATGCTTTTATTGTCTGATGTCACTCCATTCATGCCACTAATTTTTTGCAGAAACTCTGTACTCTCTTACGTAGAATGGTGTTTTTCCTTCCTAGCGTTCCTCTTGGTGTTCCCAGAACTTGACCAGTCTTATATAGTTCTGGTTGACAGGCCTATGAGCTAGGACAGCGGTGGGCAACTGATGGTTTACAAGGCTTTGGTAACAGATACGTGTAGCCATATTCTACCAGTGCCAAATCACTCATCCTCACTGCCCCACGTGAGGGCGGCTCTCAGTATTGTCTCAACAGATGGCGGCTGCTGGAGTAGATCAGACGCTTGAAACGGTTTGACATTTGTGTTGGAAGTTAGGGATCCTTGGCAGAATCTGGAACAAAGGACAATCTGATCTCATAGTCGGATGTTCAGTCACCTAGGTAGAGCATGAGGAATGGTTTTTATGCCAAAAACATGTGATAGGGAACTTCATCATCATCATCATCAACATTTATTTATATAGCGCCAGCAAATTCCATAGCACTTTACAATTGGGAACAAAAATTAATAATACAATACAGGGTAATACATACAGACAGAGAGGTAAGAGAACCCTGCTCACAAGCTTACACTCTATGGGACAATGGGAGTTAGAAACACAAGGGCACGTGCTACATCATATTGCACACTGGACCAGCTAGAATGCAAAGGTAAAAGTATTGAGTGGGCTGTGTGTGTGGAAATGTTGGTCAGAGGGTTGTTGTCTTGCGTTAGCTGTGTAGACAGGGGCGCACGGAGGATTTTTCGGGGGGGCTTACTCCGCGCCCGAAAAAAAAATAATCCTAGAGACCTGCGCATGCGCGGCAGCTCAGATTCGGCTGTACTATAGTATACAGCAGCCGCGGCGCTGTCAAAGAAGCGTCCGCGGCGGTGCTGTATACTACAGTGCCGATATGTAGGGCACTTTTTAGCGGAGGGGGGGTGTTTCTAGAGACCCAGAAACCCCCCCCTGTGTGCGCCACTGGTAGAGGATGGTAATAGGGTAATCTAAGGAGATTAAGATAGTGGTTGAGGAATATCATAACCTTGTCTGAAGAGGTGGGTTTTCAGTGAACGCTTGAAGGTTTAAAGACTAACTTAGGGGTCTATTTGCTATTAGTGGTCAGTGGGCTGCGATAGGTAACATTATGTATGGCAGCATAAAGGTCAGGGTCATAGTGATGCATCGCAGGTATTTACCAACACTTACCTTGTTTGCCAGACAATGCGAGACCCCTTTCTCTGCGATAGAGGCTGGGGCTTCGTCTTGCTCCTTACCCAGACGCAGTGGTCTTCCGCCATGGTCCTACTGACTCCCTTTAGATCTTCTGCGCATGCGCCGGTAAAATAACCGGCCATGCGCAGTTCATGAATTAGAAAGGCTCTGGCTGGATAGAGGTAGGTATATAGGGGGCTCTGCACGATTGGGCCCTTTCTTGAGATGGTGTAAGGATTTAACGCTTGGCTGCGACAAGTTTTGTAATCTGCATAGCTTCACAGTCCCCATATTAATATATGGGGTCTGCGTTCAGCATCCCTAAATGGGTTATGGAAGAATAAATCTATGATTTATGGGCAGCATGTTGGCGTAGTGGTTAGCACTTCTGCCTTTCAGCAGTGGGGTCATGAGTTCAATTCCCGACCATGGCCTTATCTGTGAGGAGTTTGTATGTTCTCCCCGTGTTTGTGTGGGTTTCCTCCGGGTGCTCCGGATTCCTCCCACACTCCAAAAACATACTAGTAGGTTAATTGGCTACTAACAAATTGACCCTAGTCTATGTGTATGTTAGAGAATTTAGACTGTAAGCTCCAATGGGGCAGGGACTGATGTGAGTGAGTTCTCTGTACAGCGCTGCGGAATTAGTGGCGCTATATAAATAAATGGTGGTGATGATGATGATGATGATGATGATGATGATTTCTCCTGCATTTAACCCTTTGTAAATAGTGTGATGAGATGAGATGGCCTTTTTATGGAGAAAACTGCGGATTTCTCCATTTCTATAAGTCATTTTATCTTTGACCCCTTAGACTGTAATCTTCACTGGGATCATGCCAAAAATGGAAAACATTTTCTGCAAAGAAGTTGACCTTATATTAATGAAGTGTAATAATATTAGTAGTAATAATAATAACAATATTAATAATAATAATAATTATAGTAATAACAATTGGAATGGTGGCTTTTCAATACTTATACCAACCAACATCAACGTTTTTTGAACACGCTTTTCCAACAATGTAAATATAATTAACTGTTGCATACAAAAATAACTCTCTTAATGCATTCCTTTTATTTTCCTGCCCCCCCGAGACAGCCGCCTCCTGATTCCTCATTATAGAATCACCCTTGAGAATACCTCTTATAGATGTAAACATGTGAATACAGGAAAGATTTTTTCCAGCAACAAAATCAAATATTGATGTACTTGAAAGGACAGAGGTGCCTGGCCGCGGTTTGCTACATGAGGGAGCCGGCTATGCGCTGAGAGATGAAACACGCTGTCTTGTAGCGAAGGGCGCCCCGTAGATCCAGATTGGCAGTGAAACTTGGCATACTGAGAATGTCTCTGTGAGGAGAGTTGATAAAGATGACACCAAGACAAATGCATCAGCTTCTAATTGCATTTCACGAGCTGGAGACAGCAGTCCGAGCAGAGTTTTCCACTGTTTTGCCGCTGGAAATATCATTGCACATTGCATAATTAATGCACTGAAATCTACGTGATCTCTAGCTTATAGTTATGTAGGAAAAAGAGCCGGGGAAGGAGTTGGGGCACAGTGCATCTTGTAAATGTGAGGCTTATTCATTAAATAATCAGCTAGCAACTTGTAATCTCCTCCTTAGCACAGTGTTAATATGACACTATTTAGCAGTATGTCAGTATGTTTCCTGATGTTTAATGCAACCAGTTGTGTTAACAGAGATCTCCAGACATATGATCCGGGCCACTGAGGCACACAGTCTGTGATGGATGATTGTCAATACATCCAGATGGCCATCATATCTTGTTCAACCACAGCTGCACTAGTCAATGCAAATTGTATGCTTTCAGATACACCCAGGCTTTTTTATGCCAGGCTGGTGAGGGCACTATTGGTGTCCCAGGTGCCCCCTTCTTGTCAAGCGCCCCCTCCCCCATAGAAGCTACACAGACACCGTGCTTCTGTGGAGCTAGTTAGGGTAGTATCTTCTACTCCTGGGAGTGAAGGGACTGGGCCGACACATCTTAGCCCAGAACCATACGCCCAGTCCATCACCAACATGGAGGAGCAAGTAAGAAGCTGCCGAATGCAGCCTCTCCATGACAGTGTGGGGGCGCCACTGTGCTTCAGTGCTTTAGGTGCCTGGTACTTGTTTAAGTTTGACTAGTGGTAGCACCAGCCTTGACCCTGAAAGTCAGTGACTGTCAAACCGGCGGTGTCACGGGCTTGAGTTCTACCAGTTCCAACCAACCTACTGGTTTGGACTGTGAGAGGAAACAAAAGCAATTTGAGGAACACTATATTAGAACACATACAAAGAAGCTGCATCCAACTTATATACTGGGTCAGAATTGAGCCATGAGCCCAGCCTGTGCCAGGCACCAATGCTCCTCACTGTTCCAATGCTATGACAGCTAGGTGAGACATAGCTGCTCCTAGTGATAAAATGCCTTAATGTATTGGGTCAAAGTGCAGCTTTTGTACCTGTAATATCTGAGAACCCAATTTTGAGCATGCAGTTAATCAGGCAAATGATTTCTCAGATGAAGCAAAGACACACCCAAATCACGTTGTTGGCCATCGCTGGTAGAATATGGCATCTGTTCTTCCAAATGACAGTATTTTGAATCATACACATACCAGTCCACCATACTGATGCAATTGTGACTTCAAATGTCTTAAAATTAGCGTTTACCAGCAAATCCCAGC
Source organism: Mixophyes fleayi (assembly GCF_038048845.1). Classification (NCBI taxonomy): domain Eukaryota; kingdom Metazoa; phylum Chordata; class Amphibia; order Anura; family Limnodynastidae; genus Mixophyes; species Mixophyes fleayi. Next base: position 370,122,963 of record NC_134403.1, read on the forward strand.
ACCCCTGCCGACTACGCCACCGTGTCCTGAGAGTCCACATGCTTCCTGCCGACTACGCCACTGTGTCCTGAGAGTCCACGTGCTTTCTGCCGACTACGCCACCGTGTCCTGAGAGTCCACGTGCTTCCTGCCGACTACGCCACCGTGTCCTGAGAGTCCACGTGCTTCCTGCCGACTACGCCACCGTGTCCTGAGAGTCCACGTGCTTCCTGCCGACTACGCCACCGTGTCCTGAGAGTCCACGTGCTTCCTGCCGACTACGCCACCGTGTCCTGAGAGTCCACGTGCTTCCTGCCGACTACGCCACCGTGTCCTGAGAGTCCACGTGCTTCCTGCCGACTACGCCACCGTGTCCTGAGAGTCCACGTGCTTCCTGCCGACTACGCCACCGTGTCCTGAGAGTCCACGTGCTTCCTGCCGACTACGCCACCGTGTCCTGAGAGTCCACGTGCTTCCTGCCGACTACGCCACCGTGTCCTGAGAGTCCACGTGCTTCCTGCCGACTACGCCACCGTGTCCTGAGAGTCCACGTGCTTCCTGCCGACTACGCCACCGTGTCCTGAGAGTCCACGTGCTTCCTGCCGACTACGCCACCGTGTCCTGAGAGTCCACGTGCTTCCTGCCGACTACGCCACCGTGTCCTGAGAGTCCACGTGCTTCCTGCCGACTACGCCACCGTGTCCTGAGAGTCCACGTGCTTCCTGCCGACTACGCCACCGTGTCCTGAGAGTCCACGTGCTTCCTGCCGACTACGCCACCGTGTCCTTAGAGTCCACGTGCTTCCTCGTTAAAGCGGCTGCAAAAGTGCACATATAGATACAAGTAGCATAAGCGCTGTAAGAGGCCTAAGGTTTTTCAGTTTTATAAATGACCTTTAGCTAATTTATTTTTTGTGACATGTTTTTATTCCGATTTCATAATGTACAGTGTTGCAGAACGCGCTGAAGCTTTGTGAATAATGGATAATAATAATAATGATAATAATAGTAATAATAAGAAGAAATATTTTGTTTACTCTATTTCTTGTTTTTTAAACTTGCCATTTGGTAGAAATGAAAACCTATTAAAATTCTTTAATCGGAGCCAACCAAACGTTCATTTCTGAAATCCGTAATACCTGCCGGGGATAATCGCTCAGCCTCTACATCGTGGCTGAACAATAACTAAACAGCGAGCAGTGAAACCCCTCTGGTTGTGTCTCATACACAGCTCTTTCAAGAGTGAAAACAGTAAACATTTGTGCGAGGTGAGGGCAGCACCCTAGACTGTTACGCAGCGTCGTCAGCAATCACAGCAAACAGGTAGCAAAGCGGCAGAACTCTGTGATCAAAAGTTAAAAGAAAAGAAAAGAAAATGAGTATTTTGGATGTTAAAGAGAGTGTAATCTTTTTTTTTCAACATCACAAACTAAAAAAAAAAGACTCTCAGCCAAAATGAGAATCCCCCGTTTTAATAAAGCTAACGGACTGTTCTTTTATGTTGAAAGACGTTCCCTTCAAACACATTGGGACCGTAGAGGACAGACTGAGCCAGCCTGATGTTTCATTAAAATATTCCCTTAAGCGGCTAGAGAATGAATCTCTCGCCTACACTGCAAAAGATGTAATCACTCACCCCCAGATGGGGGGGGGGGAGTTTAACCCTTTGTGGGAGAGCCTTGCCGTTCTGTGATATTGGTTCAGTTACAATTTATAGGCTGGAATAGATTAGCAGAATTAAAATATCAATGACAGAAATAGCCCTTTATTTCGAAATGCAAAAATATGTGACCTAAACTTTACTCAGATCACAAAATCTTCCCCCCTACGTCATTTACGTCTCGAATAGAAATGAGCAAAGTTGCTGTCTAATGTCAAGACAAAAAAAAAAAATTGGCGGCAGAACAGGTCATTTTGGCTGAGGGTGCAAAGTTCCGGTGGTAGAATGTTCCACATTAGCTTTGCTATTCCGTGGAATGGAAATCTGAACTGCAGTTCTGGGAAAACCAGGATAGTTCAGCACCTACATTTCAAATCTAAAATTGAAAAGCAAATATATGGATACAGGCAAACAACCTCTCTAAATAATCAAACTAGAGCATGTAAATGTATATTATAATACATATCACCATCTATATATTGCACTGTATTACTTCTATTGCATATATGATATACTGTACAGCCTACCTAGTCTCCTGTTCTGCTGAATGCTCCTGTAAAGACCTCAGTCCTGTTAATGTACTCAGTAGTTTTATATATATATATATATATATATATATATATATATATATATATATATATATATACAATGCATACTATTTGCAGCTCTTGCAGCAGCTGCCTGGCACTGAGTGCTACTGCTCAGCTTACTGTCTAATCCATCTCTGATTTTCTTTATTTATAAAGCACTAAGGTATCACTTATACTGCTGTTTATAATATTATTATTGTTAATATAATTTACATACACTTATTGCATTCCAGTTCTGTAGTTTTGGTTGGAGTTCAATGAGAATCCCCCCTTCCCTCCGAAGACTTGTCTTTTATGCTCCATTAGCCGTATCTGCCAGGTTCCCCATCCACTATAACTGTCTCCGCTCTCCTAATTCTGCTTGTTTGAAATGTGCCAATCAGATGTCGGTGCCACTTCACCATGAATTTCCTATTTGCCTGAATGACAACTTTAGAGGGGAGGGGCATCGACACCTGCACCACTCGTTTGAAACATTCCGAGCCGGAACAGGAGAGTGGAGTTCGGTGATGGACCATTAACCCCTTTAGGAACCCTGGCGGATCCATCAAAGTATGAAATATAAGTTATAGTTTATTTTAGTTTTGAATAAAGTTTTCCTTTAAGATATTCTACCTTGATCAGATACTAGTAATTTATGACATTGGTATGATGGTATGTCCTCTATGTCAGTGATATAAGTGATAAGACACAGATTTAAATGACACATGTATTAAAGCAACACATACATTTCTATAAAATATCATGTATTATATTATACATAATAACAGCAAAATAAACTGATTTTCTTCTCCTTATGTCTTGCAGGTAAGTTTGATTACTCTGCTATGTTTCCTAATATGACTCAACGGAAGGGTAAGAGTTAACCAGTTTGCTAAAAAAAAAAAAACTGACCTGGCCATTGCCTGGTGTGAATTTGCCATTATAAAGAACTTCATTGGTCCCAGTATGTCCGTATGCAATCAAACCATTCCTATTTATGTAGCCGCAGGTGTGCAATTAAATTCGCATGTTTATTTTGTCTTTATACACAGTAAAGGTTTGTGTGTAATCGTTTCCAACTGTCCCCAGATGCCCCCAATTTTCTCAGGTTTTAATGATTTGCTCCTAAAAATGTCCATATTTCTTAATATAATCCATATAACAGTACAATTCCTATTCTTATGTACGTTGGATACAAAGCTTACAATTTATTAACATTCACTGAGCTTTATAAACTTGCTGTGCGTGAAAGATAAGTATTTAAAATGCATTGTACCTGGACATGCGATTAAAATGTTGCCAACTGTGGTATGTTTCTGTAAGCATGTAGTAGTGTATTACTGGGTGTTTGCGCAAATAACTATTGTTGTGTATGCTTGCGTATGTTATTGTGATTTGTTTTGCCAGTGTTGTAAAGTGCATGTGTCCCCAAACATAAAATAAACCAAATGGCTGTTTCTGTATCTCAGTTTGTAAATGGTGGATTTGTGTATTCAGTTCTGAAGAATACACAGACACCAGAATACTATATATGATGCTGCATCTTTTAATGTAATGATACTTTGCTGTACTGGGGCTGAATCGCAGATTAGGAAGTTATTTTGCTTTGCGGTTTCAGCTGCAGTTTGTGTTCAAACCTCCAATAGAGACAATGCTCCAATATCCTGATTCATCATTACCCACAAGAGAGCCCTGAAAATAAGATAACCAGTAAGAGAACAGACGAGTGTTTAATATAGACTCATGTCGGTGTCTTGTTCATGGATTAAAGCAAATGTCGTGTCTGCTTTTGTTGATAATATGTTGTGGCAAAAAGGGCAGCTTGCAATCGTCCGTATAGGGAGAGTCTGATACTTTCTCTGGCAGTCCTCGGGCTCATGCTGCAGACAGGTTTAAATCTCCACACTTCTCTGCAAACAGAACCCAGGATCACAGGTGGAGCATACGGGTGTGATTAATTAAGGGTTTAGCCAGTTAGTGCTGGGGAAGAAGCTTTGATAGCTTGTGTTGTGGATGTGGAGAGTGACGCCAGTCAGTGGCTGGTGACTAGATATTTTCATTTCAATTGCCTTTTCCTGTAATATTGTGTTGGTATTGTTACCATGCTAGGAACATATAGGAGATCACTAACCTTATTACGCACTTATCATTTGGGGATAACCATAACGGCAATGCCCAACTGAGGGCAGAATAATCAGTATTATCCCATAAACAAACATAGTAAAAATAAAAACTAATTTTGAAGAGATGGGTCCAATCAAGAAACATCTAAACCAGGGATAGGAATAAACGGCAACAACAGTAGATTAATATTTATTAGATACTGAGGAATCAGATCTTGTATATTGGACCTGATGACCCCAGTGACAGTTTGTTGATGCATAAAGAAAAAACTTTAAGGGTATTATTAGTGTGACTATGGAATCGGATAAACGTGGTGTATTGTTGCTTCCCACCAGGAGGCAGTAGTGGGTAGAGGCCAGTTAGAGAGTGTATTACAGTCAGTTCTCCGTTACCTTGCTGGGCAAAAGTGGTACTGCAACAGAGAGGACTTTTCCTTCCATAAGTACCTTTTTCTAGTTTGCATCATTTTAGGGGCAGTAGAGACGAGGATCTCATGTTGCCTCCCAGCTGTTGCATACCTGACTCCCGACCCTCCCCCTGTGCCTAGGGGTGCAGAAGATTCCTTGTGTGATCCTTTGATTCCATTGTCAGCCACTATACTCCTTCTAGTGACTGCAGCACATAGGAATTTTGTACCTTTGTGTGTTTCCACTGGCAGTCGATGTAAGGAGGTGGTGATTGTTGGCTGGAGGTGTGACTTGGAATTCGGGGCTGGAACACACCTGCCAACAGCAGGGCTTTGTTAATCAACATCTTAAAACTTATGTATTAACTACAGCACCTCCCATAGCTGTTAACTCCCTTAAAACCCCTTTTGTGTTGTGTCACTCCGCACAGAAGTACTATATGTTTTCTGTGAATTGTATTTATACCGCCTAGGAAACAAATTGGACGTTAAGGGGGGGATTTAATTGGACGTGGAACAGCTGCGGTGGCATTCCGTGGAGATGTTTCAACGCAGATTCTCCTTGCACCTCCGTGATGTTGGGGTACCGTAGTACCCAGAAATGTGAACAACTAAATTAATTCCCCCCCTACGTTTTCCTATAACCATACTGGCCAACTCTCCCTGAATGTCAGGGAGTCTCCCTGAAATAGGGGTGATCTCCCTCACTCCCTGAAGAGTCTGGCATTCTCCCTGATGCTGAGCCAGTACAAGACGTGGTTGGCTTCACCATCTGCGGCATGATGACACTGTTCAGAAATTGTGTCTTATGTCCATGTATTGATGCCTATGGAGGTGGCCATTTTCATGGAGACCAAGATTTAATCAAAGACTGACAGGTAAGACAACATGACTTCGGTAATGGAGACAGAAATGTAAAAGACACTTCAGTCTCTAGAGATTCATTAGCTGTTTTTCTTTAACGCATAGTTGCCTACTCCCCCGTAATGTCCGGGAGACTCCCGCATTTCTGGGAGACCTCCCAGGCTCCCGGGAGTGCCGGGCAACCTCCCGGTTCTTGCCCCCGCAATAGATAAGTGGCGGGCGGTGGGGCTTAATGATGCAAATAACATGTCATCTTAGTCACTCCCCCTGCTGTAATTGGCCAAAATTGTGACAATATTTTAGGAGGCAGGGCCAAAGTGATGTGATTCATCAAGCCCCAATTATTAAAACAAGCCCAACGTTGTTTCTTAATGTCCTTTGCGACAGTTTTTATGTAACCAGTCACCCGTGATTGAGATCTACAAAATAATAAAACATAAATCGCTGAACCCACCTATTTTCTGCTAATAAGCAGCACACTATCTTAAAACTTTGGGACTATGATTTAAGTCCTTGTACAATTGGCATTTAAATTATTAATTAAGTCAATAGATCTTAGAATCCTTATCCAGGAATGTCTATCACTTTGTGTATTCCGAGCTGCGATTATTGTGGATGCTGCAGGCAGAATTGTTTACAAGAAACCCATCCTTAGTAGGAAGGTATGGCTTGTCATTATGTAGTCAGGCATTGTGGCTTGGAAGAGGTTAAAATGGATTTTTTTTCGTCAAAGCCTTGCTGTTATCGCCTGGCAAGAGTCAATACCGCTAAGGATTTCTGTTTTGTTGAAAGTATCCTTCGAAAAATGTAATCAATCTGCTAAGTGTAATGAAGGGATATGAAAATAAGAATCACTTGTACGCTAGGTGAACGCCAGACTGAGCTAAAACACACAAGAACCATAAAAACTACCATAAAATGTGATCTAATTAAAGTTTAACATCAAGAAGGGAGCTGCGGAGATGAGGTCAGTCTAATTCTCCTTATCTCCCATAAATTGCCTCCTGGTTAACGCTTAAGTGTTGACGTGTACTGCCAGCGCAGACTGACTGAATATCGGATTAACGTTAAATGGATGTAACCGCAGGAAGCCAGTAGTGAAAAACAACTGGACGTGTTGTAAGTTCATCTCTTTGGAAGACTTTCTGTTGAGCCAAATTTCTCCTGTGGATAATAAAGATATTGATTGGGGTTTTTTTTTTAGGAACATTTCTGCCAATACTTGTCCAATCCGCAGAGCAGTGTTCTGGAATAGGGCAGTTCTTTATAATAAGCTGCAGCTCAAATCGCATTACAGGAAGCTGTTATATATGCAGATTCAGGCTCGCACCATGTAACTTACAGGGAAGATCAGAGGGAATGTGCAACCCAGTGCGAGACACAGCATGATTTAGAATGTTATAAAGTAACAAACAAGATTTCTGCAATGCTGGAGGGACGTTCCACCTTCAGACCACTTTCACCCCTTCATGATTGACACTGTTTTATTCTTCAATGACCAGACCAAATTTTATAGTGATTAGATGTGTCGGTTTCACTGGGAATTACTTTATTATTTAACAGCCTACTTTGGTGAATGCCCCTTTTCTTTTGAGAGGGGGCAATAGTAGTTAGTCTTAAATTTTTTATTTTATGGTGTTTCTATGGGGAAGAAAACACACTTTTCCACTTGGCTCAAAATATCTCCCAACTCGACACCTCCGTTCTGCACAAGATCTGCGTTTCTCTTCCACTCTCATCACATCCTCCCATTCCCGGGTAAAAAGGACTTTTTTTTGGGTCACACCCACTTTGTGGAATTCCCTCCCTCGCACAGTAAGACTTTCCTCTAGTCTTCAAACCTTCAAGCGTTCTCTGAAAACCCACCTCTTCAGGCAAGCTTATAATATTCCTATTCCTTATGATATTCCTCAACCAGCATCTTAATCTCCCTAGGTTACCCTATTACCACCCTCTACACAGCTAACACAAGACAACAACCCACTGATCAACATTGCTGTGTGACTGATCACACAGCCCACTCAATACTTTTACCTTTGCGTTCTAGCTGGTCCAGTGTGCAATATGATGTAGCACATGCCCTTGTGCTTCAAACTCCCATTGTACGTATTACCCAGTATTGTTTTATTACTGTTTGTTCCCAAATGTAAAGCACTGCAGACTCTGCTGATGCTATATAAATAAATGTTGATGATGATGATGAATGATTCCCCAAGTTACTTTCATACGATTAATGCAAACTATAAATATATCTCCAAGTTTCAACTTTTTTTTTTGACTTGTAATCTAGGACTTTATGATACAAAATATGTCTACTATATACACAAGTGCTGCTGATGTTATTGGGCTAAGAACAAAGGTGCATAGTTTAATTTTGAAAAAAAGAAAAGTTTGATTGCAAAATACCCTGCCACTGCCTGTGGGTGCATTAAGGGGAGAGATTCGGCGTCAGTCTGGTGAATGAGAAGCGCCTGGTAACTTGTCATGCGGAACATAGACATATGTTCTGTTATGCTAAGGCCCTGAGCAACAGGCCACAGATGTACTACTGGTCGGGTGTTACGGGGTTAAATTAGCAGACAGAGCTGATTGTTGTGTTGCCGTGGGATACGGCACTTGTCCTGTGCTCTCTGCATTAGATACAATTGTATCCAGAAAGTAGCTTTGTGTCTATGACATGTCATGTTTCCCCAGTGGAATTTTGCCCTTTGAAATTTCCTAATTCCCCAGATAGTTGTGTAGAACTATGCTATGGAATATGGCTAAATGTCACCTACAAAGTCTATTTTGTATTTTGTTGGCTGTGCTTATCTGGTCATATGCAGGTGGTGGCGTAGAGTTGACAACCCAACCACAGTTTACAGAAGTGCTCAAAAGATTATTCAAATTCTGGTTTCATAGGTAATAATTTATTTTATAGAGCATTTACTTTTTTTTACACAGTGCTTCACAGTTGGATATTTGCAGGTGCAGTATATCTGCCCAACAGAGCTTACAATCAAGTGTTTGGTACCTGTGACGTAGGGAGACAGGGTGATTATCGAAGGTCACAAGGCCCGGTGATATTCCAATTTGTGTCTCCAGGTAATGTCCTACAGATAACCAATGAACAAACCCTTCTCTCAGTTCCATTCTTTATCAGAAATCTACTCCTCATGGAAATTATTCACTGATTATTATTATTATTATTATTATTACAAGTCTGGCGAGACTTGTGTAGCATGATCATCCACATCCCCATCAGCTCTGTTCTCAAGAAATGTCCATTATATGTTCCAGACGTCTACTGATTTAAGCAAAGTTTCCCCCAGCAGAATCTTGAGACTATTCCCCTGGACTTTTAAATAGATTTACTGGGTTGGAAAATATGAATTGAAGAGCACATCCCAAGCAGCGTGCAGCCATCTGGTCAATACAGTTGAGGGTCATTGAGGATACGGAAACAGCTTGGACACTTTGCATACAACAATTCATAGTGCCATATTCTAAACAAGTACAAATGTTGTCCTTTGGAAAATGTCTAATATGGAGATTATGTGGAGCTTATCCAGACAGAAGCTTTAGTGGAGATAAGTAGATATCTCGTAAAAAAAAATATTTAATTTGTGTCTCTAATAATAGATCAACAATTTATTTGTATAAAAGGTTCAGAGGAAGGGCTAGCGAACTAATAGGGTTCCTCCACCATCTATACTGGGTCCTGTTTTGTTTAATGGATTTGTTAGTGATATTACTTGTGGCCTACAAGGGAAGGTGTCTTTTGCAAATGACATATACAAGCTCAGTCATAGATTATTCAAGCCACGAATGTTAACGTTTAAAGAATACATTAAAAGTGAAACCAAACCGTAAGGGAGATCCAAAAACCAGACAATTAAGTATTTATGCAAGGATTATAAAGTCACCCGCATAAAACCGCGCCCATTAATTTGCATAACCATGTTGCAAAGATTGGCGCAGCACTCCATGCGGTAAATTTATCAAGCTGCGGGTTTGAATAAGTGGAGATGTTCCCTATAGCAGCCAATCAGATTCTATCTGTCATTTTGTAGCATATACTAAAAAAATGATAACTAGAATCTGATTGGTTGCTATAGGCAACATCTCCACTTTTTCAAACCTTGATAAATTTACCCCCATGTCTCCAATTTCTGCTCCCCCCCCCTTTATTTGGAAAATGAAACTCTAATAGAACCATGTCATAATAGGTCATGTGAGAGCAGTGGGAGGGGCCTAAGTTCTGACCAACTGGAAGTGCTATATTTGTGCAGAGCAGAACAGCACCTAGGCCACAAAGCATTTGGGGTTTGTTAGTCCATTTGTTTTGTTTTGTCTTGATGCAGCACACAAGGTCCCTTTAAATATGGCCACCCGCGTAGTTAATCTAGGCTGCACATCCATTCACTCTCTGGCCTGTCTGCGGAGACTGGAAGCTGGGGTGTCAATTAGTGTCAATACCGCCGCTGGCTCATTAGATGTGGTCTCAGTAAGATCTATCACAGAGAGCAGGGAGACAGCAGGGGGCTGATTTTGATTACTCTGAGCGCAAGAAATATGTATTTTTCTGGGATTGTGACAAATGCTCCCTGATAGGTTCCTAAACGGTGATCTGACGTGTATTTCAGGTCTTCAAAAATCTACATGTACTGTATTCACCCATGTAACAGAGCAAAAATGCGGTAATAATATTATCAAGCTCACCCAGGATTTTTTATCGTACAATTTCTGTATTAAGATATCTTAAAATGCTGAAATAAGAAAGAGTTCAGCGTTATATTCAGGTGATGCATATTTGGGTTTACAGAGAGTGATTATAGTTCGACTAAGGTCGGACACATCTCAATAGACGTACAGTAGAAAGCAGACGTTACTGTGTATTTCAGACAAGATGAGGATATGAGGAGAAAAGAAGAAAAAAGTGATTAACCAGCACCCATTTTGAGCACAGAATAGAGCAAATACTCATATAAGAGAAGTATTATTGTGGGTTAAAATATATAGAGCTAAAATGTGCAGAAGTCCAGCTGTACAGAATAAGATAGGGAGCGATAGAAGTAGTACTGTGCAGTTTTTCACCCATAAAGAAGAAGAAAAGAACTACCGGTATATCCAGCATAGGGAACGAGTGAAGTTGTACTGTCACAACAGTGAGTAGAGAACCGAGTTTATCTGTCATAGTAGGATCATTTTTTTAAGCTAGTTTTGAAGCTGTCTTTCCCTTCCACTGGTAGTAGTCACAACACGAGCCCCAGAACACCACAATTTCTCTCTGGAAATGTGCAGTCTTCTAATATGCTCGTGTGTTACCAACCTGAGTCTTAGAATCATATGCACCAGGTCTAGAGGCCCACAAGTAACTTTGTATCACCCACTGTTTCAAGAGGGCACTTTAAAGCAGGTCCAGTGCATGAGGTGGGACTGCCCTAGGCATCCCCACCCTTGGTTGCCAAACTAAGTGTCCTCACCACCCCACCCACACTTCTTACCTAATGTGTACTGGGAGGTCGGTGCTGGATCATAGTCAAGTGTCACCCCCCCCAGCCCACTACAAATAAGGAGACTCAGCATCTTGACATGTAAGAAGCTGGCAGCTGCTGCCCGACCATGATAGCGGCCATCGTTCATCTTGGGTGTAAGGTGGTGACAATCAAGACACTGAATAAATCATGAACACGCTCCCAGCTCCCGTGACTTTTGGATATTTTGCTGTATGAGGTCACATGATTCCAGCCCGCAGTCTCTCTTTACCTATCACACAGGTTATAGACCTACGGAATCACGCGAAACAATGCTCACACCTCACACATTTCAGGTTTTCCACCACCTATTGATTACAGGCAATAAGACCCCATTACACTGTCCCACACTAGCACACAAGGCTTCTAGCTGCTCACAGACTAGCAAGACCCACACCAGCAATCAACGGGTTATCTCCAGACTATTAAACATATGTAAATGCAAGCACACACTAAACTTGTTAATCAAATGTATCAACAAATCACACACTGGCATTCAAAGGGGTAACTTGGTCGAGCTATTTTCTTTTTAACAGACTAATAGATTTGTTATAGTATCAAGGATGCAACATATTAAATTATATATTTAGTATACAAAAGTACAAAGCATACAGATATAAAAAACAATGAATAAGCAAATATTAGATTGACATAACAAGCAAAACAGTTTACATTCAGAATGGCACTTACGTGAATTGCCTTTTCTGGCCAAGGGAATTTGGCTTGGAAGATATACAGCTTATCAATGTGAATTGATTTCCCAAAAAGTCTTAGAATTTGCTATACCTGGTCTCAGCCTTTTATAGACACTTCCACACCTCTTTCTACCCCCAGGGGATTGTGGCATGTGACACTTTTTTCAATCACCATTTGCATGTTGCCTGATTTACTAACTAATTCTACTATGTGATCTAACTTTTCTGTAGAGCGTTACATCGAACCAATTTTATAATTAATAAATCCTTTATGACTCTGTCCATCTTTTGATATCAAACATGATGAAATTGTGACAATGTGACATACCTTTTCCAAAGATATGTGATTTTAGCTGTTCCCGGATACCGCCAGCACCTGTCATTCTCAACCTTGGTGTTATTTCTGCTCCTCAGTATGGAGTGCCACCCGCATTTCCCAAAACATGAACTATGAAGACATTTTCCTTTGAAGCTCACATTTCTATATACCCGTACAGGCCTTCAAAATGGTTTGGATTGCAAGGGTGCCTTGCTGTGACCAGCCCCACAAAGTCTATTCAGGAGTCCAAAAACTAACTTGTGTCAGGATATATCTCACAGCAAGAGCCCTTTGAAGCTGCCACTGGTGACATGGTTATCTTCTCACACTGGGATGTGCAAAGCCTTCCAATACATTTACATCAGACTTTCAGTCCACACTTTAGTAGCTAAACTTATCAATGGATGTAATTGATATAACATATTTATACTGCAATTATGATTCATCCCTTATAAATAACTGTAAGTTCCCTATGTTCATGACACTAACGAACGCAAATAAATTCAGGCAGATGATGTTTTAAATATAGCAGCCAGGTAACCACTTATCACCTGCCATTATGATATATACATCAGCTCGCATCCCTGTCCTAATGACGCTTTCTTTAAATGTTTTCTCACAACGGGTCACCCCCTAAGTCCGAATACCTAGCACTAGTCTGCAGTCCGGCAGCTGTGGCACCATATGGCATCAGCATGGCAGGTGGTAGAAATGCTGAAGGAATGAAAAGTTTCTAAGGGAAATATTACGTAATAAGCACAATGACAGAAGGAATAAGGTGCCCACACAGTGCATTGATAGAGATATCTTTGTCTTAATATTTTACTTATGATTTCAGCTACTGATGCAGCGATTTCAAACACGAGGTCATTCAAAACCATTTTCTAATAAAATCACCATAATAAGCAAGCAATATATTATTTCCGTGTAACAGCAAACTAAATAAAAAGCCAATAAATGATCTTTCTGCTGTTTGTAAGAGGATTGAAGCTAAGATACAGTGTTGTGGCAGAGATACATTGTATCCTTCTCTGCTTGTCCTAGGTCTGATTGTGGCGTTTTACTGTAAATGTGTTAACACATTCATTTAAATCACTGTGTTAACATGAAAGTGGTTATATTATAGGCTTGTCCACAGACATTTTCCGAGGTTACTATAGACAAGACCCTCACATCGCTACTCTTGGCTGACGTTAACATATAGATACTCGGATGGATTAATGTTTACCTAGCTCCTCCCACATCACACATACAGTAATATAATGCTATGATTGGCCACAAGTTGTTCTAATCCCGCCCACTGCTTGGTGTGTCCCCGGTTTTGTAGACTGAACACACTAGGTGTTCTGGGCCCAATCATATACCTCTAAAAAGAAAAGAAAAAAACGTTCAGATTTCTTAAAAGACTAATTTTCTCCTTTTCGTTAGTTCTCATTGTGAGAATAACAATGTCCATGTTCTCAATGTGCAATGTATATCATTAGGACAAATGGAGAGTTTTAATCATGATGAGAGTGCCTTCTGGATACAATGACATGTTGAGTGTGGAATCCGAAATTCATTTTGGAGTGAAGAAGAATGTTCTCCCTCATTAGAGATAAATAACTGTTGACTTTGCTGGATCAATAGGGCACAGAATTGAGCTTTGCTGATAGTGAACGGTTGATATTGAAAATGACTTAACGGTGATGTCTACACAGACACAAAGACACTTATGTTATATTATGTAACTTTTAATAATGTTCATTGTTTTAGAGTTCTACTTACATGCAAGTTCAATGTCTCTAGGCTTTTAACAGCTAAATCTATAACTGATTACTAAAATTTAGCTCCTTGAGGATGGGACCGAGGTCACTGAAATTGTTTGAAAGATTTTGTGACTTAGGACTTGGAGAACTACATTTCTCAGTGTGCCTCTTGCTCCTCCTGCTCCTACACTTATGTAATCATCCTGTAAGTTCTAGCTGTAGGTGGGAGGAGGGGGGATAGCGACCACTGTAAGGCTGAATTGTCTGTTGTGATGCGGTTGGACTGTTGTGATGAATGGTAGACTGTTGTTATGAATGGTGGGCTGTTGTGATGGATGGTTGGCTGTTGTGATAGATGGTTGGCTGTTGTGATGGATGGTTTGCTGTTGTGATGGATGGTTGGCTGCTATGATGAATGGTTGGACTGTTGTGATGTATGATTGACTGTTGTGATGTATGGTTGGCTGTTGTGATAAATGGTGGTCTGTTGTGATGAATGGTGGGCTGTTGTGATGAATGGTTGGACTGTTGTGATGAATGGTGGACTGTTGTGATGAATGGTTGGGTGTTTTGATGAATGGTGGTCTGTTGTGATAAATGGTGGTCTGTTATGATGGATGGTTGGCTGTTGTGATGGATGGTTGGCTGTTGTGATGGATGTTTGGCTGTTGTGATGGATGGTTGGCTGTTGTGATGGATGGTTGGCAGTTGTGATGGATGGTTGGCTGTTGTGATGGATGATTGGGGGTTGTGATGAATGGTTGGCAGTTGTGATGGATGGTTGGCTGTTGTGATAAATGGTGGTCTGTTATGATGGATGGTTGGCAGTTGTGATGGATGGTTGGCTGTTGTGATGGATGATTGGGGGTTGTGATGGATGGTTGGCTGTTGTGATGGATGGTTGGCAGTTGTGATGGATGGTTGGCTGTTGTGATGGATGATTGGGTGTTGTGATGAATGGTGGTCTGTTGTGATGAATGTTGGGTGTTGTGATGAATGGTGGTCTGTTGTGATGAATGTTGGGCTGTTGTGATGAATGGGAAGCCAGAGGCACTTCTAGCAAACCTAAGTAATTTCAAACAGTTTTACTAAGTCTCTATAACAGGTTTGGGTTTTGTAACGGACATATAATTATAAGCTTGCTCAATATTCTATGCAGATTTTTATTCTGTAACATATCTCAATCTATAATCTACAAAAGATCTGATAAGAGATGAGTAGTTTGTAGTGAAAATGTGAACTTCATTTTGCCACGGAACTGTCCAATTCGCAGAGGTGCGAAGTACTGAGTATAAAATCTTACATTTCCGTCATTGATTTACTGCTCTGTGGAAATCCATTATTCACTGTGTTCGCAAATTTGCATTGTCCAGAATTTATAGTTGATGAGTAAAGCAAATTCTTTCTGCAGTGTAATGTGGTTGGAGTTAGGACTGGAACACTTAATGCCAAATTCCACCAGTGAACTGTATGACAATTCACATAACAAATAGCATTAAGCATAATAGAAGACGTGTGGTATAAGACCCAAGAATGAGCACCGATTGATCAAATACAGGTAGCACAATAACAAGTACAAATTCTGGTCACAAAAAAGAATTTAGCATAGACGGCACAGGGGCAACCGAGGTAGATAGACATGAGATAGAGAGGACCCTGCTCGTAAAATCTTACATTTTATAGGGAGAGGTTAGTGAGAAATAGCAGGAGCTAGTGGGACACAAGTGAACGTGGTGGCTGGAGAAAGTGGATGGAGTGGAAATGAGGGACAAGGAGGGGTTGGATAGGCAAGTATTAAGAGGTAGGTTTTGAGGGAGCATTTTAAGGATGTTAGGTTGGAGGGAGAGTCTGGTGGGCTTGAGGTAAGTTGTCCTATAAGTCGGGAGCAGCACGGGAGAAATCTTGGAGATGGGAGTGACAGGATGTTATCGATGGAAGAGAAGCAAAGGTCAGAGGTGAATTCTGGAGGAAATGGGGAGCCAAAGAAGGGATTTACAGGGAGAATTTAATTAGCCCAGAAGTGTCTCATGAACGTTCCAGAGACACTTTGCGGTGGAGATTTGTACCATAATTGCCGGCACATTGCCAGCAATTGAATTCCCCCCACATAGTGGTACATACAGTAGTAATATAACTGAATGTCAGAGGACCCCCCACTCCCTTCTAGAGGTTCAGACCTTTATACCTAAAGCCGGAACAGAATGACAAGCTCCAGAATCTTTGCCCTTACCTGACCTACAACGCGGGGGAACGTAGCTCACTCCGCAACTGGGGAAAATACTTAAAGTTTCATTACCTTTAGATCACTCAGTTACATACCAAATAATTTATAAATATCATACTAATGATGTTTTGCCTGGTCTGGGCATAGAATGTACCCCAGTCAATTAGAGAGTAAGCACAGACTGCTCTCCAGCTCAATTAGACCTCTGCTATATTTCAAGTAATGTTCAGCGATGCTGCAAAGTGCAAAGGAACTTGCATTATGGAAAATAGTAATTAAGTTTTCGACAACACTAATAAGTAGAAATGATCAGCTCTTGGGTGTTGTGGCAGAGAAAGTACAGAAGGGCAACTAAAACTGGAAGAAAGAACTCAGTTGGAGGTTGAAGGGGTGAAGTTTATTTTGACTGTATTGCAGCGTTACATTGTGTGTCTGCCCTGTAGCTGCATTTAAGACACTCATATTCCATTTAAGCATGTGTCCTCACCCCTTTATCAATTAGTGTTAATTGAGCTGCTGATGCTGGTGATAATTGTGGAACCACAAAGGCTTTGCGCTAATGAGTTCTCTCTCTGTTGTCTTTATTAACTTTCCAGACTTCTGTGAACCTGACCTTAGTAACAATGTCTGTTAGAATGAGGTTTTTCTACTATAGTTTTTGGTAATTTTCAAGACAGAAAATTACCAAGATAGACGGATAGATGGATGGATAGATAGATAGATAGACAGACAGACAGATAGATAGATGGACAGACAGATAGATAGATGGACAGACAGACAGATAGATAGATAGATAGATAGATAGATTGATGTGAGATAGATAGAGAGATAGATAGATAGATAGATAGATAGATCGATACGAGATAGATAGAGAGATAGATAGATCGATATGAGATAGATAGTTAGATATGAGACAGATAGATATATAGATAGATATATATGAGATAGATAAATAGATAGATGATAGATCAATATAAGATAGATAGATAGATAGATAGATAGATAGGTGTGAGATAGATAGATAGATAGATGTGAGAGATAGATAGATAGATAGATATAGATAGATGATAGATCGATATTAGATAGATATATAGATGTGAGATCAATGGATAGATAGGTAGATAGATAGATACTTTGAGATAGCTAAATAGATAAACTAATATTAGATAGATGTTTAATATAGACATTTAATAGTTATTTAGATAGATAGATAGATAGATAGATGTGAGATCAATAGATAGATAGGTAGATAGATAGATAGATAGATAGATAGGTATTTAGATAAAAAGAAACTAAAAGAAACTCTAATTATCATTATTATTTGTTTTTCATTTAAATAACTTCTAAGCTGGCTAAGAGAAAATAAAGAATAAAGTATATTTTCTTGCGGTAAAGAATTAATGACTTCATGTCACTTAGACAGTCAGAAATAGACAACAAAGCATTCAGTGATGATTTAACTTCAAAGTGTTATGTGCATGTTTCCCTCATAAAGGAAGCATTAAAAGTTCAGGTTCTGGATAACGAAGCCGGTACGATGCTATAAGCCAGGTTAGGAGGGAGATACGGAGCGCTCAGTCACCGGTTAGATGCCAAACCCTGGCATATGGGTCTGATATACATGGTTGATTTGACGGAACACATATGGACTATCTATACATCCAAGAACTCAGATAATGGGCTCCACTGACTAAGCTGTAAATAAAAGCAGCCTTGAATTATGTATAGCTGCGGCAAGCACTGAGCGAACCATTAGGAAATACAACTTCCAGATGTACGGTAAGCCAGGAAAGATGGCTGCTAATTGAGGAGTTTGAGTAGACGTACATTAGACCTTGTCAATCAGATTGTGAGCCTTGTTATCCTGGTAATGGATGGATGACAGTCCTGCCTTAATATTGGTTCGTGCCTGTCTATTTGTTCTAATTGTTTCTCCTAAGACACATTCAGACACGGGCAGCCAGTCAATCTGTTTCCTGGCAGATGCTCTGCTATAAATCTGTTCTCAAGATTCAGAGGCTAAGTTGAGTAGTTGCAATCAGCCGCTAGATGGTCATTCTGCTTTCTCTATATGACACAAGTGGTGATGTGATTGCTAAGTATCTGTTATATTCCGGGATCGGTCTAATCATCAGGTCCAGATATCCCTTCAAGTCTCTTTGCTCGCCCACTTCCATATCATTGCAGTTCATTCATGACCCCGACTCCTCCAAATTCTGTCTGTATAAAATGGACCAAATGTATTCTACTAGCACAATGGTTAGCATTGCTGCCTCGTAGCAATCATGGGTTAGATTCCGACCAGCCTGTATCTGTGTGGAGTTCTCCTCATGTTTGCATGAGTTAACTACGACTTCCACTTACACTCCAAAAAACATTAAAATATAATATGCCGTCCTAACTGCTTCTTTAAAAGACAGTGTTATGGCTGGGTAAAAAATGTATCTCAAATATCTTAAATATGTTCTGACAAGATCCTGAAATGCATATATTTGTTCATTATTGATATCTCTTTTTATATATTGTAATCAAACTTGTATTTTATTATTAGGGGTATATTTACTAAACTGCTTGTTTGATAAAGTGGAGATGTTGCCTATAGCAACCAATCAGATTCTAGCTGTCATTTTGTAGAATGCACTAAATAAATGATAACTAGAATCTAATTGGTTGCTATGGACAACATCTCCACTTCATCAAACCAGCAGTTTAGTAAATATGCCCCTTAGGCTGTCAATCTGTACTCAACCTGTACTCTTTTATCATCATTATCATCATCATCATTTATTGATATAGCGCCACCAATTCAGATGCGCTGTACAGAGATAATATTTGTCACTCACATCAGTCCCTGCCCCATTGGAGCTTAAAGTCTAAATTCTCTGACACACACACAGACATAGACTAGTGTTATTTTTTATCAGCAGCCAATTAACCTAAATATGTTTTTGGAGTGTGAGGGGAAACTGGAGCACCCGGAGGAAACCCACCCAATAAAATAGGGAGATTATAAAAACTCCACGCATATAAGGCCGGGAATCAAACTCATGACCACAGAGTATAAGTAAATTTATTTTGTTTTGAGTAATTACAAAAACTAATTATAAAAACACCATAAAATTGTTGTAGGATCTTATCTATTTCTCTGGAGTAGGTTTGTATCAATTAAATAAATAAATCAGTTCATTTACAAGATTTATCCACATGTAATTTATTTCCTGATAAAAGCATAAAAACACATATAACCTTAGTTCACCTTCACTGAAATCTTGCACCATGCGCTGTAACAAGGAAGAAACTAATTAAAGTTTTTAAACAAAAAGAAAATCCTTGATGTAAACCAAGTAGAGAATTGTTGCATTGGGAAAGTGACAAATTATTGACCTTATACGAAATAATATCACACAAATGCAACACATTACAATAACAGTTCTGCTAGGTCCCTCTAAGCTCCTGCAAAGTCTGCAATTAGTTCAAGTCTCTAATTCTCTTATTACCATTTTCATCAGTGCACGTGTTAGTGTGTTATTCGGTGTCATCGCTCGGTTAAATGGCGGTCAGTCTAAGGGCCGCAGACAAGGTGCCCTGTTCAATGGTCTGAAGAGCTTTTTTGCTACAGTGTCAACAACTTGGGAAGGAAAAAATTCCTTCCAGCAGCATCACAGGAACGTAAGGTCTAACTAGCTAAGCAGCACCGTGGCTCAGTGGTTAGCACGTCTGCCTCACAGCGCTGGGGTCATGAGTTCAATTCCCAACCATGGCCTTATCTGTGTGGAGTTTGTATGTTCTCCCTGTGTTTGCGTGGGTTTCTTCCGGGTGCTCCGGTTTCCTCCCACACTCAAAAAACATACTGGTAGGTTAATTTGCTGCAATCAAATATTGACCCTAGTCTCTCCCTCTCTGTCTGTCTGTGTGTGAGTGTGTGTTTATAGTAGGGAATTTAGACTGTAAGCTCCAATGGGGCAGGGACTGATGTGAATGAGTTCTCTGTACAGCGCTGCGGAATTAGTGGCGCTATATAAATAAATGATGATGATGATGATAAAACACTTAGAAAGTTTTATAGTTGGGGGCTGCTCAGCCTTGGATGAAACAGCACACACGCTTTAAACCAGTGCAACTCTCTGCTTCGCAGTGTACTGTATAGTTACACTGAACTTACTTTTGTAGATCATTTCTAATCACAGAATTGCATTTGCGTAGGTGTTGTTCTACCTGACTAGCAGAATGTCAAATGTTTTCTGTATAAAGTATAAAGCTGGGCACACACTACAGTAATTTCATGCAATTATCATGCAGATAACACGATAAACGACCGTTTGGTCAGATATTGCATTAGTGTGTATGCTCCCACCATCAATTTTTATCGTACTAAATCACATTGTATCATTCGATTCGATTGTTTTAAACTACCCAAAAATCATGATCAATGATGGAACGATGTCAGACAAATGTGGCAGTGTGTACGCTCTCACCACAAGCAGCGTAGGCAGATATATGTACAGTGTACAGAGTCACCATCTGTTCAGCAGATGGGTATGAGAGATGAAGATCACAGATCTGAAGGTAAATCGTGTAGGTGTGTACACATGAATCGGCTGCTGATCGGGACTTTCATTTGTTGGTGAAATTCTTACAGAAATAACATCTAAAGTACATTTCTGTAGTGTGTACCCAGCTTAAGACTTTCAGTAGCTATACATCCAAAGAGAGCTTTAATAAACTTTGCAGAGTTAAAACAAAATTGGTGACAGTTAATCACAATTAAAAACATTTGCACTGAAGGAGTTAAGAGTAGGTTGTTTCTTTTTTCCTCGGATGTGACTTCAGCACCACATCTGTGTGGACAGCGTCCAGAATAAGATCTTTTTCCCCCACTCTGAAAGAGGAACTGTGATGTTTTAGATCAGAGGTTGGAGACCTGTCTCTCCACAACTGTTACAGAACTGCACAACTTAGCATTTGATGGCATGCTGGGATATGTAGTTCCACAACAGCTGCATGCTGCCTGAACATAGGTGATTAAGGTATAATAGACAAAAAGAGTGAGAGCTGAGAGATATAGGGACACAGTGCCTGTTTATATGGGTAAGCATAGATCTTAACACATTACAACAGCAACAATTAAGCTGCATATTATTTCCCACATTGTGATGGCACATTTTTCATCTTTTCAGATCCTGCTGCCAAGTCCGGGGTGGTCGGGGCCACGTGAATTGTGTCATTAAGCCCTGGCCCCTGCTGATCAAAGCAGCAATTTGTGTCCTAATATAGTGTGGTCGTAGCCAGGGACCAAGATGGTGCAATTTGCTGTGAATAGTGTCATTAAGCCCCACCCTCACCCACCCACTCCACAAGAGAAGTGGGCAGGACTTGTGAGTAGGCAACTATGAGCTATGGGGCAGCGCGGTGGCTCAGTGGTTAGCGCTTCTGCCTCACAGCTTTGGGGTCATGAGTTCAATTCCTGACCATGGCCTTATCTGTGAGGAGTTTGTATGTTCTCCCCGTGTTGGCGTGGGTTTCCTCCGGGTGCTCCGGTTTCCTCCCACACTCCAAAAACATACTGGTAGGTTAATTGGCTGCTATCAAAATTGACCCTAGTCTCTCTCTCTCTCTCTGTCTGTGTATTAGGTAATTCAGACTGTAAGCTCCAATGGGGCAGGGACTGATGTGAATGAGTTCTCTGTACAGCGCTGTGGAATCAATGGCGCTATATAAATAAATGGCGATGATGATGATGATATTGATTGAAAATGTACCTCACATTGCTTCTTTGTGCAAAATTGAGATTTCATCTTGTGGGATAAGATAATTAAATGAGGTTCGTGCATTGGACACTGCACATTCAGGTTTCAGGTGTAGCGAGTGACCACAGATCTGCTTACCCTCCACAAGATGACTGGATTCTTCTATGCGCTTTAAAGTGACACTTTTACTTTAGTCAGTATTTGATTTCCTACCAGTAAGACCACAACCTTATAAATGGCCACACAAGTGTCTGCACAGAGGCACTGACAAAAAGTGGGACATTGACCTGTCTCTATGTGTGTGTACGATGACCAAATAGGTGTGCAAAACTAGTTGTGCTGAGCACGTGCCTATTTTGTGGCTAGTAACCAACATTAACTGTATTTAGTAACAGCAAACTCAATTTAGCACTTTACTCATTGATTTCAAAGGATGCTGCAGACCTTATTATAGGTTGGTTATATAGCGGAACATTCTGTATCACACAAGTTTCTTTTGTTCAGTTTCTATCTTAGCCGTTATTTCAGTTATACAGGATATCTGCACTCTACCTATAGTGTTCATGTGTCCTTTATATAGTGTTTTCTAAATATTTCACTGAATTAAAAATAACGATTTATACGCTTTATGACCCAGGACTTTTCCAAGCTAAGATGTAGGGAGGTGTATTTGTTTTTGTTCATACAGAGATGACATTCGGCGCCCCCATGTGGCCGCAGAAGTATCCATGTTAGGAAATAAATGTACTTTATTGCATAGTCCGCAGTCATATGCTTCAATCAACACAAGCTGCTTGGATTCTGATCTAGATATCAGCAATCTTCATACGTTTAGCAATTTACTTTGAGCAATTGTCTAATACCTCTGTGTTTCTCAAAATGTATCGAATTATGAAACCAGTAAAATTTCTTTTCATCGCCTTCTTATTACTTCTGGGGTTTATTTTTTTACAATCCCTTTTACATAGGAGGGTTTTAGAAGGAATCCTTATGTTTACTGATAACATCTGAAAGCAGACGTCCTACGTTTTGCACTGCTAATGAATTCAGTGCCCCCAAATCACCGACAATGTGTCATTTACAAATTACTGAAATGAATGGCTTCATTCAGATATATTTTGAGGGTATTGAGCGATTGAAAGTGATTGGCCAATGCATTGCAATGTAGGTTAGAGGGATTAACCATGTATGCGTAATAACTCATTTGTGTGGAGACCGCTTGTGAACAAGTTCTTTGTTTCGCCCATTCCTCCTAACCAATTTTGCTTAAAAAAATACTTTGCAATGAGTTTATCTAATATATAAATGCTTAGTGGCGTCTGTGTGTGGAAAAAAAAAAAAACCAAGTTGCAGCGCCACCTGCTAGGCAGAGTTATACACTGGCCTACTAAATTCTTAGTGTGTGTGGGGAAAAAAATTCAAAAAGGGCTGAAATTTGGTAGGGCTCAAACTCATTTTCATGAGGTAATTTTACCTCATGAACACACATGTGTAGAGGCGTGCGTTAGTGTGTGTGTGTGTGTGTGTGAGTGTGTGTGGAAAAAACTATTTTCTCAGAAAGGGCTCATCCAATTGACCTGAAATTTGGTATACTGACATTATTTGACAAAAAAATTAGAATAGTCAAGTCAGCTAACTTCCATTATCCCCCCTTCTCCCCGTGGGAGGGGTAGTAAAGGCTAAATTTACGAGTTGAGGGGTCAAACTCATTTCCGTGAGGTAATTTTACCTCATGAACACACATTAAAAAGGGCGCTTGCGTCGGGAAGTAACGATCTTCCCCTGAGGAGGCCTGGGCTAGGCCCAAATGCATGACAAGAACCTTTTTAAGACCTTAAGTATCTTGATTTGACTAGAATGCATGAGTATCATGCACGGGTTAACTTGTTTTTTAATATGTACTTAGATGGGTATTTCGTTATTGGAACAGCTTTTATATGTGGGGTTAGTTGAACGGTTTGTTTAAATTTAGTAGATTATTATGGGGAGTAAATGCCAAATGTTTTGTACTCTTCAATTTAAATCAGCTCTGACTTGCCTACTCTCCCAGAATATCACACAGAAACTGGTCACCTTGACCACATGTTTATTCAAGTTGTCGCCTCATTCCAGAGGACTGATGGTTCTCCCTTCCACGTACATAACTGGGAGCTAGTGTATTCCTTAAGCAAGCATGAATAAATTAGTAAACACTAAGCAGTGTTTCGATGCAAGTGTCTGACATGTAATAAGAGGAGAAAACTCATTTCTTGCAATAAGAATTGTGCAGTGTTTCGCAGGAGCCCAGGGGCAGGAAGCCGGCTGTAACATAGCCGAGTCTTTCTGAAAGAAATGATTACATTGCCCACCCTCTATAACATGTGAGGTAAACATGCCCCCAGACCACAGACAGGTACAAACAAAGGGTCCCTACGATAATAATGAGGTATAGACGTGGGTAGCTCTCTGAATGTAACCAAACTCCCATCATTTTCTGCAAAGTGCAAATTACTGCATTCATAAATTATAATAATATAACTTAATGTAATGTCTGCATGTATTTATTCTGTGATTTCTGACACACACAGAATGCATTACACAACAATATATATATATATAGGGTGATAAAGTAGAAATTATTGAGATGGTGTCTAAGTATTTTACTGTCAAAGTCAAATAATTGTATGAAAGAAACTAAATTGATTAATATTGGTTTACCGTGCAATTGCAGTCAGTACGCCATGTGTCATGACGCAATAGCACGATGAATAACGCACGCATACACTCGTACTTACACATTCACTTGTACATAGTTCATTTGATAATAGTTCCTTCCAACCCACAGTTGTTTATGAACAGATGTTATTGAGTTTATAGTTAAATATTATAAGGTTATATGTACTTCAGTGAGATCTAAGGTTCAGGTTACAGGAAACATGTCATGTTTGGTGTCATTCTAATCCCCTATTTATCCTTAGTGATCCGGTTCCACCAGCTATAAGATTGCACCTCGTGTATGCTAGGTATGGAATATAGGGAATTAATGATCGGAATGGTATTGTGCGTATAACGTTAATAGACCAATTTGAACTAGCTTTCGGTGGGAAGATTAGTATGCATCTGATTTTAGAGCTGACCCGCACCCTTGGAGACGTCATTTGAACTGACCTATGAACTACATTATACTGGACTGTCCTGGAGCCTGGTCCTATGGAAACATGCCAAGTCATCTGTATTGTATTTACTATAGTACCAACTGCATATATTTTGCTCTCTAGAACCAGCATTCAGTCTCTTTGACCACAGACTTCAGGATTGAATGACTGTAAGCTGGATCCAGCAGGGTGCGGCGTATGTATCAGCTGCACTTATTTATTGAACTGTTATTCTTTTGCTTTTGCTAATAAATCGCTTTGTGCTTTGGAACCACACAAATCGCATAGACAATGATTATTGGTAAACGATAAAAAAAACTTTAATATTACCCAGCATCCTCTTCAGTTCTGATTAAGCCCTTGGTCTGCATATGACATGTATAGGGGGATCTCTTATTCAGAAACGTTTTAATTGGGAAGTTCGACTACGGTGGGGTGGGGGGAATATGAACAATTGCTGCTTTTCATTAATAATGTTGTACACAAAGACATGATCACCTAAAGTCTCCTCCTACAGACACCGTGAGGAGCACAGCCAAAATTTTAATAAGGAGATGAAAGCCAGAGACATCAGAGAAAGATAAACGTAATTTTTTATGTAATTCAGTATATTTTAGGTATGTTTCATCAAATTCTGTGAAAAATGTCTTATGCGGAAGTCCCAAAGTACCGAGCATTCCTAATAATTGGTCTCATGTCTGTAGTTTAAGTACTACTGAGCAATTAATAGGGGATAGAACAATGTATTACTGAAAGTAGGACAGTGAGGGCAATCTCTGGGTGAGAAGTTATGATGTATTGCCACGCTGCTCTGGTATTATATTGGTATGCTGGGAGTGACACCCTGTGAGAAATGATTGAACGGATGACTAGATTTGGGCTATGGACTGTGTGTGGTTTCAGTTCATTTTGTCTCCAGTTTGTTGCTACATTTATTTAGAACCCAATTTATGGCACATATGTTTGGACTGGTGTCTGAGATTGGGGACTGAGGTTTGAAGTTTTAGTTAGTTAGAGAATGGTGAGTGATGGAATTGGGACTTTGGGTCTGGGGTTCAGGATTAAGATTTGGAATTAGGGATCAGGATGAAGGATTAGGAGCTAGTGTATAGGGTTGTAGTTAGGGATTGGTGTTAGGTTTGTGGTCAGGCATTTGGTCTAAGACTTAGGCACTGCATTAGGAATAGGAGTTAGGGACTGGTTATCTTAGACCTAATATTATTCCACTCTGTAATGCTAACTATTTACCTAGATTAAGCTTTGAAACTAGCTCTATTGTTCCCAAAATTTAAATAAAGTAAGAAACCCTAACACAACATCATTTCTACATGTGGAAAATAATTGATTGATTGATTTTGCTTTTGTTATTCCTCTCTTGAATACATTTGATACATTTTACTTTTGGGATAGAGTTCCAAATAAAACCTCATGTATGTCATGTTTAGAGGTATGTGGGTCTGGTAATGTGATCATTAGTATGAAGTCCTGATAAAGTGATCCTTGGTATGTGGGTCTGGTAATGTTATCATTAGTATGAGTTCCTGGTACTGTGATCCTTGGTATGGGGATCTGGTAATGTTATCATTAGTATGAGTTCCTGGTAATGTGATCCTTGGTATGGGGACCTGGTAATGGGATCCTTGGTATGAGGGTCTGCTAATGTGATCCTTGGTATGAGTTCCTGGTACTGTGATCCTTGGTATGGGGGCCTGGTAATGTGATCCTTGGTATGGGGATCTGGTAATGTGATCCTTGGTATGAGGTCCTGGTAATGTGATCCTTGGTATGGAGGTCTGGTAATGTGATCCTTGGTATGGAGGCCTGGTAATGTGATCCTTGGTATGGAGGACTGGTAATGTGATCCTTGGTATGGGGTTCTGGTAATGTGATCCTTGGTATGAGGTCCTGGTAATGTGATCCTTTGTATGGGGATCTGGTAATGTGATCCTTGGTATAGGGATCTGGTAATGTGATCCTTGGTATGGAGGTCTGGTAATGTGATCCTTGGTATGGAGGCCTGGTAATGTGATCCTTGGTATGGGGTTCTGGTAATGTGATCCTTGGTATGAGGTCCCGGTAATGTGATCCTTTGTATGGGGGTCTGGTAATGTGATCCTTGGTATGAGGTCCTGGTAATATGATCCTTGGTATGGGGATCTGGCAATGTGATCCTTGGTATGAGATCCTGGGAATGTGATCCTTGGTATGAGGTCCTGGTAATGTGATCCTTGGTATGGGGATCTGGTAATGTGATCCTTGGTATGAGATCCTGGTAATGTGATCCTTGGTATGGGGGCCTGGTAATGTGATCCTGGGTATGAGGTCCTGGTAATGTGATCCTAGGTATGAGGTCCTGGTAATGTGATCCTTGGTATATGGACCTGGTAATTTGATCCTTGGTATGGGGATCTGGTAATGTGATCCCTGGTATGGGGACCTGGAATGGTGATCTTTGGTATGAGGTCCTGGTAATGTGATCCTTGGTATGGGGACCTGGTAATGTGATCCTTGGTATGGGGACCTGGTAATGTGATCCTTGGTATGAGGTCCTGGTAATGTGATCATTGGTATGAGGTCCTGGTAATGTGATCCTTTGTATGGGGAGCTGTGAATGTGATCATAGCCCTGTGCCGTCTAATGCTTTGAACTGGCCCTAATTAGATCCCATTTAATGTGAGAGCAACGAAATAATGAGAATAACTGCAGAAATCCCATATCATTTTCTTGGCCCCAAGAAACCAGACATCACCTCCTAGGTCAGTGAAACCGGACAGTAGATGTTATATTTGTGTGGAGGGATTGAAGCTTACTTGTAATAACAGAAATGCAGAAATATTTTTTTCTTTTATAGATAGAAGTTTATAAATCACTCTAAATGTAAAAACGTTGCAGCTGAAGTTATACTTTATTATCAGTCGTGAGATAAGTGGTGTCTGAGCTTCTTGTAATCTGTATTGTACTGAACACATAGGGCCTTGCACAGAGTCAGATGTACGTCTCTTTGCGTAGTTTATCATTGTGCGTTCTTTCACGCTGCGCACGCTCATCAAGTTATTGTACACAACTGCGGCTATTCAGAGCTGCAACTTTTTGTCATTTATACCTACTTGCGCCTGAGTGTTCTAGCGTAGACTGAGGACAGTAAGGGTTTGTTCCAGCAATTGCAAATCGAATCAGACTGGGTCGTTAACCATGTTTTCTGTCATATCTGTGATATTATTTGTGGGTGGTCAGGGGCGGATGAAGGCGAAGACTCAAACTAGAAAATTGCTTGCAAGTAGAGGTTTGTGAATGTTTCGCAGAGTCACTCGGCTATAGATGGGGATTTGCTGAGAGTGCTGAAGGAAAGATATAAAAACATATATATATATATATATATTTTAATTTTTTTACGCCTGTCAGAAAGTTGTTGCGGGTGGGGTACGGCATATCGATGGCGAGAACTCAGACAAGACTTACCCCAGCCTGAGGATTCCGAAGGGCTGCTTCCCGACCTACACCGATGACAACTACTCTTCACACCGACTTCAGCCAATGACGATGAATTAAGAAGGCGGCAGCACTTGATGACGTCATTGACCGTGCCGACGTGATTATTACTCTTGTTTAGGGGATTATGTAAGTATGCACCCATGTACAATGTAGAAGCCTTTGTAAACTACATTGTACAATGCTGCATACTTACATGACCCCCTTAACAACAGCGATAATCACGTTGGCACGGTCAATGACGTCATCAAGTGCAGTCGTCTTCTTACTTCATCATCATTGACTGAAATTGGTGTGAAGAGGAGTCATCATCGGTGAAGGTCGGGATGCAGCCCCTCGGAATCCTGAAGTCGGGGTAAGTCTTATCGGGGTAGTCAGCATCGATATGCTGACTACCAACGGTTCCTGTTATATTAGCTAGGTTATTGAGGATTAAATGATCTTTCATTGCAATTATACTTGTAACATTTAAAATATTCGGTTTTTGTACATGTTCCCAAGTTGGGCGTAAATGTCTGAGGGGTGCGTCTGTCGACAAGCAGACGCATCTATTGCTCATTCAGAACAGGATGCATCTTCGACTCTGAACATGTCGCACCTACGCATTACTTCCGTGCAACTTTTTCGATCACAAGTTAGACTTACGCTTGCGTCTCTCTCTGAATCAGGCTATACATGTTATTTTAGTCGTTTTACATGACTGCTGTTATATCCATTCACTTTCTCTTTGTATCTTTTGGTATGATCATCAAAAATTACAGGCTAAAACTCATGTTATAAAGAGGCTGCGGATATAAACGTGTGTAATAAAACTAAAATATTCTGGTGCACTTTTTTGCAGAAAGTATTCCTGGTTATTAATGAGGGGGTGTTATAATGGGGGTGACATACAGAGCACTGTATTTTCTTCCTCTATCAAACCATGTGATGTATAATTCACATTCACCCATACTAATTTCATTCCCAATTACACATTAAGCAGGTTCCCATATCACCTCTTATAAGTAGTGTAACATATTCTGAGACGTCCCCGGCAGGGGGGAGCCGGTTTGAGGGGGGAGCATGTCTGATGGGGATGGCAGCACTTCCATACTTAATGGAATTTTAGATGAGGAATAATAATCCGGCAGCGGAGCCGGCAGCCAAAATATGTATTTTTCACACTTCCCTTGGTTTATTTATTCATTCATTTTTGTAATAAGGTCCTTTCTGTGCGACATTAACAGTAATCGCTCAAAGATAAGGTGCGAAATAGCTGTTCGTCTGTTCCCCCCTTTCAATTTCCTTCTCTGCTGTAATTATCTGTACTTATGTGTTTCAACATCCATCAATGGCAGATTTTTCTTTCCTTTTATATTTCTTTGTCTCTTCCAGCCTTGTTTGGGAAGTATCATCAGGGATCTTTGTAGAAAAGTGTCCTCTCTCTCTGGCAGTGTCTCCGTAATTATCTGTTTTACCTGGAATATAAGATCTTTGGATATATATTTTTTTTGAACTGTGATCTCCTTTTTCCCCCACAAATGTTGTCCGATACATAGAATTCCGATTAGTCCAGACCATCATGTCGTACATTGCCACCCATATTTGTCCTTCTCTGCCTATAAGCTCAGCAATGTTTTGAGATGTAAAGGACTAGTGTGTATGATGCTCACAGTATGCGCAGGGCCATTGAGTGCTCCCTGGGTGCTCCAGTCCTAGGCGCCCCCTCCACCATAGACACCACAGCCTTCCATAAGTTCTGTCCCACCCTCCTACCCTGTGTGGAGCATTTACAAGACCCCACACCCAGCCCCTTACCGCTATGGAGGCCGCCAACCATCACTGCTGAAAGTATCCGAAAGAGGTAAAAAGTACAGCAGGACACATCATAGAGCACTCTCCCTAAACACACTATAAAATTATAGCTTTATAAATGATGCCTTTCATGTTCAGTTCTCTTACCTCTCTGTATGTATGTATTACCCAGTATTGTTTTATTAATGTTTGTTCCCAATTGTAAAGCGCTATGGAATTTGCTGGCACTATATAAATAAATGTTGATGATCGAATGTTCAACACGTTGGAAATTGGTGGCTTCAGCAAAACTAAGATGGTAAATACATAGTCATTATTATTCTTCATACAAATGTACACGTGCTTTATACTCAGCACAAATAAAAACCCACTATAAATCTGAATGCACTGAAACAAAATTTGAGCTGAAATTCGGTCGAATCGCTCTATAGAATCCTATTTGCTTCCTGTCTGCATGGAATATGCTCCCGTTTCATAAATTAACTTTCTCCTGGTAATTATTTCTCTTCTGCCTTATCTCTTTGAGTTAAATAGTAGACTATAAAGTGCCTGGATCAATAATGAACTTTTACATAGCGTAGTTTTGTTGTAACTGCCGAGCGCAGAGAACAGAAAGCCTTAATAATGCTCCAGAGCATTTGGTAGCTATGGAGACCTTAAAAGTTTAAAATACTGTTTTAAACAAAAGAAAAAGAAATTATCTTGTCTATTTTACACGTCAGTCTTCAAAGTGACATATTCGATATAACATTAGTTGCCTAGATATGCATTTAGTTACCATGTCTTCTAAGCGTATTTTCATTCTGGTTTCATAACTAGAAATATAACTTAAAGAAGATTGAAGTTCTGCGTCTTTCAGTAAAGACTGGTGTTGTGTCATCTTCCGCTCTAGATAAGTTAATTTTCCAAGATCTCTTGCTTGTGAGTAAGTGGTCTCTGTATAATAGCAAGCCAGACCCTCCCCATATTTTAATTAATCTGGACAAAAGACTCTTGTACTAAATAAAGGGATAAAAATATGTGACTCCACTCCTCAGAAACTACCAGATTGAGGAAAAACCTATCAGTGACCTGATGAATGGATGAACAGATTTGTATAATTTATGTGTGTGGCTAAACTGGGCTCAGATCTGGTCATTCATTATCCGGGCTGGTGTGTGTAGACAGTGTTATTTTGCAATTTTTTATAATGAAATAATAATAGGTTGCAATTTTGAATGAAAGAATTTGATCAGAGCAAGGTACAAGCAGAGAACATTGTGCGGAACGTGTTTGAATGGTAGACCAAATACAGGTTTTCATTTCCTTTTGTTCCCATTGTTCCGGAGCAAGTTAACAAACAGGGAAAGACAAGAGATGATATTACAGAGACACATGCTGCTGGAATGTGCTTGTTTGACTAACTCTAATGAAGAGACTGTAGGCAAACATGCATCATTTCTACACAGTGTAAACCAAGTGTTGACTTGGTAAAGTAGAGCAAGCAATGGTGAACATACACATTATGAAGCTTTCACTTATTTTATATCTTTTTCTTTTGCGCTATAGGATGGTTTGTGTGAATGTATTACACTTCAGAATCTGCAACAGAATATTACCTATGCAAATCCAAAATACCAGATTAATGTTAACTTGAACGAGCCCTTAGAGTACAGTGCTGAGTGACTGAAGTGGTATGTGTGAGACATGTCCTGGATCAGCCATGGACAGCCTGGCAACTATCGTACGGCTATTGGCCTGCAAAGCATTCTGGGACTTGTAGTTCCATAACACATGGAAAGCCACAGTTTGACCAGGCCCCCCTTAGATATAATGGTCCATGTAGGAATTCATCTGGAGGTGGAACTGTATTTACGTGAAGCAACATTTCCCCTTTCTACTTATCCCTTTTGAATAAATATAATTACCAAAATATGCAATACAGAAGTGGAAGTTGCTCAATCAATTTATAGGCTCATAGCAGGTGCTTGAAAGGGTGGGGCTATCCTGAAAGGAACAAACACACAGACAGATCCCCCAGCACACTGCTATAGCCAGCAAAGGAGCTGCCATTTCTACTTGTACATAAAAATGCAGAAATCTCAGTTGCACACATTTGCAAATGTATGTTTGAGCCACCCGCCACTCCACAGCGCTTTTGCTAATAGGGTGGTCCTAACTCTAAACAGTGAGAGTTCCATATATTTGGGTCATGCATATATGTGTTTTTAAATTGAGAACTAACTTACCAAGAGGTACCCCAGAAGCCTACAAATGGCAATACAGCGCCAGTACCCCCTCTCAGCTACTGACACCAACATGCCTCTCAGACAAACAATACAGAAGTGGAAGTTGCTCAATCAATTTATAGGCTCATAGCAGGGGCTTGACTGTGTGGGGTTATCCTAAAAGGAACAAACACAGCGAAAAATCCCCCAACATATAATTACCAAAATAGCCTTTAAGAACATTTAGGTATACACAATCAATTTCTGTACAGGAGACTCTAAGCCGCATTTTTCAGCGAAAGTTTGAAGAATGTCGGAGTCTGATGAGAAATTAAAGTTGTCGAATGTCGTTTTATAGGATTTGCGAGTATTTTTCCTGGTAGTTAAGTGTTGCAATTGCCTCTCACCATTTGTTATCTCACAGTGGGAGTTAGGCAGCGGTTGCTGGCAGGTAGACAAGAGCACTAGAAATGGTAAGCCAAATTGCAGCTTTCTAGAAAATATTTATAAAAGAAAACGCACTTCTCAATGTGTTATGGAATGCTCTAATATCGCTGAGTGATTTCTATCCGTGAACATTTCTTAACCAGAGCTCAGAATTTTTCTTCTCTATCTGAATAAAGGGTGAAATAATTTTTAAGGCTTGCTGAACCACTTGCAGGCACTGACAGGGGGTTATGTACTGTCATTAATTCTTCAGAAGTGAACCGTTTGGAAATCTGGTGGCAAGTAAATTTGAAGCTAATTGACCTACCAGTATGTTTTTGGAGTGTGGGAGGAAACCAGAGCACCCGGAGGAAACCCCACGCAAACAAAGGGAGAACACACAAACTCTTCACAGATACGGCCCTGGTAGGGCTCAAACCCATGATTTTTGAGTCTCAGAAAGGAGAGCATGTGTTTAAGGACAGAAGGGAAGGAGCCATGGACGACCGGTGGAAGAGATGAGTTAAATGTGGGCAAGATTTGGGGATGACATAGCAGAAGATTTGGGAGGTAACAGATCAAACAGGTTGAGGGTAACGAGTAAAAAAAGGATTGTGAATACCTTGTCCTTGGTAATGGGAAAGGAAGACCTCAGGGCATTCTGTAACTTGTAGTTCCATAGCAGCTCTTAAGTGACTGGCTACCTCTGCAATACAGTATCTTGCACTGACCAGGAAAGTCAATCTGCAAAAAAAAAAAAATTATCTGTATAAGGCAAGCTGTTCTTAAAAATAATTTAAAAATACTAAAAATTATTATTTTGTATTTTCCAAACTTGTATCATGTTATCTATGGCAGGCGGAATTGAAATGCTGATTTACGCAAACAAGTGAGATTAAATATCACCACTTGCAAATTGCCAGCCTAACCCCCAAGACCCGTAAACGGTAGCAGTTAGCGACGTTGAACCATTGATCATGAATTCTGATCACTACTAGTGGGAAATGGAGTGTGTAATCTGAGAATATTACACTTTAATGGCCTTAATTAACAGCATGGTAAATTTAGCATACAGCATTAGGTGAAATGGTATAAAAAGTACAGACAGTGTGTTCTTGCTGCTCACTAACAAGCAGTTAACAGGTCAGTTAAAAGGACCAGTAATTGAAAAGGTTCTTATCTGTGCATTAAGTATTAAGTGGCTGTGGTGTTTCTTAGAGGTGAAGGAAGCTGTGTGTAATCACTTGTGTAGGTCGCTGTGTCACTATGTGTCTAGAGGGTACAGGTTATTGGATAACAGTCTCATCATGTCTGCAAATTAACTTCTGAAATAGCAACAATTCACCTTCAATCCGTATTCTTACTATCAAGATTACATATAGCATATCCAGCAGCACGGTGGCTTAGTGGTTAGCACTTCTTCCTGTCAGCACTGGGGTCATGAGTTCAATTCCCCACCATGACCTTATCTTCCTTAAGTTTGTATGTTCTAACCGTGTTTGCGTGTGTTTTCTCCAGGTGCTCTGGTTTCCTCCCACACTCAAAAAACATACTGGTAGGTTAATGGGCTGCTGACATAATTAACCTGTGTGTCTGTGTCTATGTTAGGAAATTTATACTGTAAGCTCCAATGGGACAGGGACCGATATGAGTAAATTCTCTGTACAGCGCTGCGGAATTCGCGGCGCTATGTAAATAACATTTTAATTCTATTGCTAAACAGATTTCCTTATTTTTTATCTCCTTTGTTTTAAAATGTAGATTTCATAAATTCAATTCAGACCACAGCGCAATATTTATGTCACACAATGGCCATGGGGCTTTAAAGAAAATATATAATAGTTACCAACAATAAAATTAAAATAAGAGAACGTAGGGTGGTGTCGAAGTCAAATAATTGGATGTAGTTGTTTCAAATTAATATCCATCAATCTGGTTGTCTTTGTTTGAAAATATGCACACTACGACGTGGAAGGGTGTATTTAACCACACCACATGCAAACACTTCTACACACATGTACACTTACACATTCACTTGTAAATAGTTTGCCTGAAAATAGTTCCAACACACAGTCGTTTATGACCAAATTTAATAGAGTTTATAGTTAAATATAATAAAGTTAAATGCACTTTAGTTAGATATAAGGTTCAGGATACAAGGAACATATCATGTTTGGTATCGTTCTAATCCCCTATTTATCCTCAGACATCCGTTCCTATCCGCCAAGAGATTGCACCTTGCGTATGCAAGTTATGGATTGCAGGGAATTAATGATCAGAATGGTATTGTGTGTGTAATACAAATAGACCAGTTTGAACCAGCTTTCGGTGGGAATATTAGTATGTAGCTGCTGGAGAGATGACCCCCACCCTTGAAGGGCATCGTTTGAACTGACCTATGTCCTGCATTATACTAGACTGTCCTGAATCCTGAACCAATGGAAACATGCCAAGTCATCTTTACTGTTTACAATGTAACACAAACTGTATATAAACTGAGCTCTGGGACTATCATACAGTCTTCTTGACCACAGACTTCAGGATTGAATGACTGTATGCTGATTCAGAGCGTCTGCGTATGTAGTCAGCTGAACTTATTTTACTTATTGTAACTCTTTTCCTTCTTGCTATTAAATCACTTTGTAAATTGGAGCCACACTTTTCGAATTGGACAATTTTCATTGAATAGCGACTAGACGAACATAACAGTGGTCATGGAATGTATGACTGAGTCAGTCAGCTTGCAGGATGCTTAGACACAGCGATATGTTCTTGGTAGATCGTGGCGATAGAAAATTTGCTATCACTGCGATAAACAATGATAGGAAACCAGCCGTTTATAATAAATAGTCTCAACAGTCATAAACGACCAGCAGAGATGTAAAGGTCTGTATAGTACAGCTGCCTGAGATCGGCAGAGCCCCCACAGGTCTTAGGGTTTGAAAAGTAATCAGGGATTGCACACTCAGCACCTGGGTCATCTTCGGATGCACCCTGAACGCAAATTGCGTTTAAAAAACAAGTACGGTACTTGAGCACAGTCTGGCTGTAAGTACATTTTGACTAAACGTTGCGTGCCGTATGTCGACAGACAGACAGAACAGAGTGCAGGATATGCATACATATGTGCTACCTAAAGTACTATCGGAAAGCATGCAAAAAATGTTAAATTAACAACTCTTTATAACATAATCATTAATAATAATATTTGTAAAAATTTTTTTTAATTTTTCTTTCATAGTGAATGCATAAATCAGGATGTTCTCAATGTGTACGGTACATATAAATGTAAGAGCACTTGCACAAATGAAGTTAGATAAAACCTTGGGCCTGATTCATTAAGGTACGTATTCTGAGCGCAACCCGCGTTTATTATTGTACGCACGTATTTAGGCTTTCTGCACTTCCAATCTCAGCAAAGCACGGATCTCAAGATACGTGCGCTAAACAAGACTCTGCAGGATACGTCCAATAACTATGTGGATTATAAATTCGCCAAAGAACGCACAGGATTTCTTTTTTTTTTTAACTGAATTAAAGTCACTTGTTTTTAATATAGGCACTAATGATATAACAGGTTTTTGTCTTTTCCCATGAAATACATTTCTTAGTATGCTTGATAATGTTTACCAAACATATAAGGAAGGGTACCCATAAGCTAAATGCATTTAAGATGATGCGTTTGTGTATTCAGACACTTACCTGACAGAGTTAACTTTTCTCAGAAGCTGAGTAGCCAATAACAGCCCAGGGGAGTGTTCTGCTTCCTGATATAAGGTCCAACCTCTCTGGGAGTGGTCCCGTTCTGCTTGCAGTTTTGATGCCACCCACCCACCCGTCAATTGTGTTTAACTATTTCTAATTATTTTCTTCACACAGACGAGACACCGTTACGGTAGGAGAGCAGCAGGCAGCAGGCAGATAGCGTATGGTGCTAATTTACCAGCTTGAGTCAACACACCTTTTGAAGTCACCAGACTCTTGGCCCTCTAGCGAGGGGGACCCCTTGGCCTGCTGAGCGGTCAAGCGCCACTGTCAAGTCCAGAAAGGGAGTGGTCACTGCTTGACCCATTTAGCGCTAACCAATAGATAAGCTACAACCTGGGTTGTGGTACAATGGCCTTTATAGGCTTTGCTGATGTAGCCGACTGCCCTGCTCTCGCCGCCACCGTTGTTTTTTTTTTATGTTAATGTTTAATAATCTGTGTTCTTTTCCAATCTTTATTACTTGTCATGTATTTATTCTTCATAGTAAAAGTGATGTTGAAACATAAGTTTGTGAGTAGGGGTCTTAAAGAAATAATCAACAGTTGCTGGTGATTGCAAACACATGTTATAGCATGCATATGAGACTGTCATCCCTACTTATCAGGACTTAGACTAGCTCTGTAGCCGGAGCAAGAGATACAGCAGATAAACAAGTACGTCTGAGACGCTCAGAGCTGGATTCGGACACGGCTGCGTGCGCTTGAGTTTGATACGCCCTTACTGTAAAATCACTACGGCAAAATGTTCCTTCCCGGCCCAGTTTACTCCCCGAAATTGCAGGCTGCCGTACGTTTGGAGAGGCAGCTGACAGGGCTGCATTCACGGACGTATCGCCAGGTTCTGGACATACTCAGAGTGATATTGCAGACAATAGGTTCAAAATCGGCAGAGATGTGCCTACGATGAATCAGGCCCCTTGTGTTTAGTGAATGAGGCCCAATGAACGCACTAATGCATGCGCTTGTACTGCTGGGCACAGCGTGTGTGTGTGCACTGATGATCACAATGTGTATCTGTTCAGCACAATAGGATGTAAGCAGTACGGTTATAGCGAGTACGTGGCATCTGTCTGGCACAATATACATGTAGTCGGACCCAGGCTACTTGCACAATGATAAAAAGGGGTGTTTTAGGGGGAGTTAGGGATGCAATACCTCTGCTTTTTTTTTTTTTTTTTTTATTAAATCAAGGGAGGGTCCCCAAAGTAAATTCCTGTGGTTGGTCCCAAAGCGGGCACGATGACTTGCCACAACAAACATTATAATCGTCACGTCCGTCATGCCAGCCTAGTTGGCGCAGGCCAGCGTCCGCGGGATGGCAGAAACATATTTTGTCTCTATTTCTGTACGCTGTTCTTCATTTTCTCTATCTTTTTCTACAAGTTAATTGGTGTCAACTATAGAATGTTCAACAATGATGCCCGAGCATTACTGAGCACGCTATTTAAATAGAAGACTGCATTCGGTGGCACATTTCCGACCATATAATAATCAGGTCAAGATTAACAATGCTCTCGTACCGAAATGGGCGCATCTGGTCCTTCGTCAAGAAATATTGTTGTTTTGTTACTTCTTTAATGTTTGCTTTGTTATAGTTGTGTTGTTATGAAACTTTTACTGACATTTTTCAATGTGCATCACTAAAAGATAATGGGGCTCCCATAGAATTGGAGTATCAGGGGCAAACGCAGGATTTGTAGAGAGGGGTTTCCACGCAACGCCGCCAGTGGGCGTGACCAGCATGCATGGGAGCGTGGCTATAATTTTAGACAGTGCTTGGCTGCTCTCCAACTCTTCTTATCCACATCATATACACAGGCAATTCCTATCCCCATCATATACACGGGACAAGCCACCTCAAGCATACAGTGCCCCATGCTGGGAGGGGGTTTCCAGACACTAGGAAACCCCCCTCAGTTTGCCTATGAGTATGTATTGTATACTTAATGTAATATCCTTATTATCTATCTTTATCTATATTATATATATTTATCTTTAGTTCTTTCCATTCACAAAGGGATTTCAATTGAAAGATGTTAATACCAACCTGTAGCTTCAGGGCACTAGAATGTTTACAGGACTAGACCAAATTATAGCCAATCAGAGCATTAGAACATTCATAGACCAGTCTGTAACCAATCAGCAGTGAGTTCCATCCCAGATGCATTAGTTATTGAGCTCACGTGATTCCGTGAGCCAGAACACGTGTCCAGGAGCTATCAGTCTTCCTCAATCCCCCTTCCCTACCCTACTCCGCCATGTACATCCTACTGATCCCCCATAGGACCCACACAAACAATACTTTTGAAAAAAGTTTAAATATATTGTACATACAACA
Source organism: Mixophyes fleayi (assembly GCF_038048845.1). Taxonomy (NCBI): domain Eukaryota; kingdom Metazoa; phylum Chordata; class Amphibia; order Anura; family Limnodynastidae; genus Mixophyes; species Mixophyes fleayi. Next base: position 370,161,971 of record NC_134403.1, read on the forward strand.
CAGATGGGCCAGGCATCCACAGTGCTTTATTCATGCCCCCCCCCCCCTCTCAACACCCTTGTCAATAAGAACAGTTGCAAAAACAGAACAAAAACAAACGTAATTTACTGCATAGATAAAAAAAATAAAACCATTAGATGTCAGATGTTAATGTAACACTTTCACTACTGGCTAAAGTATTTCTATATTGTAGCTCTGGTGTCTATAATTTATTTTCACGCAGGAAAGAATGTTTTTCCTTGTATTTCAATAACTGTATCTGTTCCAACGTTTTATTAGCCCTATTTCAATATTCAGATATTTAACATCACCCTAAAGAGTTCTAAGTTCTAGACAAAAATGTGGCATTTATATAAAAGAAAAAAAAAAAGAAGAAAATGCAAGGTTATTCCCAGCCACTCTCTCTTGTCTTGATTGTCTGTCTTGACTTTCGTTAATTGCCTTTGAGTTACCTTAGCAGCAGGAGGAACCAGACTAAAATTCCCCCACGTGATATTGTAAAACAAGGGTGCGGGTAGAAGGGAAGCAAATTGCTCGCACTGAGGACTGTCTGCCTTCCACGTTCTGCTTTGTTAGAGCCGCGGATATTCCATTAGCGCAGAACAAATGACTTTCCAAACAGCAAACAAAACAGAGGCAGCTAATAACACTACTACTGCTGCTAATAAATGACTGCGTTAATAAGCATTATAAAATAAATTGAAAATGGAAATTTACTGTTGTAACAATGGTGTTTGCGTAACTGCCGTCTGAAAAACACAGCACCTAGGTACAGGGGCTTCGCTAATGTAGTGACAAGTGCAACATTCATTTAATTTACACCTAGCAAGACTGTTTTTTTTAGAGCTCTTTTTGTTAGAGTAAATTACTCCCATTTTGCATCCAATTTTGCATCAACCCCCTATTTTAAACACCCGGTACTTAACAATCCCACCTGCCCTTTAATTGGGATTGTTACAATTATTATTTACATATATAGATCCGGACATATTCTGTAGTATAATCAGTGTCATACAGCAGACAGAGAAACTGACGCTTACAAACTAGCACAGATGGTAGAGCGAGGTCCTGCTCAGCTCGTACCAGAAAAGTCATCGCCTTTATAAAACGTCGTCTTATAACTTCTCACACACACGGCTATATAAAATTATACAGCCACATTTCTGCTGTCACGGCTACTAAGTCACTTGAACTCTGAGGGCCTGATTAATTCAGGAGCGTAAATGACGATACGCGCCGTCTGTTGCGTAAAATCGCTCTGTGTGTAGCCAGAACCGGACCACACGTCAGAGAACGCAGCAACATCCAACCTTACTACAACCTATGATTTCACGGGCGGAACGGGGAAGGAAACGGCCGTATGCACGTAGTCAGTGTATAGTAAGGGCGTGCCCAGCTGGAGCGCACACAGCAGCGTCCGATTCAAGCTTAGGGCATCTCTAAGGTACGTGACTTCCAGTCCTAGCACCACTTGCAGCAGCTACAGGTCAGGTGTAAGTGCTGATTACTAGTGATGACGGCTGTGAATGCAGCTAGAACATGTGTTTGTAATCAGGAGCTGCTGTAAAAATTCATTTTATGTACAGTAGACATTAATAACATCCTATTAAATGTATTTTATGGAGAATTTATTTTTTATACATTTTTTTTACTTTTTTGTCAGTAATGACTGTATTATTAACAGGTGACATTAATAGAATTTTTTTCTGTGAGTTTATATTTCACATATGTACTGTACGTATCCTGCAGTGTATTGTCTGTTAGAGCAGAGCGGACCTAGACACGTATTTATCAACAAACGTATCTTTACATCCAATCCTTGTTGAATACGGATGTGCGTATGACCGATTTTTACGCGTTTTACAAAAAATGCAGTTTACGTTTGTTTTGTGCACCTTAATGAATAAGGCCCCGCATGTCACCAAGCCTATTAGAACAAAGAGTTCTGTAGTCGCCAAACTTTTTTAGTTTTAATATATATATACATATATATATATATATATATATATATATATATATATATATATATACTAGTTAACCCATGCATGATACTCATGCATTCTAGTCAAATCAAGCTACTTAAGGTCTTAAAAAGGTTCTTGTCATGCATTTGGGCCTAGCCCAGGCCTCCTCAGGGGAAGAGCGTTACTTCCCGACGCAAGCGGCCTTTTTAATGTGTGTTCATGAGGTAAAATTACCTCACGAAAATGAGTTTGACCCCTCAACTCGTAAATTTAGCCTTTACTACCCCTCCCACGGGGGGAAGGGGGGATGATGGAAGTTAACTGACTTGACTATTCTAATTTGTTTGTCAAATAATATCAGTATACCAAATTTCAGGTCAATTGGATGAGCCCTTTCTGAGAAAATAGTTTTTTCCACACACACACACACACTAACGCACGCCTCTACACATGTGTGTTCATGAGGTAAAATTACCTCACGGAAATGAGTTTGAGCCCTACCAAATTTCAGCCCTTTTTGAATTTTTTTCCCACACACACTAAGAATTTAGTAGGTCAGTGTATAACTCTGCCCAGCAGGTGGCGCTGCAACTTGGTTTTTTTTTTCCACACACACACAGATGCCACTAAGCATTTATATATTAGATATATGATTTTTAGTTACATATACAGCAGCCTTTCCACTTTCCTGAGTTTATCAGTTAATTTCTTTACCTGCCTAACATATAGACCTAGACGGGAAAACCAGTGGTTTAACACTGTGATTGGCTACAGTTGAACCCTGTAATTGTTCTAATGATCTGATTGGCTGCAGCTGTGATAGCTTTTTGAACACTGTAATGACTTGCTACAGCCTGAAGATGACCAGAATTTTCAAAAACAAAATTCGCCTTTTTCTGCGTTTGGAATCCCGCAATATTTCTCTTTTGGAATTTGTCCGTGTTCCGCAGCACTCAAAGGGACTGAGTCATTAAGGAGAGCAAAGCAAAAAAAAGGAGTAAGTTTGCTCCTGGACAAGCCATGTTACAATGCAGGGGGTGCAAATAAGTTTATTATTTTGCACATTAGATAAATACTGGCTGTTGTAACATAGAGGACACAAATACTTGATAGCTTTATTTTTACACTGAAATGTAAAGTAGATCTAGGACATGTCCTACCCCAACTATAAATCTGCCATCACATTTTAAATTTACCTCCCCCTCCAATGCAACATGGTTTTGCCCAAGTGCAAAGTTGCTCCTTTTTTATGCTTTACTCTCCTTAATGACTCAGGCCCAAAGATTGTATGTACAGAACTTCCAACCCCACATCTAAACACACAACATACATGTACTCTGGTATACAACACTGTATATGACTGTCTGCGGACATTCAGCATAAAAGCTGAATCCGTTCTTTACATTTAACTACATTCACCGTCACCCTTTATAAGGAACTTAATGATGATAATAATGATCGTGCTATTATAAAGCCTACGTCCACATCTTGGAAAGATCAAGTGTATTGGAAACTTCCCGTTGAGCTGAACAAGGGCCAAAGTTGCATACTTAAAATTCATTAACTCTCTTACATTAACTCACTTAAATTTCCTGCTATAGAGTTTAATTCATAGTCTCTACATGATATAACAGCATAGAACTCTACATTGTGACAACTAAAATTAAGGAGCCAATTAGGGGAATATTCATTATTTTAACATCCGATTTTCCTTGGATACAGAAAGGGGGAAGAAATAGTGTCAGCGTTCTATAGTTGTACATATATATTTTACATGGACATTATCAATTTATACCATGTGGTCAACTTAATTAGAAAGACAAGATAAATGACTGCATCTCACTGTGAAAAAATAACATTCAAATTGACCAAGGCTAAGGTTGGACATAAGTTACCCCAGTTAAGGGCTCATGTAACCTAGGTAAGTGCCTAGTGCTTAAGTAACCTAGGTAAGTGCCTAGTGCTTATGTAACCTAGGTTAGTGCCTAGTGCTTATGTAACCTAGGGAAGTGCCTAGTGCTTATGTAACCTACGTAAGTGTTTAGGACTTATGTAACCTAGGTAAGTGCCTAGTGCTTATGTAACCTAGGTAAGTGCCTAGTGCTTATGTAACCTAGGTAAGTGCCTAGTGCTTATGTAACCTAGGTAAGTGCCTAGTGCTTATGTAACCTACGTAAGTGTTTAGGACTTATGTAACCTAGGTAAGTGCCTAGTGCTTATGTAACCTAGGTAAGTGCCTAGTGCTTATGTAACCTAGGGAAGTGCCTATGGCTTATGTAACCTAGGCAAGTGTCTAGGACTTATGTAACCTAGGCAAGTGCCTAGTGCTTATGTAACCTAGGTAAGTGCCTAGAGCTTATGTAACCTAGGTAAGTGCCTAGTGCTTATGTAACCTAGGTAAGTGCCTAGAGCTTATGTAACCTAGGTAAGTGTCTAGGACTTATGTAACCTAGGTAAGTGCCTAGTGCTTATGTTTCCTAGGTCAGTACCTAGGGTTTTTGTAACCTACATAAATGTTTAGGACTTATGTAACCTAGGTAAGTGCTTAGGACTTATGTAACCTAGGTAAGTACCTAGAGCTTATGGAACCTTATATAACGTTCTCTAAAAATTTACCTTATCCCCGATGATACTACTCACACTAATGCACCCTCACAACTGTCCCAATCTCCACTCTGAGCCACACTTGCTCCTCTTGTTTCAGCTGTGCCCTCTTCCACTTAGAATGTAAGCTCTGTAATGAGCAGGGTCCTCCACACCCTTTGTTTTCATGTTTGCATTTATTTTGTCTACCTTGTATGTCCTGTTTTCCCTCCTGTGTGGCGCCATACATATCTACGGTAATAATAACAATGACCTAGGTAAGTGCCTAGTGCTTATGTAACCTATATATAACCTCCATTCACTAGGAGCCAGTGACATCACTGAGAATGCAATCTATCCATTCACTAGGAGCCAGTGACATCACTGAGAATGCAGCCTATCCAGTCACTAGGAACCAGTGACATCACTGATAATGCAGCCTATCCAGTCACTAGGAACCAGTGACATCACTGAGAATGCAGCCTATCCAGTCACTAGGAACCAGTGACATCACTGAGAGTGCAGCCTATCCATTCACTAAGAACCAGTGACATCACTGAGAATACAGCCTATCACTTCCCTAGAAGCCAGTGACATCACTGAGAATACAGCCTATCCAGTCACTAGGAACCAGGGACATCACTGAGAATGGAGCCTATCCATTCACTACGAACCAGTAACATCAATGAGAATGCAGCCTAACCAGTCACTAGGAAACAGTGACATCACTGAGAATGCAGCCTATCCATTCACTATGAACCAGTGACATCACTGAGAATTCAGCCTATCCATTTACTAGGAACCAGTGACATCACTGAGAATTCAGCCTATCCATTTACTAGGAACCAGTGACATCACTGAGAGTGCAGCCTATCCAGTCACTAGGAACCAGTGACATCACTGAATCTGGAAAATATTTTATCAGTATCTTTTATCACTAGTTATAGAACACAAACAGGATCTTATACACAGTGACTGCACAATATTTTAATATCACCTAACAGATTTTGCTATTTCCCCAGTTTCTGTTTCAGACAAATCATGACAGGACACGGCTACAGGTGATTTTCAAGTACATTTTGGGCACAGTTTATACAGAATATCAAACCATCCTTTTACGGAAACGTACTTTTCAGTTTCCCTTGAAGATAGAAGTAATTGTTTTTCAATTGCTTTAGAATAGAAAGTACCAAGTGAATTTAGTTTTTAATAAACCTGTATAAATACAATACCTGCAAGTAACACAGAAGATAGAAAATTAAGTTGGGATAAAGAGCTGGTTTGTTCTGCTGCAGACAAGCAATGTTTAATCACTGGTTATATTAGAACTGCTTCTCTGACTTTCATAAATCAATATTAAAATATGCAACTATTTTCTATAGGAAGAACTGTGCAATTTCTGACTATTATTAGTCCATTCTCATATTATACAAGATAGGTATTTGTATAAATTATCCCATCGTGTTGTCCTGATAGGCAGTTCCGGAGCTGTAACGTGCTTGGACTGTCAATCAGAGCGACAAACCACAATGACGCAGTAAGATTTAGCCACCGTGCATTGCTCATGGTAATGGCTTCCTCCTGATATGCAAAGTTTGTCCTGGTCAGACGAGGTTGCAAATACGATACCGTTTCAGAGACAAATTATTACATTATCCTGCAGCCTAGAAATAGTCAATAGTCTTATTTAACTGGGGACCTCATGTATGTACTGTATATACAATATTTTTAGTAATGTTACCATTAATTAGTGCTTAGTGATGTCAGGCCTGATTCATTAAGGAAAGTTAAGCAAAAGTATGCAAGTAAGGCAAAACTATGTTGCAATGGAGGGGGAGGTGAATTTAAAATGTGACGGCAGATTTATAGTTGGGATAGGGCATGTCCTAGATCAACTGTAAATTTCAGTGTACAAATTAGTTATCAAGTATTTGTGTGCTACATGAAAAAACAGACAGTATTTTCCTTATGTGCAAAATAATAAGCTAATTGACACCCCTTGTATTGTAACCTGGTTTTGTCCAGAAAACTTGAGCAAGAAAACTTACTCAATTTTTTGCTTAACTTTCCTTAATGAATCAGACCAATCGTCATTTATCAGTGTTTGGTGATGTCATAATCTATCAGTGCTTGGTGATGTCATCATTTATTATTGTTTAGTGATGTCATCACAGTTTATCATTGGCATAGGGATGTTCTCACTTGTATTTTATAGGCAATAACATGCTCGCTAGTACAAGAACGTTAGACCCAACCACTGAATTCTGTGCCGTATGTTCAGGCATCCCTCCTGCAGATTTTTGACCTTATGTGGTCATGAAACACCTCTGTAATATCCTTATAATGTTTCCTAAGTAGAGATAAGTTGCAGCCAACTTCCCCACAAATAAACTTTTGCGCTTAGGTTTAATGTTCCTGTGATATCATATTTACATTTCTTCTCCATCATTCCATTGAATAACATTTTGTACTCTTTCTGTAAATAGTCATTTTACAGAATTTATAGTCGGTGAATGAAACGAGGTAGGTCTAGGAGCCATTAAGACCAAGGGGTATATTTACTAAACTGCGGGTTTGAAAAAGTGGAGATGTTGCCTATAGCAACCAATCAGATTCTAGCTGTCATTTTGTAGAATGCACTAAATAAATGACAGCTAGAATCTGATTGGTTGCTATAGGAAACACCTCCACTTTTCCAAACCCGCAGTTTAGTAAATCTAGCCCCAAAAGTGCAGAATTTGGATCCCAAATGCAGAAAGAGGCGAATATTCAACGTAACAGTGTAGAAATTTTGCTAATCTCTGGTCATCATGAAATTTAATATTGATCTGCAGCTTCTCCCAACATAATCAAAGCTTTTGAAATCAAGATAGAAAATAAAAACCCCTTTACTTCTGCCAATGGGAATAAAGATTAATTCTCATAGGAATATCATTTTGTTACTATCCCCAATTGATTTTGTGATTCAAGAAGTCAGTTTATGAAAGCAGGAAATATATTCCCTGGAGTGACCGTGTTTACTGAATAAATAGCCGAGAGATCTTCAGATATGTCACCCTGTTCTTAACCACTCAGGAGTGTTTGTGTTGCACTGAAAGAATATAGATTCTCCCTGGGAATAAAACGTCTTATATCGATATGCATCAGATGAACCCTACCAGGGAACTGCACAGAACTGATGACCCTGTCATTTTAAAGCTACAATCACTGTGTGAATTCATAGCAGGTTCACACACAGTAAAAATGTTCTTCCATTCACTGTGTGGATATTGAGAGGAACCTAAATGGTCTGTCTTATTTACGCCTGTTTTTCAACAAAATACATAGCGCAGTGGGAGTAGTTTATAATACACTCTATTATAATTATGACATTCAATTGATTGTCTTATAAATGACTGTTTTTCACTTGTAAGTGGCTGAAATTATTTTAATATATCTTATACGACTGCACCCAGAAAAGGTCAGTCTAATAGACAGCTCTTTGCCATATCTGTATCACACAACTAAATATTGCAGTAGGAGCGACTAAAATCCCTTTAATTTAACCGATATTGTCGGACTACGTATTAACTATATAAATAATTAAGATTATCCATGAAGTGTACAAACACAATAAGCACAAGTTTAAACAGCAAAAGCTGAAAGACAATGAGGCTTATTTGGACACACGTATGTTGTTTTCGTAAGATACATATGTCCGTTATGTGTATGTACAACGAAACTGAATACCCATATGTCCGAATATATATTTTTGCATTAACCAACCTCCTTTCTCCTAGAGAAGTGGAACAGGGGAGGAGGGTGTGTGCAAGCGTAGGTCCAAAGTACAGTAAGGGCATTTTCACTTCACTGAGACACAATTAAAAGTTGGAGCATCAGCAGATAGGTTAAAGATCCCTTTGGGGTGATTCGGAGAGCTAGAGCCATGATGAAGGATGATGATGACGATGAGCTGCACTATCTTGCTTCTGATTGGCCGATTGTGTCTTGAACCCTCCAGCCGTTAATACTTACATCAGTAGCATTGCGAATGTACTATATAAAGCCGCCATTGTCTATTTGCATTAGATAACTGACATTTCCATTTGAACTACAGCAGGATAGAATATTCTGATGTTGGCGTTTAATTTAATTTAGCTTGTTTTTGCATTTTGTGTTTTTGTATTTAATTACTTTTGTATTGAAAATGCGACTTTTGCATTTATTATTATTGTCCAGACAATATCCTCTCCTGTGTGTATGACATTTATTACATTATTATATTGTTTACAAATAGGGTAATATGATTATAGCAGTTACTAATACTATTACATGGTAGGCTGTAGGTTTACACTCTGGTACATCTGACTTTTGGTGCATACCCTTTTAGCTGGATGTAACCTAGGCATATAGCACCACTAATTCACTCACATCAGTCCCTGCTCCATTGGAGCTTACAGTCTAAATTTCCGTAACATACACACACAGACACACAGAGACTAGGGCAAATTTGATAGCAGCCAATAAACCTACTAGTATGTTTTGGAAGTATAGGAGGAACCGTAGCACCACCCCACGCAATCACGGTAAGAACATACAAACTCCACACAGATAATTCCATGGTCAGCGGACTCATGACCCCAGTGCTGTGAGGCAGAGGTGCTAACCACTGAGCCACCGTGCTGCCCAATATCCTGATCCCAATCAGTCACACATTGAGCTATGAAAGATCCTCTCATCTCTAACCCATACACTGTTAGGATTAGTGAGTGACATTTCTCTTTAAACTAATATGAGAGTAGTATTGTCTTTGTGCTCCTACCTCTCCCTGTAGATCCAGCTGGTCCAATCTGCACAGACCAAACTCATGGTCAATAAGTGATCTCATATGAAAGAGCCGCATTGAAATCTGGCATTGCGGACTGTAAAACGGCTGCTGTGTGGCCTAGGAACCTGCTGTTATTGCTGTTAATGTCTGTTTTGTTAGCACGTTAACCTTCCCTGGCAAAGCCTCCGGACATTTAATGACCAATCATTAGTTCTGCATGACGGCAGCAACTTCTGCTGAGATGTAGCCGGACTGACTTTCAGAGATGGAAACAGATGTGTACCGCCATTCCATAGCACAAACCACTGCTAGAATGTTTCATGTGCATCCTGTGTATATGTCAGGAGGTTATACATATATATTTCCCTTCTCTGCCAATGGGATGCATGAACTTGTGTAACTAGTCCCGATGGATGTAAATAATGGGGCAAATGTCCTCTGACTGCGACATGGAGTAAGGATCCCAGCTCCTGAAATCTAGGACGTGACACCTCTTTGATTCCCGAGTTGGAAAGTAACCCAACAGAGGGCGATGGCGGAAAAAAGGCTAGTCACAATAGGCGCAAGAGCGGAACAGACTGGTGCCCATTCTCAGGAAGGGCGGAGTAGGAAGGACGGATCACCGAGCTCGCCCCCCAAATTTTGCTGTAGAGCTTGGCGATGTAGTGTGGCACAGAGTCATCATTAACCCAGTACCCATTTTTTCCACTAGAAATCTTTTATTAACAAGACTTATTATTCTATAATTCAAACTGCTATTGAACTAAAATCAATAATTTTATCATATCTAGAATGATTTCCAAGCAACAGTTGAGGAGTTCTCCTTTATAGTGATATAGATATATATATATATATATATATATATATATATATATATATATATATATGTATATATAAGTTAACCCGTGCATGATACTCATGCATTCTGGTCAAATCAAGCTACTTAAGGTGTTAAAAAGGTTCTTGTCATGCATTTGGGCCTAGCCCAGGCCTCCTCAGGGGAAGAGCGTTACTTCCCGACGCAAGCGCCCTTTTTTAACGTGGTTTTGTCCACATGTCACCACCTCATCATTTTTCTCCATCACCTCTTCCTTCATCTTCATCGCCACATCCTTCATCAAGCTACTTAAGGTGTTAAAAACTCCCCACTGTCACCCCCGGCAACCACCAACCACTCCCAACTCTCACTTCTCCTTCAAGAAATATATAGGTCAGTGTATAACTCTGACCAGCAGGTGGCGCTGCAGCTTGGTTTTTTTTTCCACACACGCCACTAGGCATTTATATAGTAGATAGTTATATATATATATATATATATATATATATATATATATATATATATATATATATGAGATCTCCCAAATGTCTGCAGTAATATTACATTTTAGTCATAGTTGCCTAGTTTATGAACCTTTCCTCCCTGAAGAGGGGACTAGGTCAGCACTAGTTTACCAGACGCGTTTCGCAAAGAAACTGGTGTCGGATCCAGGCAGATGGCGTACTCTTCTGGGCGTCTAAGAAACTGCCCTTGAAAATTGAGAGTCTCCCAGGTGTTCTGATTGTTAAGTATGATTATAGTAAAATTGTATCAAATATGTCTAAATGGCAGACAATTTCTTATGTATAAAAATTGTGCTGTGTTTATCACGTGAAAAACAATTTGTTTGTTTTTCCCACATGTCTAAGAATGTGACAATGCTGGACAGGCTAATACAGAAATCGTTAGGGGCCTCGTTACCAGTAAGGTCACCTATTGCATTGCATCAAAAGTAGAAACTCATCATTTTCTCAGATAACCAGCAAACCAGGAATCCGACAGTTATAAGAGGCGCCGTGAACCTGCTCGCTCCGCACAACACATTCCTTTGAAACAAAAGTAAAAAGAAAATAATTGTGAATTATTTCTGCAACTTCCCTGTTGCTCTGTTTTGTGTAGAGAAATCTATTTAATAAGTGAATGTAACCTCTCTGACAGAGACGCAGGCCAGATGATAAAAGAACCGAGCGTGGAGCGCCGAGAACTGCGTTACCAGCACACAATCCCGCAGCGTTTATTGTCATTTGTACAGAAAAATCTATTTTTGATTTAGGTGCATGTGACACAAATCTCTTAAGCAGACTGTAAAATCACCTGTGACGACCTGCGTGGTTTAATTGAGTCGAGAAATGTCTAAGGAGAAAAGAGAGATGTGACAGAATCGATCCACATAATTATCACGTGTGTTAAATAACTTCCACTGTGGATATATTAAGTCACTCTGTCTTATTTTGTGATAAAAACAAAAGTCTGTGCAAAGAGGATTGTGATATAAACTTATACAGTCACCGTAGATGAAGGAGAACTCCGGACAAAATTTCAAATCTTGTTTTGGACGGCGTGCAGTAATTAGTTTGTATTTTGTATGGGGGGGGGGGGAGGGGGCACAGGTTCAAAGAATTACTGCACCTGAGAAGCGTAAGTTTGCATTTTCTGTGAGGTGCATTTAGAAAGCATCTAAGCACCTTTTTGTATTTAATATTCATCTTCTGCTAGTCTGGGGTGCCCAGGCTTTAAAGTGGGGGGCGGGGGGAATATAACAAGCTGTGGAATCATCAGAACGTATTCAGCACAAAGTATTTCAGGAGATCAAGTGCTGATCTTGGGGGAGGCAGTGACCTGTCTACTTGTGTGATTATGTGGTATTAAACGCACCTCTATATTAATCTAAGTATATACCACCATCTGTTTATTTATAATTTAGAGAGAATGAAAATTGTATCATCTACTGATATGACAAATCATTAGCAAAAAGAGAACAACATTTTATCATACTTGGTCACTCTCCCAGGCTCCCGAATTTTCTGATAGTAGGCCTTCCATTTCCTTGAAAAGAGAGTGGGTTGTGGATGATGCGTTTCGCGCTGTCAGACTTCGCACCAACCCCCGCTGCCCAATGATGTGAGTATGTCATAGCACAGAGGTGGTTCGGTCTATGATGAAGTGAATCGCGTCGTCAGAACCCGACACTTGTCCTTTGAATCTGACATACGCCATCTAACAGGAGGTCCAAGAAGTGATGATCTATGAAGACTCTACTACACACCATTGTATGTGAAGTTACTGGTAGGCATTATACACCAATCAGGCCGCACATCATTTTCATTATCCTTTATTTATTATATGCTGGCATGTTATCCTTTGCTGTACAGAGAATTTATTTTTTACATCGGTCCCTTGCCCCAGTGGAGCTTACAATCTAACCACAGGTGCGCACACTCACACATACTGTGGCCAATTTCATAGGAAGTCACATGTTTAGAGGGACAAAATATTACTGCGTTACATATGGTAAATAAATGTACAACTCATCCTTCTGATTAAAATAATTATGTACTCATGTCTGAGAGATGCTTTATTCCAGACATATCCCTTGATAAAGCCAAGTCGGTTTCCTCCGGGTGCTCCGGTTTCCTCCCACATTCCAAAAACATACTGGTAGCTTAATTGACTGCTATCAAATTGACACTAGTCTGTCTGTCTGTGTGTGTATGTTAGAGAATTTAGACTGTAAGCTCCAATGGGGCAGGGACTGATGTGAGTGAGTTCTCTGTACAGCGCTGCGGAATTAGTGGCGCTATATAAATTGCTGATGATGTTGATGATGAAGTGTTTTACAATTTTCAGCCACCGGGAGCACTGTTGCAGTTTAGAATTTGCTTGATCATGACAGCTCCTAACCCTATTAAAAAACATAAACATAATACTCCAAAGCAGCGCTCTTATTCACACACATTTTCCAGAATATTTCTGAGAATTCAAAATAAACTCACTTAGACAGAGGTGATATTTTCACTTTAAACTAAACATATCTTTCACAATGCAGAAAATATTCTGCTTCTCGTCCCACCGTGTTACCCTTTCACCCCCGTCCATTCCCTTGTTTTGAATGACACTCATCTCTTATCTTTCTTCCACTCCCCCCTTTTTTTTTTTTTCTCTCGAATTCCATTAGAGAAAGTAGATAATAACTTGTGAAATCAAGTGGAACTTCATTTCTGAAACCGCAATACGTACCCTGGAACCCATTAAGCTCGATAGTGAGGAATGAGAGAAATCATAATTATCGGGCCACTAAACTACGTGAAACATAAAATTTGTCAGGAGAAGTAATTGAAATTATTGGTGCAGTTGGGTTTGATGCAGAACGGACCTGGCTTGATAATGAACAGGTTATGGGTGATGTTTAGCAATGCCGATAACTACCAAGGTGACTTTATAAGACCGGAGTCAGCAAGTTTATGCTCAGGCTACAGTCATTTCTTAATCTATCTATTTAAAATGACCTGTGGGAATAAATCATTGTGGAAATGTCTCTGGAAGGGATGTAAACACCAAAATGTATAATGATGATCACAATCATGTTAAATAATTGATAAAAAAAACAATCATTATCTTTTCCACTGAGATGAGCTAATTATCTCCAGAAAACTGCCTGCATTTTTGACATAGACATTTAAGGGGAACTCCAACTTTACCCAAGTTTATCCTCAAGATAGATTATTGATGTCTGTTGTCCATTGAATTGTATCCATTCTGCAAATCTGTTGTTGTCTCTCAGGACAATGGAAATAAACATGTCAGAGAGACAAATTTATCTGGTGAAATTCCCCTTTAAGTCAGCAAAGTTGTTTGTTTCTTATTGAACCTGTTTATTTATTTTCTCTACCATAAAAGTACAAAATATACTCGTATCTGATAGATGTAAAACTGAACAGATGGCATGTTCTGTACATTGTGTGAAGTGTCTATCATTGTATTTGAAACATTTTCTGCAACACCTGCATAAAAATACTAATTCTGACTTTAAAATGTTGCAACTTTTTTGTTACAAATGCTAATAGAAAACCTGCAACATTGATGACCAGATTATTTTCATGCAACAGGGGAATTTGGTTGTCAAAAATAGAATATATAGGGTTGTTTTCTGCCATTTTCAGAAATGCTGCCCTCTTTTTGTCACTTTGGTAGTTCTTATTCTGTCTGTATTTTAATAGATATGTCCCACAGGTGTCTCAGAAGGAAATCCAAGTATTATTTTCACTTTCTTTCTATACAAATATTGAGTAAACATTCAGTCATTCTCACAGGTAACATCACAAAACAGTTCCTTTGAATATTTGCCTTTTTTGTATACTTAAAAAGATTGTTGTTTGAGCTATGAATGTAAAATTGAATATGATCCATGGACTGTAGTGTAAATGTGTTTATACCCAGCAATACCGTAGTATTTCGTATGTTATTGTATTATAATAAAACAGGACATAGTTATACCAAACACCTCATTAGTTTCATATGTTCAGTAAAAAACCCAACACCAAGAATCTGATGCAAGACACAAGATTTTATGGTGTTTGAAGTGGGATGTACATCAGGGCAGTCATGGGCAAAAGTTATGAGAATGACAAAAATATTATTTTACACACAGTCTGCTGCCTCAGTTTTTATGATGGCAATTTGCATATGCTTCAGAATGTCATGAAGAGTGATCAGATGAATTGCAATTAATTTCAAAGTCCCTCTTTGCAATGGCAATGAACTTTATCCCAAAAACAACATTTCCAATGAATTTCAGCCCTGCCACAAAAGAACCAGCTGACGTCAGGTCAGTGATTCTCTGGTTAACACAGGTGAGTGTGTTGACGAGGACAAGGCTGGAGATTACTCTGTCATGCTGATTGAGTTAGAATAACAGACTGGAAGCTTTAAAAGGAGGGTGGTGATGGAAATCATTGTTCTTCCTCTGTTAACCATGGTTATGTGCAAGGAAACACATTCAATCATCATTGCTTTGCCCAAAAAGGGCTTCACAGGCAAGGATATTGCTGCTAGTAAGATTGCACCTAAATCAACCATTTATCGGATCATCAAGAACTTTAAGGAAAGAGGTTCAATAGTTGTGAAGAAGGCTTCAGGGCGCCAAAGAACGTCCAGCAAGCGCCAGGACCATCTCGTGAAGTTGATTCAGCTGCGTGATTGGGCCACCACCAGTGCAGAGCTTGCTCAGGAATAGCAGCAGGCAGGTGTGAGTGCATCTGCACGCACAGTGAGGCAAAGACTTTTGGAGGATGATCTGGTGTCAAGAAGGCCAGCAAAGAAGCCACTTTTCTCCAGGAATAACATCAAGGACAGACTGATATTTTGCAAAAGGTACAGGGATTTGACTGCTGAGGACTGGGGTAAAGTAATTTACTCTAAAGAATCCCCTTTCAGATTGTTTGGGGCATCTGGACAAAAGCTTGTCCAGAGAAGGAAAGGTGAGCGCTACCATCAGTCCTGTGTCATGCCAACAGTAAAGCATCCTGAGACCATTCATGTGTGTGGTTGCTTCTCAGCCAAGGGAGTGGGCTCACTCACAATTTTGCCTAAGAACACAGCCATGAATAAAGAATGGTACAAAAACATCCTCCAAGAGCAACTTCTCCCAACCATCCAACAACAGTTTGGTGACAAGCAATGCTCTTCTAGCATGATGGAGTGTCTTGCCATAAGGCAAAAGTGATAACTAAGTGGTTCGGGGATCAAAATATTGAAATTTTGGGTCCATGGCCAGGAAACTCCCCAGACCTTAATCTCATTGACAACTTTTGGTCAATCCTCAAGAGGCGGGTGGACAAACAAAAACCCCCAAATTCTGACAAACTCCAAGCATTGATTAGGCAAGAATGGGCGGCCATCAGTCAGTATGTGGCCCAGAAGTTGACTGACAGCTGCCAGGGCAAATTGCAGAGGTCTTCACAAAGAAGGGTCAACACTGCAAATATTGACTCTTTGCATAAACTTAATGTAATTGTCAAAAAATCCCTTTGACACTTATGAAATGATTCTAATTTTACTTCAATATTCCATAGCAACATCTGACAAAACTTTGTGAAAACCAGTGTGTCATTCTCAAAACGTTTGGCCATGATTGTCGTGTATCTTGGATGAAATCGCTTGCATGATTATGTTGCTTACAACAGCTGGCATCTGGAGGTGCAGGTTTGGGGAAGGAAGCGGCATGCAAACAAATGTTGAGTAAACTAAAGTTATTAAAGGCTTACACACAGCGATGCGGCTCATGCAGTCCTGCAGAAACACATATACACCTGTCTGGAGGTGAACATTTTGCTACAAGGCAGGTACAAGCATTGCGCTGATGTAAGCCAGGTGCTCGGGATGCAGAGACAGACGGGTCTCGAGTTGCATGCATCTCTGCATATAGGCGGAAATCCGCTAGTTTTCTGTTCTGTTTTTAAGAGTAATTTTATTCTGTTTTACATCCAACTCTGAATCAGGTCCATTGTGTCTACGTTTTAGGACGGTGCAGTGACCCGTTTTTAAGAGACTCTCCATCCTATAATCCAATATTTTGAACTGCTTGTTATTTGTAAGGTCCAGTAACTTCATAATAGTGATAGAAGATGTGGTATATTGCAGGAACTGTGTTTTGTCTTTGTCAAAACAATTTGCTTTTTTTGCTGAACTAAACATTTTATTTAGTGTGTGGGTGCATGTGTCTGTTTGTGTGTACGTGTCTGTTTGTGCCCCTGTGTGTGTGTGTGTGTGTCTGTTTGTGTGTACGTGTCTGTTTGTGCCCCTGTGTGTGTGTGTGTGTGTCTGTTTGTGTGTACGTGTCTGTTTGTGCCCCTGTGTGTGTGTGTGTGTGTCTGTTTGTGTGTACGTGTCTGTTTGTGCCCCTGTGTGTGTGTGTGTGTGTCTGTTTGTGTGTACGTGTCTGTTTGTGCCCCTGTGTGTGTGTGTGTGTCTGTTTGTGTGTACGTGTCTGTTTGTGCCCCTGTGTGTGTGTGTGTGTGTCTGTTTGTGTGTACGTGTCTGTTTGTGCCCCTGTGTGTGTGTGTGTGTGTCTGTTTGTGTGTACGTGTCTGTTTGTGCCCCTGTGTGTGTGTGTGTGTGTGTGTCTGTTTGTGTGTATGTGTCTGTTTGTGCCCCTGTGTGTGTGTCTGTTTGTGTGTACGTGTCTGTTTGTGCCCCTGTGTGTGTGTCTGTTTGTGTGTACGTGTCTGTTTGTGCCCCTGTGTGTGTGTGTGTGTGTCTGTTTGTGTGTACGTGTCTGTTTGTGCCCCTGTGTGTGTGTCTGTTTGTGTGTACGTGTCTGTTTGTGCCCCTGTGTGTGTGTGTGTGTGTGTGTCTGTTTGTGTGTACGTGTCTGTTTGTGCCCCTGTGTGTGTGTGTGTGTGTGTGTGTGTGTGTGTGTCTGTTTGTGTGTATGTGTCTGTTTGTGCCCCTGTGTGTGTGTGTGTGTCTGTTTGTGTGTACGTGTCTGTTTGTGCCCCTGTGTGTGTGTGTGTGTGTGTGTCTGTTTGTGTGTATGTGTCTGTTTGTGCCCCTGTGTGTGTGTGTGTGTCTGTTTGTGTGTACGTGTCTGTTTGTGCCCCTGTGTGTGTGTCTGTTTGTGTGTACGTGTCTGTTTGTGCCCCTGTGTGTGTGTGTGTGTCTGTTTGTGTGTACGTGTCTGTTTGTGCCCCTGTGTGTGTGTCTGTTTGTGTGTACGTGTCTGTTTGTGCCCCTGTGTGTGTGTGTGTGTGTGTCTGTTTGTGTGTACGTGTCTGTTTGTGCCCCTGTGTGTGTGTGTGTGTGTGTGTGTGTCTGTTTGTGTGTATGTGTCTGTTTGTGCCCCTGTGTGTGTGTGTGTGTCTGTTTGTGTGTACTCGTCTGTTTGTGCCCCTGTGTGTGTGTGTCTGTTTGTGTGTACGTGTCTGTTTGTGCCCCTGTGTGTGTGTGTGTGTGTGTGTCTGTTTGTGTGTATGTGTCTGTTTGTGCCCCTGTGTGTGTGTGTGTGTGTGTCTGTTTGTGTTTCTCATACTTGCCGACTTTCAAACGTCGGCGTCCGGGAGTTGCGTGGGGAAGGTGGGCGTTTCGGGGGTGGGGCTATGCAGGTCACGCTCTTTTGGCCCCTTCCGGTGACGTAATGACACAACCACCTCATTTTATAGCAGGGGGGAGCGGGGACAAATGCAGAGATTCCATGAGAATCGCGGCATTTTTTATCTAATTCTGCCCACTTCACTAGGTATTAGGCAGATGCGGGAGGCTGCCAAACTCTCCTGGGAGTGTGGGAGACCTAACTGGAATCAGGGAGTATCCTGGACATTCCTGGAGAGTTGACAAGTATGGTATTTCTCTGTGTGTGTATGTTTGTAACTGTGTGTTTGTGACTGTGTAAGTGCATATTTGCCAACTCTCCCGGAATGTCCGGGAGACTCCCGAAATTCGTGTAGGTCTCCCAGACTCTCGGGAGAGCAGGCAAGTATCCCGCATACTGGAACTTACTCCCCAAAATGACGTGATTCGCGGTGAATCGCGTCATTTTGGCCCCGCGACAAAAACGTTCTTTTGTCGAAGGGGGCGGGGCCGAAGTAACGTGAATCACAGCGCCTCGCCCCCTCCCGCCTCCAACCTCGCCCCTTGCCCGGGATCTCCTGGAATTCAGTTTTTAAAGGTTGGCAAGAATGTGTGTGTCTGTGTCCCTTTGTATGTCTGTGGGTATCTCTGTATTTTTGTCTGTGTGTGTATGTCTGTGTGTGTATCTGTGTGTGTGTGTGTGTGTGCGTGTGTGTGTCTGTCTGTCTGTGTGTTTGTGTTTTTTTATGTGTCTGTGTCTGTGTCTCTGTGTGTTTGTATGTGTCTATGTATCTGTGTATTTTTGTCTGTGTGTGTGTGTGTCTGTGTGTATTTGTGTGTCTGTCTGTGTGTTTATGTGTTTTTTTATGTGTCTGTGTCTCTGTGTGTTTGTATGTGTGTATGTATCTGTGTATTTTTGTCTGTGTGTGTGTGTCTGTGTGTATTTGTGTGTCTGTCTGTGTGTTTGTTTGTTTTTTTATGTGTCTGTGTCTCTGTGTGTTTGTATGTGTGTATGTATCTGTGTATTTTTGTCTGTGTGTGTATGTGTCTGTGTGTATTTGTGTGTCTGTCTGTGTGTGTATCTCTTTGTGCTGGGTATTCCCTCTCAGGATTAATGTAGGACACTAGTTCAGCTATGTGTGAGGGAGCTCAGTGATGATTATAATTGAACAGACAGGACACCTCCAGTTTCAGTAGTACACCAGAGGCCACCTTGTGACATTTCTCACATCTGCGTTACACAGTGTCATGCGCGGTGGCGCCTGTCAGGGAGCTGTCTCTCATTAACCCTCTGATCCGTCCCGTCCGCTGTGTAATGTGACTGTGGCTGCTGTACTCTGCATGTATTATATCTGACTTCCCAGCTACATAATACATTCTGCAGACACTGGTCAAATTATTCATAGCAATTAATGACCACAACAGACAAAGAAAGTTTTACCTAATTGGTAATGAAACAATCAGATATGGATCTCCCCCTGTTCCCTGTATACCCCGTACTTGTTTCATGTACCCTTGTATTCTACAATGTAAATACGAAGAGATGAAAGTATAAAAATGTTCTTTATGAGAACTTCAGCTTGTGTCTCTGTCAGTGCTAGTCTGTTAGTTTCCATTCACTGAAGCTGCCAATATCGGCTTCTCTTTCCCATAATCCCTTTCAACCCTCCCGCGGCCTCTGCTTAGTTTTAATGTGATTTACAGTTTTTTTTCCTTTCTTTTTCAAACTGTTTAATAAAAGCACTAAAAGCAATGCAAATACACAGTATCCACAAACAAAACTCATGACAAATCTTGCTCCTACCCAATACCTAACTTGCCTATATTTTGTTGTCTGCCAAGACTGTCCCAGTGAATCAGTCTAACACTTGTTGCTGCCGGCCAGTACTCAGCTTTCTTAGTAAATCATGGCGATGGGAGGATATTTATCACTGTGATAAGTGCCAATAGAACACCTGCCCCATTGTCTCTTTATAATAAATAGTCTCCGCAAAGGTTCTATTTTCCATGAAAGTTTCTTAGTGTGAAACACGCCGGGCCTGATTCATCAAGGAACGGAAGTCCCATTGCGTGCAGTGTTTTTTGTGAAATTGCTTTGTGCATGCTCAGAAATGGACTATACGCCCAGTGAACATGCAAAATTTGTGTTCGTATCCAAATGACTTCCTTTGTTTTAAAGGGAGGAATGGATTAGAGAGAGCACTAGACGTACGCACGTAGGCAGTGTCATACTTGCCAACTCTCCCTGAATGTCAGGAAGACTCCCTGAAATAGGGGTGATCTCCCTCACTCCCTGAAGAGTCTGGCATTCTCCCTGATGCTGAGCCAGTACAAGACGTGGTTGGCTTCGCCATCTGTGGCATGATGACACAGTTCAGAAATTGTGTCCTATGTCCATGTATTGATGCCTATGGAGGTGGCCATTTTCATGGAGACCAAGATTTAATTGAAGACTGACAGGTAAGACAACATGACTTCAGTAATTGAGACAGAAATGTAAAAGACACTTCAGTCTCTAGAGATTCATTAGCTGCTTTTCTTTAAGCATAGTTGCCTTCTCTCCCGGAATGTCCGGGAGACTCCCGCATTTCTGGGTTCCAGGAGAGCAGGGCAACCTCCCGATTCTTGCCTCCGCAATAGATAAGTGGGGGGGGGGCTTAATGACGCACATATTGCGTCATCTTAGCCCTGCTGTAATTGGCCAAAATTGTGACAATCGTTTAGGGGGCGGGGCCAAAATGATGCAATTCGTCACTGGAGCAGAGTGTTGTTTGGGTAGAACTGCAGAGGTCGCTGCTGGAAGAGAATAATGCAAATTGAAGGATTAGGGCAGTGTTGGCTAACCTGTGACACTCCAGGTGTTGTGAAACTACAAGTCCCAGCATACCCTTCCGGCAATAAGCTGCTATATATTCGCAAAGCATGCTGGGACTTGCAGTTTCACAAACACCTGGAGTGTCACAGGTTAGCCAACACTGGATTAGGGGATCATCTTGTTAGAAGCCAAGAGGCTCTCTTGGCATACTGGGGCTTGTAGTTCCACGTGAGCTGTTAAAACCGCAGGATGCTTAACTGCAATAGGTGACGTGCAAACAGTTTCACAAAGGTTGCCAGACACTTTATCAAACAGGAATGAGAGGTATAAATATGTAGAACTGTATTAAGAATCGGACACAAACTTGAGTTTAAAAATCCCAACCACAAAGTCTGTATCCACCTTCCTGTGTTCACCCTATCCCGGGAAATGCAAAGTCAGCTTACAGTAAATTGTGTCTCGTTGTCCTTTTCCTTTTTTTTTTTTAACTTCCAATTGAATCCTTTCTGGCAGTGAAAGGGTTACGTAATCCTAAGTACCTCCATTCATCCTGCCCTCCTTCCAGCCCCTCAATGTTATCTCCGTCTGCCTTGTGTAGTTCTCTTTCTTACTTCACATCATCCTGCGCTGCTCTTTCAAGGAGAATAATATTCTGCTCAACACAATTTGCTAAGTGGCAGCAGATTTCCTGCAGTTTTAGTTTTGTTTTTTTGTTTTTTTTTGCTTCTTGCTTATTTTGCATATGAGAACATGTTCCGCTGCTCCGAAGAGTCCCTGATAAGAGAATTCTGCCAATGTCAAATTTCCACTCCACTGATACATTTTATTCCCCCTAAATTATCAGTGTTCACAGAGAGAGGCTGCTGGCCTGCGCTGGTTTAGTGCAATTCTTAAATACTTTGAATTAATAAGCAGAAATGTTCATCGTTATCCCTTCGTTCGGATAATTAAAGCAAAAAATGGTCATACTTGCTGAAACTGTACATTTATATGTATTTAGTTCAGCACACTCCCTACACGATGATAATGGTCGTTTAGAGGCATTGATCACTTTTACCACTCACTACAATTCTCATTATTTGGCCTCACAATGCATATTGTGACCACTGCACAGTACTACTTTTTGTAATCTGCATGCAATTCTCAGTATCTTTCTCTAAGGAAAACTGCACAGGACCACTTCTGTTGTTCCCTATGACTGTATATAATTGTCAGCATTTTTATAAACTACATTTATACAGGACTGCTCAGTGCCACTTATCTTGCTTTTGTGCATCGGCTGTGATTTCAATGTGATTCCCAATATCTCTGCAGTCTCTGCTTGTGCTGACAAATGCATAATAATCACTTATTTTGTTTAGTATGCTGGATATAATTCTAAGAGGCTATTTTCATTCTATAAGTATGGGCGACAGCATAGTACTACTTCCCTTAATGTGTGTGATGGATGCAGTTATTTGACTCATTCTCTATGCATGGACAGAGACACAGTACCACTTCCCCTCTTGTTCTGTATTCTGACTATCTGTCCTAAAATTGTACAACCAAAGATTTATTTGAGGAGATTAATTGTTGCATTTTATTAAGATCATGTAAAAAGAGCAGGGCATGCTGGTCATTGTAGTACACACTATGTGTCTGGATTCATGTCATGTAACTGTATCTATGCAGTACCAAACTCTGAGTACCTGCTGTCATACTGTATCTTTCTTTGCGGGTGGGGATCAGACATCTCCATAGACCATGACAATCTTTACACTACGCCTAGCCTGACTATATATAGCCTGCTTGATATTCTCTTCTTGTTTACTCTTGCTGTATGGGCTTAGCCTGACATATTAGCTGTTCTTTCTCTCTAGAAAAAAAACACTGATTTTCCATCATAAAAGCCTCTTGTCTGTGGTCGCCCTGGCGATGTGGATGATATATTATTGAGTGTTGTTTTTTTATCTGTGTGCATTGATAGGGAGCATTCTAACCACTATCCCGGCAGATCAATAGCGGCTTCGACGAGGGGACGCCTGTGGCTTTCATTCCTCCTGTCTGGCCTCGCGGGAAGACCCTGTGTATCCGTAGCAGATTCTAACACCCAGGATTACACATTGCAGCCCACAGCTGCAGACGTTTCTTGGATAAAGGCGAATTTATGAACCAGGTTTCCTTTGATGTTCCAGAACTGCAACAATAACCATCTCAGTCCCTTTTGTAATGCTTTTCCAAACACAATGATGTCAGACACAGGCTTACTGTACATCATCTTTATGGAGAAGAAAACTAGTTCACTGCATATGTAACATGGTATTTTATGTGCTCACACCTCAAAGCATTGTGGGAAACTGCTTAGCACAGTGCAGGAAAATAATAGAACATTGTCCATGATACTGTACACACCTTAGAATATTCTACACATAAAAAGGATACATAGGGGCACCAAATTTAAATCTCTCGACTGGCAATCAGTGAGGGCCATTCACTACATTGCTCAAAGGCTTACTTACAAACTGTCTGGATGTTAACGGGACTGAACTGATTTGCAGACCTCGAGCAGGGCGGAGCTTGCGCTTGTCAGAGGAGCTTTTGCCAAGTGTGTATGGTTGGGTGGGAAGTGGGCGTGTTTTGGTGGCTTGAGGGCGGGGTTTGGGTGGATGAGGGTGGGCCCTGTTTTGTTCCCTTCATAAATGTTGTGAGGTGTGCAAATGTGCACAAAAACCACAGCATCCAAACAGATATTTGCTTTCATTGTCTACCTCATACCTGCCAACATTCATTTCTGGAATAAAGAGGGGAACTTAGCCAGTGTCGGACTGGCCCACAGGACTACCGGAAAAATCACCGGTAGGCCCCTCTGCCTTACGGCCACACCCCCTTCTAGAAGTGGGCGGAGCCCATTCAGCTCACATGTTCGGTATCCCTGCTGCCCTCCCCAGTGTCCCTGCTGCTGTGTGTACAGAGTTCATCTCGTCTGCTTGTTATAAACCTTTGTAATCATTCTCACTGTCGACCTGGTGTGGAGAGTTCCCCAATCACCATCCTGATATCACCCGTGTTACACGCAGTACGTGTGCCCAGATCCTGCCAGCGTGTTAGACAAAGGAGTGTGTGCCTGCTGGGAGACCAGGTCCATGGATTCTTGTCAGATATTTACAGATAAGGTTTGACCACAGGGAACAGTTCCCCCTACGCACATCAGACTTCTTGTCAGTAAGTGTTACACACAAACTGTCTGAGCGTGAGCGGAATAATAAAGGGAATACTCATAGAATATTTAACTTAAACCAGGAATTAATGTATGGCTGCTGAACATACGTATCCTGTCATCCAGCCGGCAGCCACGTTCTGGATCAAGAGGGGGGTCAGCTCACCTGGTGATCGGCGTCCCCCCTGCTACAGGGGCTTGTAGTTTCACAACACCTGGAGTGCCACAGGTTAGCCAAGCCTGGTTTACTGGAACAATCCCAATTTTTGGTGACTGTTCTACCCAATCTAAGGGGCAGGTCAAGACTGTGTACTCTATATACACACTGCATTCTTTATATACTACACTATGGTACTAGCTGTCCTTCGTGAGCTGAACACTCCCCCTCTAGTGTCTGGTCCCGCCTCTATGATGGCCGGCCACACCCCTACTGGTGGGCCCCTAGCATTGCAGTCCCCCGGTGGGCCCTTCATGCCCCAGTCCGACACTGAACTTAGCCACCTAACAGCACGGACAAAGTCATGTAACAAGGGGGCGCGATTGCATCACAATGGGGGCATGGTCATGTTTTCTTGGGAGCATAGCTAGGCCACTCCAAAAAAAAACATCCACTGAAAAAAACCCTTGTTGTGCAGAGCAGTAGTGATTGGGACACCCTCTCCCAAATCTCCTAGCTTTCAGGAGAGCAAGACTATAACCCTAAATCGGGACAAGTAAAAGCGAATTGCTGATTGGTTGCCATGATTTAGTGCTTTGAGTTTACAATGAGCATTAAACTAAATGTTTTAGCGTTTTAATCTTAATTCCACTGTTAAGTTTCAGTTTATTCTCATTAGTAAGAAAAAAGAGTCGATTAACATATTTATATTTTCACTAAGCACAACTGTCCTGTTTAATACAACTCAGAGATCTAAGATTCTTGCAATGCGTTAGTTAAATTAGATTCCTGGTCCTGAAGTTACACCGCTGAACATTGCAATGTAAATGGGCAGATATGAATTTATTTAGAAAAAAAAGGTTCCATTTTGATGGACACAGCCATGAAGGAGACATTAGGTGCATATCAGAGAGAAAAACACATACTCAAAACAAGTGATAGTTATATAAATCCCTGCGGATTTAGGGAGGCGAAGACTGGCAGATTGTGCAGACTCAGGTCTAAATCCCCCCGAAAGCTCTTCACTGGGAGTGACTCCTGTTCCGTGTCCTATTATCATAGAGCAGACAGCAGCTCTGAGATCTGTGACTTACACAGAACGCTCCTTATTATCCAAGTGAGAAGCGGTAACATTATTTCTTCCCAGCAACATGTGGAATCAAATACTATATGCTGTGACGTGAAGCTCGGAAGAAAGTAATCAGAATCTATAACACCGTCTATTGCATGTTTACATTAAATATCTAGTGAGAAATGTGATTTTGCTAAGCTGACGCCATCTTGTTGCCTTATGGCCATTTTGTTCTGTTATAGCTTAAATACAATTAGATGCACCTGTTTTGTAGGAGTAATTCATTATTTGCAAGGCTATGCTTATAACCTTGGACATACCAGCCAGGAGATGAAGATTATCTAATTATTACTGTCTCTTTTATTACTACCTTCAGCTGGGTGAATAAGCTAATGATATTACATGTTATTCTAACCTATCTTCTTGTGAGCTGGAGATTTCAGTGCTTTTGAATGAGTAGTGGGTAGCTTTTTTTTAAAAATAATGTTATAACACTCTTTAAATAGTTAATCCTTAGTACAGATTTGAACTTGATAAATATAACTGAGCCAGTTTCCCAACTTCCTGCTTAAAGGACTCAGGATAAATAGGTCACTACTAGATGTAGAGATACATGACGCGTTTCGATTCTCGAACATGTTCGAAGTAACCAAGCCAAACTAGCCAAAGTTAAAAAAAAAAAAAATAAGCGGGTAAAAGGATTACAGAAGCACAATGATTCCCAAACTTTTTCATATTGGGATACACCTGTCCAATTATTTATAATTTGTGGCACGTGTGTTGCCATCAGTAGACATGGAATCCTAAACAAAGACAATCTAAGATATTTTTTAATTCTTAATAATATATTTGACATATTATCTCTAGGGACATAACTAGATATGTTTTGGATCACGTAGCAAAAACTTGAAGTGGCCCCACAGTCATCCAAACTACGAAATCCAAGTCCTATTGAGCATCCGAGAGCAGATAATTTCCAGACCAACACCCAACATTGCAACACTCTAATTACCGTGGGTCTGGTGTAGGTGTCTGTACATATACACACATAGGGCCTGAGTCATTAAGGAGAGAAAAGCATTAAAAGGAGTAACTTTGCACCGGGGCAATACCATATTACATTGGAGGGGGAGGTAAATTTAAAATGTGGGGACAGATTTATAGTTGGGGTAGGGCATGTCCTAGATCAACTTTAAATTTCAGTGTAAACATAAAGCTATTAAGTATTAAATAATATTATAACACTCTTTAAATAATTAATTCTTAATACAGATTTGAACTTGATAACTATAAAGGGCAGCACGGTGGCTCAGTTGTTAGCACTTCTACCTTACAGCACTGGGAGTTCAATTCCCGAACATGGCCTTATCTGTGTGGAGTTTGTATGCTCTCCCCGTGTTTGCGTGGGTCACACAGAGTGCAGCAAAAGACATGACAGGGCATACAAGGGAGTCAGACAGTAGACAGACTTGTACAATAGGTAGAGAGGACCCTGCCTGTGAGCGCTTACATTCTAGAGGGAGGGGTGAGAGGCAATAGGACCAGCTGTGAGAAAATGGAGAGGGCAGGTGAGGAAGAGGAGGTGGTGGATAGAATGGTTAGGAGTTGGTAGGGTAGGCGAGCTTGAAAAGGTGAGTTTTGAGTGAGCATTTGAAAGAATGCAGGTTGGTGGAGAGTCGAGTGAGGCTGCGTAGGGAGTTCCAAAGATTGGGGACAGCACGGCAGAAGTCTTGGAGGCGAGCATGGGAGGAGGTAATGAGAGGGAATTGAACACAGAGGTCAGACGATGATGCAGACATACATATGTGTACATTTGTTTTATCCCAGATAGCTGCCATATGAATCACTCAATATGCAAGTTTGGCTTCTTTGCATTGAGTGTCCAAATACCAAGGGGTATATTTACTAAACTGCGGGTATGCAAAAGTGTAAATGTTGCCTATAGCAACCAATCAGATTCTAGCTGTCATTTTGTAGAATGCACTAAGTAAATGACAGCTAGAATCTGATTGGTTGCTATAGGCAACAGCTCCACTTTTTCAAACCCGCAGTTTAGTAAATATACCCCCAAATCTGGTTCTGTGGCTTTGGATGGTCCAGATCTGGCCATCAATGGGAATAATGCGAATTTAAGAGAGTTACCCGGCTCCTTCTGCCTCGGTGATAGAATTTCTCTATGTCTGACATAATGTGTTTGTTCTGCCTTTCTCTCAGCACAAAGCTTGTCTGACACCGGCTGACAAGAGTAATTGCCATACTTTACCAGAATAAAGAGAGATTTTAGTCTTTCCTCATTAAGAGCTGCATTTTGGGTCCATTAAATGTAACTAAAAAGCTGCGGCTTTGTCAATAAAATGATTCCGGAGAAGAATATTTTGATAAGATAAAGCTCATAATGGATAATGATTTTTATGGAACAGCTTTTAAATGGTTTTATGACTGGTTTCAACATTTATACACTTGAATCTATCTCGAAGGTTTTGAAATCTGTCCTCTGACATTAGAAGTCAATGTCACCTTAGATGTTTTTTGGGATAAACTTTTCATTAACATCTACACAATCTATTTTGTCTTGTACTTGTTTTTTTAATTACAAGAGTTTCTTGTCTTCCAATTCCACCAAAGAAACAGTCAGATTAAATGGGATGATCATTATCTATTGTTTCATTTGTTGTCCCCTTGTTGATGGGTTTGAGTCGCAAGACAGATATGACCTTTGTAGAGAGTTTGACTAGACTCATGGTACCTGTCTTCATTTCTATGTCTCCCAAATTTTGAGGTGGGCGGAGATAGAAAGCCTGTAGCCAACCAATACGATCCATACAGCAGCCCAGAGTATTTCAGGAGTTGATTGTTCTGAACTTATGGGGCAGTGCAAACTGAGTGGACAAGGGCCTTATAATGCAATTAGCGCCATCATGTCCATTGGTCAACTCGCTTGATGACGTGAATGAGTATGAGACTGGATGAGTGACTGAAGAGTTTGTGTGAGCGGAATTCAGAATCAGCCGTAACGCTTCCCCCATCTCTACTGAATATGTCCCCTTCCTCTCATTTGCATATAATTAGGGAGCGGATGCATTGGCTAAAATCTACAGCAATAAACAGGTCGTTTTTTTAATGTCAAATGGAATCAGATTAATAATATATTAAATTAAAAAAGTTACATCAGTATTACAGGTCCCTGTTAATGAAATATAGTAACAATAGGAATATTGATATCGGCGTTCAACCAGATTAGCCTGTTATAGTCTCTAGACATCTGTTTATGGTAACAACGTATTAGTATTGCTTTTGTTCCCTTAGTATTATTAATTTGTTGTTGCTGTTTTCCTTTCCATTATTTAAGGTGTAAAACTGTGTGACTGCAGAGCGCTATAAAACGTGTGAGACATAACGAGGTGAAAACACTCACACAACAATAGTAATTGTTTAGGAAATTATTTAATTTGCTGAGAAAACCTGCAATTGTTTCCAGTGTTCGCTATCTGTACACATCTGTTCAGAAACAACTAACAGTACAGCCAATATTCTATATTCACATTATTGTTTGAAACAAGGGGGTCTATGCCTATAATATAAAAGAAGTAACATTTATCAATTGGTGCCAGCGATGGGACAAACACCTTATTTAACATCAGTTATTTCATCCAGCCCAAGTTACTGGAGAGGAGAATAGGAACAGTACATTCTTAATCTGAGTAAATGTACTACTGTGCTGGATGGTATACAGAAATATAATATACATAAAAGGCAAGCTTAGAAATGAGCTTGTCCCTTATGATAACTCATGGGGAAAAATAATATTTCTAGATATTTTTATTAAACAAAGCTTAGCGTGCATTCAAAGTGTTTCTGAGTGCACTATTGTGCTTGGCTAGTGTAGGTGGTGACACGTGTGCACTACATACACGGGTTCCTCCTTCAAGTAATACTTGAAATAAGTGGGTTGCCATAGGTGTTGAGTCTTGGCTGTTGTCCGCAGGGGATAGGTGCGGTGCTCGGCGCTTGGACTGTTGACCCAGTTCCGGGCAAGGGGTAAGTTGGGTAGAGTTGTGAGTACAAAGACCGTATAGTATAGACAGCCGAGGTGGGTGATAGAGAAAGGGTTGGCGGTGAAGAGAGAACCGGATCCGATTATATCTACACCTCACCCCACTTATCTATCCATTCTGTCCTTATATTTCCTACTTTAACTGTCTGCTCCCTTTGCTACTACCCTTTAATCACCTCTTTCTCTCTACACCAAAAACCCTTTCTCTATCACTCACCTCGGCATAAGGTCATAAGGTCTTAG
Source organism: Mixophyes fleayi (assembly GCF_038048845.1). Classification (NCBI taxonomy): domain Eukaryota; kingdom Metazoa; phylum Chordata; class Amphibia; order Anura; family Limnodynastidae; genus Mixophyes; species Mixophyes fleayi. The sequence goes on from NC_134403.1 coordinate 370,191,743, forward strand.
TACTCGAACTCTACCCAACTTAATCCTAGCCTGGCACAAAATGAATGAACCGGGTCAACGAACCTTGCACCAACCACCGCACCCCTCCCCTGTGGACAACAGTCAAGACATTATACCTACGGCAACCCACTCCTGGCTGCGCTCCATGACTACTGACAGATAGGTACTTTCAAAGTGATCTGGCGAGTCCAGTGACCTCTTGCGGGATAGTTGTTTTTCTACTTCACTGGTGAGATGAGGGTAAAATATACCTTGATAGACTGCATGATGTCTTCTAACCTTAAGATCAGCCAGTCTCTGATTATTTCTTCTCATACTGTAAGATACAAGAGAAGACAATTAGATATGCATTATACCTGTAAATGGGTTGCTCATCTTGGCACTACTATCTCGTTGATAACTATTCGCACAGTTTAGGATATCAGTAGGTGACCCACACACCTACCTGCTTCTTACCCCAAACACCATTACCTGCTTCCTGCTGGTGCAGGACAGGATGCAGAACTGCAACCTTACAGCATTGGTGTAATGATTGCAAAAGTCTAATTGGTTGCTATTGTCTGAATACAAATTTGAGCAGTGTTTATAAATAAGTCTAATTATTTTGCAACTACCTCTAGAGTAGTGCAATTGTGTTTTTACTACACAACTTGATGATATAAACCCGTCAAGTCTGTAATTGCTCTTTAGAATTAAAACATTTGCTTTGTGCGACTTATTTCAATATCTTGTAACCTGCGAATGACAAAGGCCGCGATAAAACCAAGTGTCTCTTACGAGTGATTTACAAGCAGCGTCCGCAGTCACCCTGACACGACCCATTGAGAACTCATAAAAGTGAGAGTACTCTGAACTCTTGACTCCGACACTCACAAAAGCTCAGCTATTTATTCCACAAGTGAACTGGAATTTCTCTGCTTCTATTGATTTCAGCACAAGTGTCTGACATGTGACCTGAGCCTCTTTGATAGCTTCTGTTAAACTCATTGTTGACCTATGGCAATTGGGTCTATAGTTGGGGGGAATAGAGACAGTCTCTGGCAGGCAATCATATGTGTATGTCAGTGACCCCATTAGTTCTACTGGAAATAAAGTTTTTGTTAACTATGAGGCAACAACATGCTGTATTGTCTAAATGTGTTATGAGACTCAGTATCACTTGTATGAGAGAGATATAACCTTGCGAGCTCAGTAATGTATTTACACGGCCTATTCTGCCATGGTATTTAGTTATTACAAAACTGTGGCGCAATTACACTCATCTCTAATCCTTATGTGCAGGCTGTAATCAAATTTAGGGAGTTGTGGGTGCCACGTCTTAGTCTGCTCTCTGTCATATTTTGGGTCCTTCCCAGATCTGTCTACACCCCCAATTAGTCTAGTCACACCCCTAATGATGTTACACACATTCTGTATCCTTTGGCCACACCCTTAATCTGTTATATAGTGAGATTGTTGTCACAGCTCAATAAGACTGACAGGAGGGCTCTGCGAGAGGATTACAGAGAAGAGAAGATAAACAAATGTTAATGTATTAAATGCCCGGTCAAGAGGCTGGGGGCTTAATTAACTTGTGCCAAAATATACCCTTTTTTATGTTTTTTTCTTTCTGTGTGGCACATTTTTGTTTTTTTGTGGGGTTTGGTTATAAAGCCTTGTGTGTGTCCCACACTCCTATTTGAAGAGTTACTTGCCAGATGGAAGCTACAGCTACCCTGGGTAAAAAGAGTCTCGCAGCCTAGGTAGGTCTAAAGACCCTTGTCTCCTAAGGGGCTGCCTGGCCCCAGGGTTTGAAGATGTCAAGAGGCACCGCCTAGCTTCAGCAAAGGGGATCTGAAGACCCTTGAAACCTTAAGGGTCCTTATGGCTCTGGGGGATTGGAAGTAATGGGGTTCTTTTCCTTTAGGGAAGTCCCAAGCCCCCAGCAACATCTTTTGGAACAGCCCTGAATGATTGGTAGCACCGTACCTCAAGTTTCAAAGAAAAATTTAGCCATCCATAACATTTACATTTGACAAACAGAAAGGGGAAGTTAAAGGAAAACAGATTTGGAATCCCTTTCGTAAGTCCAACAAACGAGGTGAAATTTGTCATCAACAGAGACAAGAAAAGACAAAGTTTATACAGTTATCCCTGAGCATCAGGAAGGACTCTTCATCTGTGTAATCTACTAATTATTGGAGATAGAAATGACTATCATCATCATCATCAACATTTATTTATATAGCGCCAGCCAATTCCGTAGCGCTTAACAATTGGGAACAGACAATAATGACAATATTGGGTAATGCATACAGACAGAGAGGTAAGAGAACCCTGCTCGAAAGCTTACAATCTATAGGACAATGGGAGTTAGAAACACAAGGGCATGTGCTACATCATATTGCACAATGGACCAGCCAGACTGCAAAGGTAAAAGTATTGAGTGGGTTGTGTGTGTTGCAATGTTGGTCAGAAGGTTGTCGTCTTGCGTTAGCTGTGTAGAGGATGGTAATAGGGTAATCTAGGGAAATTAAGATGATGGTTAAGGAATATCATAACCTTGTCTGAAGAGGTGGGTTTTCAGTGAACGATTGAAGGTTTGAAGACTAGAGGAAAGTCTTACTGTGCGTGGGAGGGAATTCCACAAAGTGGGTGCAGCCCGGAAAAAATCCTGTAACTGAGAATGGGAGGATGTGATGAGAGCGGACTATATGAAGCATTGTCAGGCTGTTGTAAACTTGTGCAAGTAAGTGGTGAAAGCGGGGTGTAAACCAGAGGGGAACACTGACCACTGAAATCTTCTGTGACGTCATAGAACTGGTTTAGTATATGGATAATTTGGGCTTTAGGCTGCTGCTTTGGGTTTTTGTGATGTCGTTTGTGAAGAGATCCAGGTTTACTTTGAAATATGAATGGGTCAAAGAGCTCAGTTTACAAAATGATTTATCTGTAGTTGCTTAACAGGGGCCATATAAACGTACAAAGATAACATTTGTGTTATGTACAAAAGATATTTAAATAAGCTACAATGGGTATCAATGAGGAAAACTTACTTTACCTAGTATCTATTAATGTATTATATATTGTGCTGGTCACTCATTCCAAAATACTTTTATTATATTTTTAATTATTTCTCTTTTTTTCATCTCTTTCCTTATTGTCTTGTCTTATGATAAGTGACATTTTTAATACAGAATTTTTGCATTTGAGATTGAATTTTGTACGTTTCTCTGGTAGAATTTGTCTTGGTTTTCCACGTAGAATTCTCTCTATAATTTTTGTTCTGCCTTTAATTCCCCCATAATCCTTGTGCCAGTTGAACTTGGCCATTAATACGCCCAACAACACCGTAGAGTAGGCTCAGTCGATACCAGCTCTAGTTAATGACTATGAATTCCATGAAACACGAGTTTACAAATACAGCGCCGAACTGTGACACAAAAGTGGAACCTAAAGACTGTTGCCGAGACTTTGTGCATTTACATAATAGTGTGATCTGCCGCAATTGCACTCATCTCTAGTCTTGTCTCCTTATCATTGATGTAGTGTAATATAAATGTAGTATGAGGAGAATCTTGGAAAAATAATCACATTGGCATAACGGTTAGCATTTATCTCTCAGATCACTGGGATCATTAGTTTGATTCCCAACCAGGGGGTAAATGTATCAAGCTGAGAGTTTTCCGGCGGGTTTGAAAAACCAATCAGATTCTAGCTATTATTTATTTAGTACATTCTACAAAATGACAGCTAGAATCTGATTGGTTGCTATAGGCAACATCTCCACTTCTCAAACCCGCCAGAAAACTTACAGCTTGTTACATTTACCCCCAGGGACCTATCTGTGTGGAGTTTGTATGTTCTCCACGTGTGTCTCTTACCTTCAGTAAATAATAATTGAAGTTGTTAACAGTCATTTTGAAAATGTGTGGTAGAAGGCTTCTCGACTTTTTGTCCAGCATGCATGGGGGCGTAGCTATAATTTTAGACAGTGCTTGGCTGCTCTCCAACTCTTCCTATCCCCATAATATACATGGGCAATGCTGCGTGCACTACTGTTAGGTGCACGCAGCTCTCCCTTTTCAAGCAGAGCCGTGTGAAGCAGGAGCAGGGTCCAGCCACCTCAATTATACAGTGCCTCAGGCTTGGAAGGGGGTTTGCCTATGCAGGTGGACTGTGATCTGAAAAAAGCAGCGGGTCTAGAGCCGGTATTAAAATCATCCACAGAAGTTAAGTTCAGAGGAGTACACATACAATTCGACTTAGTTACAGAAAAATATCAAAGTACGGACTTAAATGACTTCAAAAGAATTTTAAAAAGTTAGACAAGTAGTGACTGAGATCAATCTATGAAAGAAGAGAGCTGCAGGTACGGACAAATCTTTTCCTGTTGGCTTTTTTTATGTTATAGGTGGTGCATATTACACAAATAAATTCAAACTTTGAAGGAAACTTATTCAACAACTGAGAGCATTTAATATTACTTTTTAATGCTTTCTGAACATGTGCATCAGAAAATCTTGTACACCAGGAACCTGTACATGATTTACGCAGACATTATTTTACTATAGTGCATATTGTTTCATATGCATAATTCTTTTTTTTCTGGTAGAATTTCTCTTCCCATTCAAGCGAAAATTGTAATAATAGACAAATCGACAAATTCTATTATGCTACATTGTAAATGGGCGGATTGAATCGTCGGATTCTGAAAGTCCACGAAATTTGACAATCCATAAAGGAGTTCATTGCTATAAGGTAGCAATGCATCGATTCCGCCTACTCTTCATTGTGTTTATTTCTTTTAGGCTTTAATAGTAAATGAAAATAATGTCCTTAGTTATGTAACTGGATGAAGTAGAGTAGGTGGCAAATCTACTTGCAGGAGGAGCTGCTGTTTCCATAACAATAAAGATTTTTATACACGTGCTCCACGGTTCTCCGGCTCTACTAAAGAAAGCAGGCAAGGATTTTCTTTGTTGGCTGGTCACGTGCTTAGAAAATATCATTTGTGAGCTCTGTGTAAGAGCCGTGTGGCTCAAGGGATGATGTTTTTTCATCTTATGTCATCTTAGCTTTAAGGACTCACACACACGCGGGCGTTTGAAACCAACACTGGTTAAAGCATAGACACAACCTTGCAATCTGTCGTGGTTGTCAAAGAGAGTTCAATGCTCAACAGAGCGTTGATCGACACATCTCAAAGCTTTGCTGCGACAACGTCTACAACAGGCCTAGAAAAAGTAACCACACGTCCTGCGATGCAGCTTGTTAAAGATATACTGCTGCCGTAAACACAATGTGGAATTGTGAGTATCAAGCAGAGGTTTAGTGGGAAATTGTGGGTGGAAAGAATCGTTTTGCGTGTATAACGAGGATTGTTTTGTGTTTCTCCTCTTTGGAAGATGTTTACGCTATTGTGAGTTTTTTGCTACAGCTTATTGCAATATAATAAATGAAATGAACCACCAACGGCAAAATAAATAATATTAGATATTATGGGCCGGATTCATTAAGGCATGCAAAATGAATATATTCTGTGTTTTTTTAAAAGCGCACATAAATCGGGTATGCGCACATCTGTATTCAACAAGGAGCGGCTGTAAAGATACGTCTGTTGATTAATACCGGTCTAGGTCTGCTCTGCTCTACCGGTCTAGATCTGCAGGATACGTCCATTTTCATTTATTAAGATGTAATTAACGTCTACTGTACATAAAATACATTTTTACACTTGTTCTTGTTGGCAAACACATGTTATAGCATGCATACAGAGCCGTCATCATAATCACTTGGCACTCACACCTGACAGGTGGAACGGCTGATAGTGTAATTTTGATACAATGGTCTTGCTGGTGGGTAGTGTGTGATTAACCTCTAATTTATTATATGAATAATATTTAAGATAACAGTCAGTAAATCAAATAGTTGAGGCTCTTGTGACTTCATCATCCACAACTGAAGGACTCTGAGCTGGTTTTTACATTTCTAACAAACTTATTACCTAAAAGAAGTGCTTGAAGTGTGGTGGTGTGTGCCGAGATGACATACTGGCACTTTTTCTCCCCACTGCCCTTTAAGCTGCTCATGTGCTCTGTAAGCAGCTGCTTTGCTTACATATCAGGTGAGCATTAAGGAAACTTTATTTTATGTTACACATTTCCTCTAAATTTAATGATTTAATCCTACCAATCTTTATAGGTGATGCATGTTACTGATAACTCTACATAGCTTAAATCTCTGCAGCACCCATCAAAATCAGAAACTTTTTCACTCATTGCAGCTATGTAGATTTCTAACTCTGCCAAACAATTCTTATTTTTGTTGATTTTGCACATTGTCCGGATCATCGTGGTACCACAGCACTCAGAAATGCCCATGTTCCATCCAGTTCTGGCCAATTTAATTTTCTTGTACAACATTTACTATTTCGCTATGCACCAGGCAGCACGGTGGCTTAGTGGTCAGCACTTCTGCCTCACAGAACTGTCGTCACAAGTTTGATTCCCAACCATGGTCTTATCTGTGTGGAGTTTGTATGTTCTCCCCATGTTTGCGCGGGTTTCCTTTCGGGTGCTCCGGTTTCCTCCCACACTCTAAAAACTTACTAGTAGGTTAATTGACCTTAGTCTGTCTCGGTTTGTGTGTGTATGTTAGGAAATTTAGACTGTAAGCTCCAATGGGGCAGGGACTGATGTGAGTTCTCTGTACAGCGCTGCAGAATTAGTGGCGCTATATAAATAGATAATGATGAATGATAGACTGAAAGGGAGTCTTATACTGCAGTGCTGTCCGTAAATTATGCTTTTTGTCCATTTATTAATCAATAAAGAGAGATTTCAGGTGTCTAAACTATACGGATATTTCCTCACCTTACATAACTAGTAAGAGCGAAACATAGGAACAGGGTGAGGTATAGATAGAAGAAGCAGAGAGTGAGGGAAGGAGCGCGGGGAGTAAGGGAGAGAGAGAGTAAGAGGGCAGATAGCATTGCAAAAAAAGAGTATCAGAAATTCATTTTATACTATTAAAATCCCCAAAGCTTCTGTGAGCCACCTGTGCTCCCGATTAACTTCAAAACTCCACACTGACACTTCTAATTTCCCAGTTCCACCATTGCATGAACGTGAGTGGTCAGGTGACACCGCAGCCGTTGCAGGACATCCCGATGTCTATTTTCCGTGCAATTGTATTTTCACTATCTCCTTCGATTGATTCTGAGTCAATCCCCTTTTTGCTTCCCATGATTTAGCTATTGACCAACAATAATGTTATAAAAGTTATAACAGATATAAAGTATTATGATGTTATATATACAAAATCCATGTGTTCTTTTTCATTTCCATTGAACTTTTATATTATTATTATTATTATTATTATATTATACAATTATATGTCATTGAAAGTCCTTGTTGTTTTTTTAGTGTGTAACTAACTCTTTGGCTTTTAATCACTGCCGGGTCTTGTTTTCACAATGATCTTTTCAAGGATTTACAGTATGGTTCTACAATGTGCTTTATTGGATAATAAATACTGTATATAATAAGAAATCACTTAATAATAATGCATTCCTATCTGAGGATACATTAATTCAAGTGCTTGCATTCACATTTTTGCTATTAGTAATCTGCAATCTGATTCTGTTATTACAAGTGATACTATATGGTACAATACCATCCATACGTACATGCCTGTCCGCCTGTATGTATTTGTAACACATTGAAGGATTCACATCTCCATGACCACGCGTTGTGGCGGCTAAACCGAGAATCACTGCATCATTTCTCAGCTTGTCCGGCATATTTGATTTTGTCTTTTGTCACCACATATAGGGTGTAACTAGACCTTTGTGAGATATTTTGTAATGGCCCACCGGCGTGGCCCTAAAGGAGGCCCTGGACTGAGTACTTTATAACAAATCACCCCCCATCACGTCAGTGCCTCCTGATAGCATCTGGGATTCCTCCAAGTATGTAAATGTAACCACATGAAAAATGATGGGAAAAGTATATTTATTTGTGCTTCTGTTTTATTGTAAGCAGTGGACACAAAAACGGGCTGTCTCAATATGTTATTAAGAGAAACCCCTGCAAGTTCCAAAGCAAAAAAAAACACGTTGGAACAAAACTGTTGAAAAAAAGAGCGCGGAACTCGAGCGTAATTGCTCCCGTATTTAAATCGGAGCGGATCTCGAAATGCGTTGGGTAGCGTAACTTGCTGTAGGTTAACAAACAGAACAGAGTGCAGGATACACACATGTATATGTGCAATATAAAGTCACGACAGAACGCATAATAAAAGATTTTATAAAATAAATAAACAACTCATAATACTATAATCATTAATAAATATATGTGTTTTAAAAATATATATTTTTTTTACATTATTTACATAAAGCAGGATGTTTCTTGATGAGTAATATAAAGGCACAATGGGCTACATTTACTAACCTGCGGGTTTGAAAAAGTGGGGATGTTGCCTATAGCAACCAATCAGATTCTAACTTTAATTTATTTAGTGCTTTCTACAAAATGACAGCTAGAATCTGATTGGTTGCTATAGGCAACATCCCCACTTTTTCAAACCCGCAGCTTATTAAATCTAGCCCAATGTGATTTTATAGTCTCTCAGATGATACCGTGACAGTCGGCGCTTACACCTGTTCTGTAACTGGTGCAAGTAATACAGCTAAAACAAGCAGGAAATGCCGCACCTTTGTCAGCAAGCCTTCGGCGTGTCCTTTCTGTACATTGTCATATATTTGGCTATCTGTTCCCACTGCCGTTCCGCCCTTTACATCGTAGGCGGTCATAAGGATCATTTGTGCACCAACAACGATTGCAATCATGGGGATAAGGTCCGTTTGTGAGCACGTGCAGAGCTAATTCACGCAAGATACAGCATATAATGGGACTTACGTCCGAACTTGAATCAGGCCCAGAATGTGTTCGGGTAGGTGAAGACATTAAAAAGTGAAAACCATGAAAATGTACACTTGTTGGTACACAGGCTAGGGACTCGCCTACAGGAGATGTCTTGATGTTGGTAGGTGAGCTTATCCCAATATTGTGCACCAAATTCTCTTATTTAGGTATATGCTGGCACATATTGATATATATATATATATATATATATATATATATATATATATATATCTACTATATAAATGCCTAGTGGCGTGTGTGAAAAAAAAAAAACAAGCTGCAGCGCCACCTGCTGGGCAGAGTTATACACTGACCTATATATTTCTTGAAGGAGAAGTGACAGTTGGGAGTGGTTGGTGGTTGCCGGGGGTGACAGTGGGGAGTTTTTAACACCTTAAGTAGCTTGATGAAGGATGTGGCGATGAAGATGAAGGATGAGGTGGTGGAGAAAAATGATAAGGTGGTGACATGTGGACAAAACCACGTTAAAAAAGGGCGCTTGCTTCGGGAAGTAACGCTCTTCCCCTGAGGAGGCCTGGGCTAGGCCCAAATGCATGACAAGAACCTTTTTAACACCTTAAGTAGCTTGATTTGACTAGAATGCATGAGTATCATGCATGGGTTAACTTGTATATGTATATATATATATATATATATATATATATATATATATATATATGTATATATATATATATATAGTTTGCTTTAGAACACTAGACTATATTTTCTTTTTTTAGCACAACATAGAAATGTGTCTGGTTATAGCGCCATAATCGGATCCTGAAGGGGTTACAGAGGACAAATGAGTGTTATATAATGTACATGACATACCCTCCCCACTTGCAAAGCAAAAGGATCAGATTTTAATGTTCACTAACAACTGAACAAAATGCCGCTATCGCTCATTCACAGAATTCAATCAATCCCGACATGTTAATGCCAATTTCCCCTCAAAAATCTCTCCTCCTGATTAATGAAATATCAAAGCTTCCTCTCGTAACCTTTCCTTACCAGGAGCAGAGCTGGTTCCTCTGCTGCAGATACAAAACGTGGCTAAGCGTGAAATTCTATCGTTAAGTCCTCAGGTTTGTGTGGAAAATAAAATCATATTGTAAAACACAGGAAGGAAAAACAAACAAACAGAATTAGCTGAAGCGGAGGAGAAAAGTGACACATTTATAACCAGTAGAAATAGAGAGTTCTATGTTGTTCTTTTTTTGGTCATTCGGATTATTGAGCAAAACATGAAGCGAAGAAGAATTCAGAGAGATATTTCCAAGATGTATAAAGCCTTCTGGTGGGGATTTGACCACAACAAATTGTACAATTGTGTGTAGCAGAACTAGCACAATGACTGACAGCAGAAAGACGTTTCTGTAGCTTATCCTGTCTTATCCTGTAAACCAGGCTTGTGGGTCCCCCGCTGGTTTTCCATGTGTACCCTGTAGCTTTATTGTGTTGGACTACAAGTTTCAGCACGTCCAACCAGCATGTCGGATTTATCCTGTGCTCTGACACCGGTCTTGCGGGAAGTCCCAGCATGCACTGCAGATTTATTCTTTACTGCTTCTTAAACCTTACTGAGCAAGCGGGTAGTGGAAGTAGTTTTTCAGTAACTTTTATTTATTCAAATATTTTAACCTTGATGTGTCAACAAATAAGCAAATACTCACATAATACATGTGTCACAGTACCAAAAAGGCTGGGAACCACTTCTCCAAACTAAGCTTCCAGAGGATGGCATGTCAGAGTCTGGCAGGGAATGCTGGAATCTGTAGTTCCACAACTACTGAAGAAACACTGGTTGTTCAGTAAATTATTCAGATTAAGAGGTACTGTGGTGTTAACACAGATTTGAGACAAATAGATACATTTTGTTAATGGCTACTTAAAAGGGATAGATACCATCTGCTATATAGTAATAAATAATGTGATTAACAGGGGCACTCGTAAGTACAGGGGTGTAACTGGCTGAACAGGACTTCACAGAGTTGGATGTGAGAGTCACATGATCAATGAATCTCCCAGCCAATCGCTATAAATATTGGGATGAGACCAGTGGGTTCCATCTGTAAGTGCAATATGTTCTGTATACTTGTCTTTTCTGTACAGTCATCCCTTTCTCTTTTCACTCACATGCTCTAAAAGCGACAAAACATTTGTATTCCGCCTCTCTGAAGCAGCCTGAGCGTAGCTTTGAGAAGGATTGCAGACTTGCAACATTTAGTACACTATGAATTGGTCATGCATGGCCCTTTTCCAAAGCCTGGACCGTATCGAACGTGAAGAACGAAAAGCAAAGAATTACAATGTTTCAGCCAGAGGAAAGAAGGCAGAGAGAGGATAGAAAGAAGTTACTTTCTACATAAATACTTTGTTTCAAACTTTTCCTGATGTTCTAGGCAAAAATGTCACGTTTTGCAGTTAGTCGTGTTTGTCAATATGTAATGTGTGTTTTATTTATTATTCATCAAGTTAATAATTTGATTATGGCGCAAGGAAACAAAGTTTGATAAAAAATAGAATTTAGAATTAATGGCACAGGAGGAAGAAATCTTTGTATAGAGAAGCTGATAATCGTCTTGAATTAAGTAGTGTAGAAGAAGACGATATATTTAACAAAACAAATAGCTCAGAAAGTGACCAGCTCTGGAATGAGCAGGAAGTATGTTATATTTATAGGTAATATGAAATACTATTAATTCATACAATGTTAATTCATGGAGACAGCTGCACTTTAAGCAAATTAACTTCAAGAAACCGTTATCTGTATAACACAACTTACACAGACATACTGGACACATGAGAATAGCCAATAAGATCACTACGCTATAAAATCACAACGAAGCAATGACATTACTGTCATCTGTCTTCAATTATCCATATTCCGATCACCCTATTTCTACACAATGTAATACTGTAATGAGCTGTCATATAGTATCTGGACAGTGTTATTAATCAATGTCAAAGTCACATTTATCATATAAAAGGTCATTAAATGCAGACACCAGTACAAGAAAAAAATCAAATGAATACAAACGTATTCATAAATACATATTCATATTCGTAACCAAACAGTAATCTTCTTTCCTGAATACACTAATGAATAAAGTAATCAGTGGGAGGGGTCAAGCTACAACCAGCCAATGAGAAGTGGTTAGCTGGTGCTGCTTATCATCATAATCATCATCATTGCGTCTTGTTGCACCAGGGCCTCCAGTACACACAAGGGGTAGGTCCGCTGATAGGTATATGTACATGTCTGCATCCAGGTGTACTGCAGTAGCAAATATGTGACAACGCTCTTACCGTACTGGCATACGCTTGTCCGCCCACCTTGTCACTCCCCTGTTCTTCCTCTCTAAGGGTAGGATGCGACTCAATCTGCATACATACTGTCGAATCTAAATCAGATTGTTCCCCTGTAAGTGTCAGTTTATCAGTTATGAGCTCATCAGCTGGAGAGAATTAAATACACTCCATAGTTCGCGTGTACAATTAGCTCTGCTTTATTAGTTACAAGTCCATATCTATATAGCAAAAATCACGTATTACTGAAAACTACGCCCCAAAAGGTTTTAACCACTCATGCTTCCTCTACACAGATGTTGATACATTCTGCCATTTTCACACAGGAATACTCCCCAGGGGGGAGTTGGTTTATCTCCTGTTTCTGCTATATTCAAGGTCATGGCCAGTTTATTGCAAATAATGAATTACTATTACAAACTAGCTGTATCTAATCTGTATTTAAGCTATAAGAGAACAAAATGGCTATAAGGCAACAAGATGGCGTCAGCTTAGCAAAATCACATTTCTCAATACGTATATATTTTTTATGGGGGTGCACATGTGCAAATGACTGTAAATAAATGACTGCAATTAAAGTAAAAAAAGAACATCTTGTTGCATAGAGGCCAAGTACAGGCTGGTGTTGTGTTTCTGTGTTTTAATGCTAGTAAGGACCAATGAATGTGCGTGTCACATGTTTGATATGAATTAGTTACTGGTATATTTATTAGTGCTTGGAGCACCCTCTAGGTTTCCCCGATGCATTAAACCGTAACTCTGCAGCACCACTAGTAACAGTGGCAGTGGGCGTGGTTTAACGTGTCACTCTTATTTACAGGCATTCTACTAGCAATAAAATACTAGTAACATGAATAGAATTAGTCCCAGTGGGTATGAGACTGAAGCGAGAAACACACATCTCTTTTGTAAAAAAATTGTTTTGCTATAAATAATGTCCCTCCCACAGTGGCACCGAGAGGGGGGTGGCAGTTAAAAAGTACCCAGGTCCAAGTCTCCACTTCGGTGGCGGCGACCAAGGCTTCTATCCGCAGCCCCGTCAGAGCCGGAGGAGAGTGACTGTGGGACGAACAGCTTCCTTCTCTCTGCTTATAACAGAAAGAGAACATGATCTCCTGGACCCAGAGATGTTATAGGCTGTATGTTTAAAGTGATATCAGTGACTGTAATGTGATAGGTTGCTTAATAGCCTATCATTTTTCAATGGATCTGACTCACTAAAGAACATAAATGGCGATACATGCCGTATTTTGCGTAAAATCACTTTGCACATGCTCAGAACCGGACTATACACCAGAGAGCAACATCAAAGTCATCTTCAAGCGCAAAAGGACCCTTACTACAGCCTATGATTTTATGGGTCGAGCAGGGGGGACTGGGCCTATGCACGTAGTCAATATACAGTAGCGGCGTACCAAGCTGGAGCGCACACCAGAACATGTGATTCAACTTTGGCATCTCTCAGGTAAGTTTTTTTCTGTCCTATCGCTTGCACCCGCTACAGGTCAGGTGTCAGCGCTAATTACTAGTGTTGACGGCTGTGTATACATGCTAGAACATGTGTTTGCAATCAAGAGCAACTATGCAAATAACTGGTGATGATGATTATGATAATAATGTATTTTAAGTACAGTAGCCAATAAGACCATCATAATCAATGTTTTGGAGTGAAAAAAAAATATATTTTTAAATCATTTTGTCGTTAAAACTATATTATTAACAGGTGACAATCATTGAATACTTTTATTTTTTTTTCTGTACGTTCTTTTGGGACTTTATATTCCACAGATGTATTGGACGTATCCTGCAGTGTGTTGTCTGTCAGAACAGAGCGCCCGCGCATGCGCAGCAGCTCCGTTTCGGCAGCGCTGTCCTATACAGCAGCCGTGGCGCTGTCAAAAAAGCGTCCGCGGCAGTGCTGTATTCAATACAGCAACACCGTGGACGCTTCTTTGACAGCGCCGCGGCTGCTGTATAGGGCAGTGCCGCTATGGTGGGCACTAAGTTAGCGCAGGGGGGGTTTCTGGAGACTCAGAAACCCCCCATGCGTGCGCCACTGTATATACAATGTTTATTTTTATTGTTCTTTCTCTAGTTTTGCAGTCACATACACATCTTCCTTTCTTAATTACATTTCTTGACATGTATCGTTTTCAATTACCAGACCACATGCATTGCAATTCCGATAAACAATAACAGACCAGTTAATGCTGATACCTTTTTAGTTTCCAATAGGATTGTTTAATAATGTTCATTACAAAAAGCTAATTACTGCTCTCTAATAAAAAGAGAAACAACAACAACAATTCTTAGTAACACAAGATGTATTTGATGTTATGTTATAAGTGACTACCATGAATTGTAAGATCGGGACCAAATCTGAGGTAGGACGAGGGTGACCTTGACAAGGTCAAAAGAAGCCATTCCTCCCCTGGCACGTACTGTATGGTTCTCAAGATTTTAAACTCTACTTACGAAAATAGCCAGTTATTTTCCTCACTCCGACAAGTGATTAGACAACTGCGAAATAAAAAAATAAATAAAAAAAGCTTCAATGTTTCATTAGCAGGAGATATAAAACTGCAACTACACTACAGGCAGCTCTTCAGAATAATTAATTTTGATGAAGCTATATAAAATCGGATCTGAAACAAGGCAGCTCCCTATTATATCCATTCCAAGAACGTTTTCTATCAGAACCACTAATTAACGTCTACCATTGGAAAACCAGCTTGTTTCCTTTTCTTAAAGCAAAAGGAACAATGGTGAATGTAAAAAATAAAATACTTGTCTTTATTTAATCCTGGCTTTTATGTTCCATAAACTATAGTATAACTGAACTGAGAGTTAAATTTCCTTGTCTGTCTTTTAAAAGAAGATTGAACGGGTTCTTTCATAACTCTCTGAATACCAACTGAGGACCGCGGTCTTCGCCGTTACCATTTCCTACACATTTATAGTCTTTCTTTCAAATCTTCCAAGCGGTTTAATTGTTGGAATATGTCTGACGGATTTCCTCTCAGTTAGAGGTATGCAAATCAGCTGTATTTCAAAAGAAAACCCAATATTTGAAATAGAAGTAGAAAAAGATTTTGTATATATTAGTAAGGAAATAGATAAAAAAAAAAAAAAAAAAAATTAAAAAAAAAAAAAAGAAGTTTTAAGGTTATAATAATGTGTTCTAGATTATTGTTATTTGTCCAATTGTATGACGTCAACACATTCTGCGGTCTTGTATAAGCAGGGAAAAACACATTGCACGTACAGGGCCTGATTTATAAAGCAACGTGAATGTCGATATGTGCCGTATTGGACATAAAATCGATCTGCACATGACAGGGACTAACTAGACAACCAGAGAACGCAGCAACGACCAATTCAAGTTTGAGCGCAAAGGACACTCACTACAGGGGTGGAACAGAGCAGGGACTGGGCGTATGCATGTAGTCAATGTACAGTAAGGGCTTCCCAAGCTCGAGCAGAAACCTTTATGGACTTCTCCATATGATTTAGGAGTTGTGGTGTGGCCCTGAGGATCCCATCCCGCTAAAACATCTAAGGTCTTCCTTTTCAGGATGTGGGAGTGCAGGGCAGAAGATTTTGTACTAGGGGTTAGAAAGCTCCTCAGAACCCATGGTAAAAGCCTTGCAGTAAAGGGGTTCAGAAGTCCCTTGCCTCTGATGGTTGGAGGAGCCCCTCCTCTTTAGAGGAGGTCCTGAGCTTCCGCACGCCTGTGCACTTTTTATGTTTGCACTTTTGTATTTTTTCTTTTTTTTGCACTGGGTGATTGATAGCACCATGTTAGTCTATCAATAGGTAAACTTAAAAATCTTTTTCTGGAAGAAATTGGACAAGGGGTGCAGAACAATTCCAGCGTGAATTTTTTTTTTGACTGAGCCAAAGGTTGGGGCCATGTACACACATTACTAGTTATTTATTTATCTACCTCTTGTCTTGCTTAAAACGTCATTTGTTTATTTTTGTGGGAGTTTTTTTTAACTATGGATTGTGAGGGTGCGTTACACTATTATAGGCTCTGAGTCCCCAAGATCATTGGGAGTTGGCATGGTCCACCGGATCTCACCTACCCGATCTTCCTGAAGCTCCTCCATGATAGGCTGAAATTCATGATTCATGATTCATAATCTCTTGAGGCTGGCTTGAATCGACTGCACCTTGAGCATTTTTTGCATCATATAACATTTTTGGGTACATGTGCAGGAAAGCACCAATCCTGGGATTTTAAGCTAAAAAAAAATATTTTCAGAGAGGAGTCCAACAACCCCTGCCCCCCAAAGAGCTATCTGTTCTCAGACATCAGGGACAAAATGACCTTTTGATGCCCACTCCTCACTTGAGGAGTGGGACTCATTGACCACACTGCAGTCCACTTTTCGTGTTTTTGCACTTTTTGGTTTACTGGGTTTTCAAAAGCACAATCCCAGCTTTCAATTGAATAAAAATTGTCCTCAAAGGACTTTGACCGCCCTCTAATGGATAGGCTGCCCTGATTTGAAGGGACAGAGGTTGGTTACCAGGAAGCTCCATGGAGGACAAGGGTCTTAGAATTTGTCTCTGAGGCCAGAGGTGCTCTGTGTGCCCAAGCAGGTACAGACATCTAGAACCTGCTGACCTTGTAGAAGCACTGAACCGTTGGCACTAATGGGTCTGACGTATAGACTTTTTCTTTCCTTTTTTCTGGCCTTTTTGTCCCAACAGTAATCGTTTTTATAATTTATCTGAATATCTGGGACTTTCAAACCAGTGAATTATTTACTTTTTCACTATAGCATTTTCTTTATAATTTTCTGTTTCTTTGTCACGTTTGGTTGGGGATGAGGATAGGACCCCTTCTCCATAAGTTGTTGAAGGCTCCCTAGCTTAGAGAAGAGATGAATAATAATGTCCCTCAGCTGACCTTGGAAAAAATGTCCCAACCTGGCCTTGAGGCCAAGGTGGGCCACTGACGCTTGCCTCTTGATGGGTCCTGTAGCTCTAGGGTTCAGAAGCACAAGAAGCCACCCACTCTTGTCAAAGTGGGGCCCCAGGAGTCCCTTCGGTTTTAGGTGATGGAGAGTAAAAAAAGACCTTCCTCTTTTCAAAGACTTAGCACAAACTTTTTTAAGCAGTTTTGCACTGGGTAACTGATAGCACCCACCTTGGGCTTTCCAAAAAAACAAAAAAACAGATCTGTTTCTGGGTGGATGTTCTGTGTTAGCAAAAGCCTGTGGGTTAAATGCATTAACCTGATCTGATCACTGATATGAGACTTTTGGCTTTAATAAAATCGCCGTCTTGAATACACCCATCAAAATGGCTATAAATCGTTGATTTGATGAATAGGTTAATACATTTGCTCTCGTGTCTTACTCCAAAAGCCCAGTGATGGGGGCTGCGACTCAAAACGCCTACTTATAATTTATTTGGAAACAGAGAAGAGAAAACTAGTTTAGACATACCTGGAATATACATAAATATTATGCGTTGGCTAACAACGTCAATGTGTGACCTTCATTTGAGTTGAACGCTAAGAATGGTTTGAATTCATGTGCTCACTGATTTGTTTATTATCTTAAAATTTATATTGTTTTACACTGTTTGTTTTTTTTACCGGTTTTGCAGCTATATACAAGTTGGAGATTTAATTTGGAAGAATAAATTTAGCTTCTTCACAGATTCACAGATTCACTCACCTCTTATAAATTGATTACATGTGTCAGTATCAGTGGACTTTCTGCAATTGTGTTTTATTGATGACACTTTATAGAAAGGGATAGAAATCATCTCTTCCACAAGCACTAGGTAGATATCCTCCATTGAATCGCTGATCAGATAGAACGGCTTACTGTCAATTACTGCTTCCAAGAGCTGACCTTTCCACTTCCTGATGACAGAATAACAAACTCACCAAATAACACAGCCCAGAGTGCGTGTTGAAAACACGCGTGTCATATCTGCACATCGGGTATTTTCTGGTTAGTGGCTAGAATGGAATACATTTACAATATGTCTAATTAAAGTTCTATTTTACATAACAATGGAACTCTGGAGGGGGAGTTTGTTAAGATGTAATACGTTAAAACACACAAATAAATATATGTTAATTAAATCCTTGTATTTGGTTTATATTCCACCAGTGCCTTACAAAAAGAAACAGCATTGCATTTGCATGACCGGTAATGTATCATCCTTGAAAAGAAACGTTACTTAACCGTTCCTAGTAGGATGACAGGATTTCAATTGTTCTTTTCTGAAAAATGATTCATGATAAATAAATGTATGTGCCTCTAATATTTGTTTACACTGAGGGTAGTTACTGCAGTTACTTAGATTATGAATATAATATTTAGTTAACCACTTAATGACTGGAGGGGTTATAAGAATAAAAAATGATTTAATATTTTCTAGGAAATGTTTTTTCTATGCTTAGTCAATCCAAACACATTTTATATTGTTAACTTTACATAGGAAAAATGGACAATAAGACACTTTTTCATGATGGTTCCTAGGAAACTACTTTTAGGTAAATAATTTATTATCAATCTGCGCATTCTGCAAGTCTCAAATATTTGGCGACTTTGCAGGGCAATGTCTTTACAGGCAAGTGTTGCAGATTCTGTGTAGCTGACCACAGTCACTTGGTCCATTCAACATGTTCAAATTAAATCACGCAAGTTTATAGACCATGGCCACAGAAGAAGTGTACAACCTTTACTACTTTCTGAAGTCTTAATCCACAACTACTGTCTGTCACTTGCCCTGAAATTTGCCAACCGTACACATGACTTAAGGATAAAGACATAAGAGAGGCATTGGCTACCATTGCCTGGACGGGAGAGAGTTAGCAGGGGCAAACGCAGGATATGTAGAGGGGGGGTTCCACACCACACCGCCAGTGGGCGTGACCAGCATACACGGGGGCGTAGCTATAATTTTAGACAGTGCTTGGCTGCTCTCCAACTCTTCCTATCCCCATAATATACATGGACAATGCTGCGTGCACTACTATTAGGTGTATGCAGCTCTCTCCTTTCAAGCAGAGCCGTGTGAAGCGGGGGCAGGGTCCAGACACCTCAATTATACAGTGCCCAAGGCTTGGTGGGGGGTTTCCAGGCACCAGGAACCCCTTCCCCCCCTCAGTTTGCCTATGCTTAGGGCACATTCACATAGGCGGTTATCCTGCGCTGCGATTTGTTTCAGTCACATGACTGTTTGGAAAAATACTTGATGTAGCATAGATAGAAAAAAAATCTTCCAAAATCTATCTTTGCTCCATTAAACATTCTCCTCGTGTTACCCAGAATCTCCATGTCAATAACCTTTGTGATTGGCATAGAATCTTGTGATTAGACAACTTTAAACTCCTATCACAGCTTAATTCTTTGCTGTTCAATGCCAGTCAAGCGGCGTGCAATCAGAGGGGCAATGAGTGCCCCGTGTAAATGTACCCCAAGACTACTAAATCCAGAATCCAGTCAACTTTTTACTTTTCTGGCACTATATAGGCTCATAGGCAAACCAAGGCTCCTAGCGCCTGGAACCCCCCTCCAAGCCTCACACTGTATAATTGAGGTGGCTGGACCCTGCCCCTGCTTCACACGGCTCTGCTCGAAAAGAGCACACAGCATTGCCCATGTATACACACACAGTGGCCTAGTGGTTAGCACTTCTGCCTCACAGCACTGGGGTCATGAGTTCGATTCTCCACCATGGCCTTATTTGTGTGGAGTTTATATGTTCTCCCCGTGTTTGCGTGGGTTTCCTCCGGGTGCTCCGGTTTCCTCCCATACTCCAAAAACATACTGCTAGGTTAATTGGCTGCTATCAAAAATTGACCCTAGTCTCTGTCTGTCTGTCTCCCTGTCTGTCTATCTCCCTCTTTGTCTACTTTGTCTATCTGTGTCTGTGTGAGTGTGTCTCTATATTAGTGAATTTAGACTGTAAGCTCCAATGGGGCAGGGACTGATGTGAATGAGTTCTCTGTATAGCGCTGCGGAATTAGTGGCGCTATATAAATAATTGATGATGATGATATTATGGGGATAGGAAGAGTTGGAGAGCAGCCAACCACTCTCTAAAATTATAGCCACGCCCCCATGCATGCTGGTCACGCCCACTGGCGGCGTGGTGTGGAAACCCCTCTCTATACATATCCTGCGTTTGCCCCTTTTTATGTTTGGAAAACGCTCATAATGTGGGTGCTTCTGGTGGGCACAGAATTAAATACAGCAGGACCCTAATTTAGAGCTAGACATAAATCCAGATAAAGGTGCATATTTGTACCTGGAGAAACTATGTTGCAGTTTGTGTATACAGGGAAACTCCTGGCTGCTTCTCTGTGTAATACAAATATCCGGCTTCATTTTAACGCTGTGATTTAAATTTGAGCTACAATATGCCCTCTCACCCCTAAATCTAAATCTGTCCACAAGTTTTAAATATACCCTCATCCTGAAGCATCGCATGGCCTTGCCAAGGTACAAATAAGTCCCTTCTAGTTGAATTTACTTTAAACGAGGCCTGGCAGCGCGCAAAGATCACTTTTTACACCTTATATACTTTCTTCTAATTATTTTGTTCTCAGAAATCCAAACCTCAGCATCTTACCAATTCCCGGCCTTCAAGTGGCATTTAATTCTGCCGAGCTTCATCCATCAACGTCACTGTCACGGGCGTCCCAGTGTCAGGTGTGAGCCTCGTTTAAGTTTAACCCTTCTTAAATGAATTGCATTAGAGGCTGGATGCAAATGAGCCACGGGCAGACATATATATGCGTATTGCCTTGTCACGCTGCGCTTAATGTCGCTCCCCGTCCCCGTCTCTGGGCACTGACACTGTAGATGCGAGGTGACACTTTCAGGTCACGGACGCAAGTGATAAGTGTGTCGTTAGTCCTCTGAGAGCCTGGTAATGTGCTGGAACAGTCTGTACCTGCTCATCATTTCCAACCTAAACCAGGGTACTGTGTAAGAATAGGGGAACAAGGCGCAAATGTAGGAAGCAAGGGTACACCGTAAAGATTAGTGCCTACTGAACTAAATAACATACTTGTAATAATGGATGACTTTGGATGTAGCTAAATCTTTCCAGTATGATGTGTACTCTAGTAGTCTCCATTTTTTTAGACAACTGACATGCTATGATTTATCATTTTAGCTTTTTGTCCTATAATATATTACTTTCACTTTATATAGTGTTTTAGATCTGTGGGTTTGGCTGTCTGTGGATGTGTGAAGGAGGAGAAGTACTGAGATACACATTGGGGCCTGATGGAGACTTGGCCACAATTGAGCCCCAAATGGCGGGCCCAATCTGCGTTCTTTAAAATAAGCCGCATGAGCGACCACATGCAAGGCTACAACTTTAGAGACGTGGCGGTCGGCAACAGTAACTTGTGCGCTTGGTTTATGCCAGGAGCACGTCATATACATTGACGTCCTACTTATATAAATGTTTTTAACAATTTATATAATGTGCAACAAACGCATTCACTAATAGGCATTTAAAAAAAACTGCTACAATCTCTACAGTACATCAGAAACGACTTCCTGTCCCCGGGCAAGTGCAGAATCACGCAAATCTACATGGCCTTCCATGCATGCACCCACTTTTCAGGGCACGCAGAGAGCGATTTAACGCATGATACGCTACACACACTGCCATATTACTCACTCTGCAACAGGCCCATTAATTTTAAAAACGTCCATCGCTTTTTTGTTTTACTTTCCCAAACTGGTTAATGGTAAATCAGTAGTTTACAGTGCAGGGTAAACGTGTGAAAGTGTAAAGTATGCGATACATTGGTTATACATTGCTTGGCATCGAAAATGAGCTATATGGTCAGAATGCAATTTCGAAAAACGTGCTGATTCGGCGATAGCGGTATCCTTGTCAATTCGTTGTAGCCAAATTATTTCTACTGAATTTGCCGGAAGCAGCCAAATGTTGGCTGCAGAATGATCGTTAAATCAAATTACCCAGTAAAAACTTCTAAACTAAGCTTCTCCCAGATATGCTGGTATGTATATCAATGGCAACTGTGTATGTGTAACAAAGGCACCGAGATCAAGTGAGCGGTGAGCAGTAGTCAATGTGGAAATGTAGAAGCCGTGGTATATAAAATGTAAGTGACTGTAATGTGATAGGGTTACAATGTAGCAGTAGTAGAAGTGGCAACATGACCCTGTATGCCCCCCACTTCCACCACTATATATATATATATATATATATATATATATATATATATATATATATATAATATAAGTGACTGTAGTGTGACAGTGTTACAATGTAGCAGTAGTAGAACCAGCAGTATGATATACCCTGTATACCCCCCACTTCCACCACTCTGTATATATATATATAATATAAGTGACTGTAATGTGACAGTGTTACAATGTAGCAGTAGTAGAACCAGCGGTATGATATACCCTGTATACCCCCCACTTCCACCACTCTGTATATATATATATATATATATAATATAAGTGACTGTAATGTGACAGTGTTACAATGTAGCAGTAGTAGAACCAGCGGTATGATATACCCTGTATACCCCCCACTTCCACCACTCTGTATATATATATATAATATAAGTGACTGTAATGTGACAGTGTTACAATGTAGCAGTAGTAGAACCAGCGGTATGATATACCCTGTATACCCCCCACTTCCACCACTCTGTATATATATATATAATATAAGTGACTGTAATGTGACAGTGTTACAATGTAGCAGTAGTAGAACCAGCGGTATGATATACCCTGTATACCCCCCACTTCCACCACTGGTTATGAAAAAAACATAGACATTGATGGAACAATAGTTACATTTTCATACACATTTCACACAAAACTTATTTTACTGGTTTAAACAAAATATTTTTTTTAACAAGTATGCAGTACAAAAATGCTATTACTACTATTGCTACTACTAATAGTAATAATAATAATAATAATAATAATAATAATAATAATTTGTATAATTTTGAAAAAAAGAACAGAAAACATATTTTTAAAGATATTTTGGAATTGTTCAATTTTCATCTGTGAATCACTGAAATTCGTGGAAATTCGGAAACTCTTTTGTCTAAAACAATAATGGATTTTTTTGTAGCAGTTCATATTTTACTTAGAAAACGTTTCTCATTATAAAAGATTTACATGTATGTTAGAAGCAAAGCAGGGTCCATGGGAAGAACAAGTTTGTTTTTCAGATAAGTCCTATTTCAGTTCTGTTTTATTTGGGAGATTTATTATGATATATTATGGTGCGTTTTCTTCTTATTTCTGTACACCTCATAATCCTTTGTAGAACGGCTATAGAGTGAAAGTATCTCCCACATTTCCCTTTCTATGAGTCTGTAGAGAGCAGAGCCGCTAGTAACGTTGCCTAATCAGAGTCAATTACACTTTTTTTTTCTCTAATCAAGTGAAATTATGGGGAACTTTTTGAAGTAAGATAAATGGCTTTCCTGGCTCTATGTGTCCCACAGCATCAATGCGTATTTAAAGTTTCCAAATCTAAGACTTTTCTCGTCTCCTTCAGTTTTGTATCGTCGAGGTTAACTGAGGACAGAGCAGTTAAGCTCTTTATTGATTTTCTCATAGACCAGTAGTAGCTTAATCAATGCTGGAAGCTATAAAGGGTTAACGTGGTGACTGATTATTCTGATATTTGATTTATGGTCACGTGGGCGCTCATCAGGCTGAGACATCTCTTTTCTGTTTCTAGTTTGCAATAATATTGTGTCTTGTGCATAATTTTTTTAAGGACCAGTAAATCTTACTAATAGCGGGGCCGCTATTATATCACTGCAACACAGATATCTGGTTCCTCGACAGCCCCCCTGAAATTGCAAGTTCGGGTTACTGTGAATTAATAACTCGTGATATTAAAGCTGTCAACCAAGTGTTTCGTTTAATTTTGTCAAGAATAAAATGCAAAGAGTAAATAAAAAGTGATCGTTAGTTGCTAATAAATGCTCCAGTAAGTATGTTCAGTCACTGATGATTCTAGGGCCCCATCTTTCTGATAAGAAAAATAGAATAAACAAACGTTAAACAAACAACAAAAAGTACTCAACACCCCTGCAGTGGTCCGAGCGAGAAGCGGAGTTATGTCGCAGTTATCTAGCTTTTGTTAACCAGAAAAACAAGGGTCCTAGAAATCACTTACATATAAGGTATAAATATGATTTTTATGACTTTTTACTGGTACACTACTGATAAGAAGCTTGCACATGTGCAGTAAGGTATAAACATGATTTGTATGACTTTTTACTTGGTACACTACTGATAAGAAGCTTGCACATGTGCAGTAAGCTCAGAAACAATGCCCTACTAAAGTATGTGATATGTGGAGACATCTCTGGTTTTGCCTTCATTATATAAGCTTTGTGAAATACCTTTGTTATATAAGTGTTCAAATTAATACACACATGAAAGTTCAAAACATCAAAATGGAGTCCAGCAGCCATTTTGTTACTCCTACCACAATCCATCCTCACTTTCATGGGTGTATTATGTAAGTAGGTACTTGGTAGAGTTCACAAGGCACTCTTTTCATAGGTAACACTTTTCAGTTTGTTACAAGACTTGGAGAAACACACTTTTATACATACGTAAATGGATAAACAGATAATAAGGATTCCACTGAACCAACCTCCTATTCCAGTAAACCAATTATCCTGGCCTTGATGTTTGCTGGCAAAATTTGTTTTCAACTCCTCAATTTCATGCATTTGCGGATTTATAACTCTTTCATCAGTCAGGATCATCAGTGTCATTGGTGTAAAATGGACAGCTCTGTACACAAAGCTAGGGGTACTACCATAGTGTATGTATATGGCAGTAAACATGCTAAAGTACAATTTCCATATACTCCACAGGGGAGCCATTTAAATGCCCCTTTTCCACACACATAATATACACCAGGTGGTAATATATATGGTAGGTTGTACAGTTTTTGCACATTATGTTTAACATATGTGTATATTTTTCCAGTCTCATGTAAGATCACATTTCATTTTAATGCATGGCAAAGAAAGTCTCAGGGGTATATTTACTAAACTGCGGGTTTGAAAAAGTGGAGATGTTGCCTATAGCAACCAGTCGGATTCTAGTTATCATTTATTTAGTACATTCTACAACATGACAGCTAGAATCTGATTGGTTGCTATAGGCAACATCTCCACTTTTTCAAACCCGCAGATTAGTAAATCTAGCCCTCAGTCTCGTTCAAAGTCAGTATCTCCGCAGTCGTCAGACAGTTATGCATTTAGACGAGTGCATCACTAGTCCCTGATGTACATCAGCCTAGTCCCTGATGTAGTAAGGCACCGTAAGGGATAAACAGGCTCGAGATCCACATAAAGGACTTCAA
Source organism: Mixophyes fleayi (assembly GCF_038048845.1). Lineage (NCBI taxonomy): Eukaryota > Metazoa > Chordata > Amphibia > Anura > Limnodynastidae > Mixophyes > Mixophyes fleayi. Next base: position 370,217,341 of record NC_134403.1, read on the forward strand.
CCTTCTCAACAGTTCATGCTGAAAAAGGGAAGAGAAAATAGGGTGAGTCTCAACATCTATTACTACATAACAAATGTCCTATAGTTGTAATTTCCCATTTCTCTCTCAATGTGTTTGCCATGCAGCAAAATCCACTCCTTTACTCCTGATACCTATAATCCTGCTAAAGTAACAATATACATTTACTTTACATGTACTGCAAATCTCTGGTTCTAATACTTTGTATATTACTTTAAATATTTCTTCGAAACAATTTGGCAACAAAATGGTCTCTTAAGATATCATTGGTAAACAATAAATTATACAAAAAGGTAAAAACAAAACAAAAAATTGCCATAAGGGCCATTTCTGACATCTGTCTCACATGAAACATGGAAACATTAGACATTATCCACATGCTCCCGGCTAGTTCAGAACCACCGGTATTATCCCACCGCACTAGGGAATGAAGTCTTATATTTGCCAGTTTGCATAAACCAACAAACATTTTCAGCAGTGTCCTACAATTAGTAAATACTGAATATATATAAATATTTTGTGTTTGCTTGTGAATCCCACATGACCTCCCTGTGTGTTCTTCTTCATAGTGAGACTATATTATTTATATTTTTTTTTCTCCTATATTTATTTAGTCTATTTAATCCTGGTCACGGGAAATAAATACATAGTCCACCGTCATATCAAGTGCAAACGGTAGAGGTAGTATTTTTTAATTGAACCAATATTTTCGAGACTGGAAGGAACCAGTATCATCAGTGAGGCTTTTGTGCCTCATGTCTCAACAAAATGCCTCCGCTGAGTATAGGCATGCTTGGCAACTTGTTGTAGTTGGCGTCCCGGAGCTTCCGGGGGGAGGTGGGCGTGCGGGGGGGCGGGGACCCAAAAATTGCGTCATTTCGGAACCCTGTGATGTAATGACGCAAACGTGTCATTTTACAGCAGGACGGGGCAGGGCCAAATGCAGCGAATACTGGAGAATCGCGGCATTTTGGACCTAATTCTAGGATTGCGGGAGATTGCCACACACTCCCGGGAGTCCGGGAGATCCACCACGAATCCGGGAGTCTCCCGAAAATTCTGGGAGAGTTTGCAAGTATGAGTATAGGTGAGAGATGCACTTTAATTACAGCAGTCTCTGAGTTTTAATTGTGATGGCTTAGATCATTGAAATTTCTATCTTATAAAGACTAATAGGGGAATTACCTGTGTGCAATGTGCAGAGGGACTGGTGTGATATGCATCAGCCAGAGGTTTTTATATGCAGCAAGCCCTAACCAAGCTCTATAAAAGGATTCACAGACTGACGCCTTCTGTTCGGTGTCCTGCCGAGAGTTGAATGGCCTAGAAGATGTGCTTAGCTAAGCTAGGACACCAACCTGGCTGTTTAGATAGGAAACAAACGGCTTCTTCCCTGAATACAAGCTATTATGCTCACTCAGACAGAACATTTAAACATACAAGTGTGTCAGCTTCTGCCACTCCTGTCCTCTTCCCTAAATTGATGGTGATTAAGCATACCTGGGGATCGATTTATCCAACTGCGCGGAGATTCTCTACGTACAGGAATTCATTGGATAAATTGGTCCGGGGGTAATATATGGTCTGCAGGTGACATAATGCATTCAAATAATGTCTCCCAACTCTGCAATCGATGCAGAAAGGAATTATGATATGTCTGATCTGCTCCTGCTGTAGTTGTGGCCAAGACTGGTACAGATTGGGGAGTTTGTTTTTCGGGTATATGGAATGTTTTTGAAAAGTTTAGACATGAAAAGGTAATAAAGGGAAAATAGCTAAAATAGAGTGAACAGGGCACTGGTACAGGATAATTATTTGCTTTGTAAAACAATGTTGCAAAGGCATCATCTTACCATATGAAATGAAGCTGCTTTATGTCTGAGAGTTACTTTGTTTAAAAGTTTTAAAAGTAAAGCCAAACAAGTATAATACCAGAGTTCTAGTGGGGATAGGCTGTTTTATATATTGGTAACATGAGAACTCTATTAAAATGTGATTTTGCTAATCAGAGCTGTCTTAATGCATGGGCACACTGGGAAGCTGCCCGGGGGCCCCACGAGAGTAGGGGCCCCATAGCCTTGTCAACTTTTCGGTTTATTATTCCGGGAGATTTATTCAGAACCTTAAAACCCTCTTTATTAATAACTTTTAGGTGGACTAATCACCTCAGTATCAGCTGTTATCTGTACATGCAAACTTGATGTTGTGAATTCATATCTTGACCTTTGACAAAAACAACATATATGTACTAACTGTACATAAGTGAGACAAAATCAACACACGTCATTTTTTGAAGCAATTTTTGAAGCAATTGTCTGCAAAGAAATTTTGCAAATGTTTGTGTTGAACACTTAAATAATAATAAACAATTCATAGTAATTTCACACAGTGCCATCTCCGTCTGTATGATTTACCAACTGAGTACCATTGATATGTTGAATTTCTTATTTTTCAACTTCAAGGATCATGTTATATTGTCCAAACGTTTGTGTGGATGAATCTCTGCTGTACAGGATGTTTGTTAATGTTTAAACACTGATTTTGTTGGAGGTACCAATAAATATGAGCTTGATTTTATCGATAATTTACATTTTTATTCCTGAGAGTGGTAGTGTAAGTAGGGCCCCAGTGCACTGCTTTGCCTGGAGAACCTATAGTCAAGTGTTATAAAAAGCATCACTGGCATACTTGTGAACTTTGGCAAGGACTCCTCCGGGAGATCAAGGGGAAGTGGGCGTGTTGGGGGCGGGGCCCGATGGAGCACATCATTTGATTGCACCCCCAAAACATCAATCACTGTTTCTAGCCAATTACAGCAGGGGGCGTGGGCCATGATGCGTGATTCATAACCTAAGCCCCACCCCCTACCACTTTACTATTGTGGCGATTAGGAACCGGGAGGTTGCCTCGCTCTCCTGGGAGTCTGGGAGGACTCCCGGACTTTCCAGGAGATTAGGCAACTATGATCATTGGACTTGAACATACAGACAATAATATTCACAGATGATATACTGGGACTTTGGCTTGTTAATGACTTTACTCTGAAGTTTATTGTCCTTTTGAAGTGTCTCTGTGGAGTACAGTTTAAACATCCCTCTAACTTTTAACATGGTCTCTGTGAGACTATACATATGTGAAGCACTTGGCATGCTGACCAAAGCCCATCCTGCACTGATGAGTCCGAACAAGGATGAAGCAAGTTGTCTTTGGGTGAATATTTTGCATTCTTGATAAACCTTTTCTAAAAAATTGTTGGATAAAACATTGACTCACAGTGCTGCTCAGTAAATGGTATTTCCCAAGGCTCTATTCACCTTTTGCATTTGATTATTGACATACTGCCCTAGGGAATGTAAATTAAAAATTTCTCATTTGAAATCTATCCCGTCATTCTCATTATTTTAGTAATAATCAACATTAACTTAATATGATTAATATAGGGCAGGGACAGATGTGAATGAGTTCTCTGTACAGCGCTGCGGAATCAGTGGCGCTATATAAATAAATGGTGATGATGATGATGATGATAATATAATAAGAGTGATTATGTGAGTTTAATATGATATGTAGCTTTCATGTATGTAAGGTGTGTATGTTTCTATGTGATTATAAAATATCACTATATCTACTGCCAGTAAATTCTTTAAGTAGTAATAGCGAATCTAATTCTTTATCTCTCTGCTTAGTACATAGTTGACAGGTCCACCTTAAATCATATTAATGTATGACACACTTAGCATATAGCGAGCGTATACATTGTCTAACCTGTTTGTTCTTTGTTACATTGTAACATTGCTTAGGGAATGGCAGATTTCATACAAAGTCTCCAAATTGATCTTTCCCTGTCCTGATACAATGATCTCTGGAAGAATATAGCAGGAATTGATTAGATGTCATGGGCTGGGGGAGACAGCTCCGTCTTGTGAAGAGGACATCAAAGTTTAAAATGAGATATGAGCACAGAACAAGTCTCAGCTGATTGGTGTTTGCTGCTGTCACAAAAAGTCACCTTCCACTACTGCAGATAATATGTATCATTTATACAGACATATAATTACATAAACACTTCCTAGAATATATGTTTGTTGCTTGCTCAGATATTGGGTGTATATGATAACACAGGCAAATGAGATCTATATTATTGGATATATCTTTATTATAACTTTAAAACCACTTTTATATTGCCACATAATCTTCCATTCACATGAGACTTGCATCACTGCTCTGTGCTGTTGGGGGACTATATTCTTTCCTCTAAATAAATTGTCTATTCCTCACATCATGTCACTGCCCCTGTTACATGCAGCCCTGTCCTCCCTGACACATCACTCATCTCCTGATATACTCTGTGCTGCTGGGGGCCCTGCTCCTTCCACTATATTACTCTCAGTCTGTGGCTTCCTGCTGCCTCCATTCCCCTCCTCACATCATCCCACTGTCCCTGTCACATGTAACCCTGTCCTCACTAACACATCACTCATCTCCTGATATACTCTGTGCTGCTGGGGGACCCTGCTCCTTTCACTATATAACTCTCAGTCTGTGGCTTCCTGCTGCCTCCATTCTCCTCCTCACATCATGTCACTGCCCCTGTCACATGCAGCCCTGTCCTCACTGACACATCACTCATCTCCTGTTATACTCTGTGCTGCTGGGGACCCAGCTCCTTCCACTATATAACTCTCAGTCTGTGGCTTCCTGCTGCCTCCATTCCCCTCCTCACATCATCCCACTGTCCCTGTCACATGTAACCCTGTCCTCACTAACACATCACTCATCTCCTGATATACTCTGTGCTGCTGGGGTACCCTGCTCCTTCCACTATCTAACTCTCAGTCTGTGGCTTCCTGCTGCCTCCATTCCCCTCCTCACATCATGTCACTGCTCCTGTCATATGCAGCCCTGTTCTCACTAATATATCACTCATCTCCTGATATACTCTGTGCTGCTGGGGGACCCTGCTCCTTCCACTATCTAACTCTCAGTCTGTGGCTTCCTGCTGCCTCCATTCCCCTCCTCACATCATGTCACTGTCCCTGTCACATGCAGCCCTGTCCTCACTAACACATCACTCATCTCCTGATATACTCTGTGCTGCTGGGGGACCCTGCTCCTTCCACTATCTAACTCTCAGTCTGTGGCTTCCTGCTGCCTCCATTCCCCTCCTCACATCATCCCACTGTCCCTGTCACATGCAGTTCTTTCCTCACTGGCACAATCACATGACTAGAAAGGTCACTGCCTTCCCTAATATCAGCTCACTCATCTACTGAAATTAAATTATCTGGTATGCCCAGCTACAGATTTGTTTGATTTCTAAACCCGGTCCCCCAGTTTACTTTAAAACAATCTTTGAGCCTCTGCAACGATTTCATGCTTCATGTGTTAAACACTTTTTTTGCATTGTTTTACAATACCATTCCATTCCATAATTCAATCAACATCGTGTGATGAATCCAATGTATCAAATGGATTAATATTATTATAATCTTTTATTTATAAGGTGCCACAAAGGGTCCGCAGCGCTGTACATGACATATACAGAAAGCAGTGATCAATAACATGATATATAAAGAACAAAATACAAAGACCGGACATAATGAATGAAGAAATATACAGATAACACGGTTATGTAGATCAAATTATATGAGGGACAGTGAGTGAGAGTGATGTAGTAATCAGCGGGAAGTATGACGGAGCTTAAGAAAACAGAGCTAGGGAAGCAGCCTAGAGGTACAGAGGGTGATGGGATCATAAAAGGAGAACACAAGGAAAGAGGGCCCAACTTACATCCTATAGGAAAGGGGGAGATACAAATAGGGTGGTACCGACTGGGGCAGAAAGCTGGGCCAAGGGAGTTAGGAGAAAGACTGATAGACTTGAATAAAGAATTGAGTCTTAAGGGCTTGAAGCCTTGGAGAGTAAATGCTAACCTGATGGAGCGTGGGAGATTGTTCCACAGCTAGGGAGCAGCCCGGGCAAAGTCCTGGAGGCAGGAGTGGGAAGAGGTGATCAGTGAAGCAGTGAGGCGGCGGTCATTGGCCGACTAGAGGGGGCGGTGATGAGTGTAGATAGAGTAGAGGTTGGAGATGTGGGGGAGGGGTGTTGATTGAGAGCTTTGAAGATGAGGGGGAGGAGTATAAACTTTATTATATAGGCCATGGGGAGCCAATGTAGGGACTGGTAGGGGGCAGCAGAGATAGGACCGAAAAATGAGGCAGCCAGCATTGAGGATTGACCTAAGTGGTACAAGATGAGGTCAGGAAGGCCAGAGAGAAGGAGGTTACAGTAGTCAAGGCGGGAGATTACAAGAGAGTGAATAAGAGTTTTGCTCATACTTGCCAACTCTCCCTGAAATAGGGGTGATCTCCCTCACTCCCTGAAGAGTCTGGCATTCTCCCTGATGCTGAGCCAGTACAAGACGTGGTTGGCTTCACCATCTGTGGCATGATGACACAGTTCAGAAATTGTGTCCTATGTCCATGTATTGATGCCTATGGAGGTGGCCATTTTCATGTAGACCAAGATATAATAAAAGACTGACAGGTAAGACAACATGACTTCAGTAATGGAGCCAGAAATGTAAAAGACACTTCAGTCTCTAGATTCATTAGATTCATTTTTTTTAAAGTATAGTTGCCTACGCTCCCGGAATGTCCGGGAGACTCCCGCATTTCTGGGAGACCTCCCGAGAGAGCAGGGCAACCTCCCGGTTCTCGCCCCTGCAATAGATAAGTGGCGGGAGGCAGGGCTTAATGAAGAAAATATTGCGTCATCTTAGTAAAAATGATGCGATTTGTCAAGCCCCGCCCCCGCACACCCACCTCCCCCGAAATCTCCCTGAAGTTCAACGAGGAAAAGTTGGCAAGTATGGTTTTGCTGGGTTCCGTGGGGAGAAGGCTGTATCTTGTATATATTCCTTATATCCATGAATAATTAAGTGTATGTAACTTTACCTTCACTGTTTGCAGTTTTTAGAATGTTATCATTATAAGGTTCCTAATATTCAGAAATAGAAAACGTTAGATCTCTATTATAAAACAGAACCACAGAATATTAATAGCAGATAAGCACACACTTCTGGGAAAACAAGGAAGCACAATAAGTTAAAGATGTCAAGTTTCTGAACGGTTTACAGGGGAGGCTTCTGGGGACAGTAAACCTTAATTCAATTATTTTACAGCACATTTTTGCATTCTGTGGCGTCTACATGTTATGCTGAAGTCAATCGATAAACCTTGATGAAATCCAAGTCTTATTTATCAATATAAGCCTGAAGCCAGAGAGTAGAGATTGTCTCATTGAACAGCTATTGTTATAAACATGAGATTGGAGCAAACAAATTGTCAAGGACTATGATATTTTTAAAAAAAAAAAAAATGGGGATTGAGAAATGTTCTTGAAAGGCAATGAATAGATATTATGATTTGAGAAAGTTATATAAGGATTTGCCATATAAATTTCTTTAAACGGTTGCAGACTGTTAGTCAGTAGGGAATACAAGGCAGAACAGGTATGACACACTGTATAATATTCACAATAACGATGAAGGCTCTTGGTGACAATGTTACCGTCCATGACATTGTCAAGTAGCAGCGCAATTGTTTATTTTTTATCTTGCTGGTGTTTTGAGCATTCTGACTAATGGGTTTCTGCATGAAAGCAGAGAAGAGCTAGATGTTGTCCTTATTTCATTTCTGCATTTCTTTCTATGTAAGTTTTCAGGCATAAGTAGATATTATCTGTAATTATCATTTTATAATTTTATTATTTTGTAATTTAACGTTTTTCCCTTTTGTTCCTATTTTTCATCTATTCCCCCCTTTCATAAATTGGAAAGAAAAATTAGCTTTTTGGAGCTAGATATTTGCTTTGTGGAAGGAGAGATTAGATAAAAAATAGGAACAAAATGGAAAAACTATATGTTAATTACAGTAAAGATCTGTCCTATAGATTGTAAGCTTGCGAGCAGGGTTCTCTGTCTGTCTGTATTACCCTGTATTGTCATATTAATGTTTGTTCCCAATTGTAAAGCGCTATGGAATTTGTTGGCGCTATATAAATAAATGCCAATGATACCTAATAGTTTAAGGATGACTCTAGTAACAGAATTTATGTCCTCCATAAATATAGTGACACTTGTTGTGGGAGAGAACCCAATTAAACTGCTTTGGAATGGTATAATCTACTGGTAGAAATAATTTCATAAATAACATATCAACTGCGGAGAAGAATTTTTATTCTTTACATAATTATGTTTAGCTTACTAATATATTATGTAATACGTTATAGATCGTTGCTGTCTGTGCATTGTATACTACTGTGAATTTCATGTAGGGCGCTGTAGCCCTTTTGTAGCGTCTTAGAAATAAAAGATAATAACAATAATTCATTTTCATTGTCAACTCCTTGAGGCCTCCGACAACTCAGAATAGAACAAAGACTATCTTACAGTTCGGTTTGGATCACTATTTAGGAAATTCGGTCAATAGCTCAATTTTTGAAAAATCCATTTAGCGATCTCTTATGTTCAAACATAAAAAAAGTAAATAAAAAATGTTTTTTTGGGGAAAATTATATAAATTCAGATGTATCAAATAGACTTTATTACTTTTCGGAAGCAGTCTTATTCCTCGGAAATGCTGCTGACCGAATCCCGAATTGAATCTGGATCCTTTTAAGTAAGTTCAAACTATGCTAAAATGAGGGGAAAAGCTTTGGTGCTAAGCTAAAATAAAGTGATAAAACAATTATACTTATTAGCTAGTTATACAGCTGGTTTGAAAGCAAAATGTTATTTTTTGTTTAAGGTTATTAGTATAATTGTAATTTGTATTGTTATTAGTTTGAAAGGTGCCACAGTGCTCCAAAGTGCTGGACAGCTGGGTAATACAAGATAAGTAAAGATTTAGGGCCTGATTCAGTAAGTTAAATCATAAGTTAAATACTGCCTATTTTTTCATGTAGCACATAAATATCAACTTTAAATGTCAGTGTACAAATAAGCTATCAAGTATTTGTGTGCTACATGAAAAAATAGGCAGTATTTAACTTATGTGCAAAACAGAATACTAATTTGCCCCCCTTGCATTGTAACATGGTTTTGTCCAGGAGACTGAAATAAGAAGTTTCTCAAGTTAAGATCCTTAATGAATCAGGCCCTTAGATAGTATTAAGAGTGTACCAGTGTGTGTACTATAGGTGGGTGTAGGGTAGGTGTGAGGGTGTGCCAGTGTGAGTAGAATAGGTGGGAGTAGGTTAGGTGTGAGGGTGTACCAGTGTGAGTAGTATAGGTGGTAGTAGGGTAGGTGTGAGGGTATACCAGTGTGAGTAGTATAGATGAGAGTAGGGTAGGTGTGAGGGTGTACCAGTGTGTGTACTATAGGTGGGTGTAGGGTAGGTGTGAGGGTGTGCCAGTGTGAGTAGAATAGGTGGGAGTAGGGTAGGTGTGAGGGTGTACCAGTGTGAGTAGTATAGGTGGGAGTAAGGTAGGTGTGAGGGTGCACCAGTATGAGTAGTATAGGTGGGAGTAGGGTAGGTGTGAGGGTGTACCAGTATGAGTAGTATAGATAGGAGTAGGTTAGGTGTGAGGGTGTACCAGTGTGAGTAGTATAGGTGGGAGTAGGGTAGGTGTGAGGGTGTACCAGTATGAGTAGTATAGGTGGGAGTAGGGTAGGTGTGAGGGTGTACCAGTGTGAGTAGTATAGGTGGGAGTAGGGTATTTGTGAGGTGTACCAGTATGAGTAGTATAGATAGGAGTAGGTTAGGTGTGAGGGTGTACCAGTGTGAGTAGTATAGGTGGGAGTAGGGTAGGTGTGAGGGTGTACCAGTATGAGTAGTATAGGTGGGAGTAGGGTAGGTGTGAGGGTGTACCAGTGTGAGTAGTATAGGTGGGAGTAGGGTAGGTGTGAGGGTGTACCAGTGTGAGTAGTATAGGTGGGAGTAGGGTAGGTGTGAGGTGTACCAGTGTGAGTAGTATAGGTGGGAGTAGGGTAGGTGTGAGGGTGTACCAGTGTGAGTAGTATAGGTGGGAGTAGGGTAGGTGTAAGGTGTACCAGTGTGAGTAGTATAGGTGAGAGTAGGGTAGGTGTGAGGGTGTACCAGTATGAGTAGTATAGGTGGGAGTAGGGTAGGTGTGAGGGTGTACCAGTGTGAGTAGTATAGGTGGGAGTAGGGTAGGTGTGAGGGTGTACCAGTATGAGTAGTATAGGTGGGAGTAGGGTAGGTGTGATGGTGTACCAGTATGAGTAGTATAGGTGGGAGTAGGGTAGGTGTGAGGGTGTACCAGTATGAGTAGTATAGATGGGAGTAGGGTAGGTGTGAGGGTGTACTAGTGTGAGTAGTATAGGTGGGAGTAGGGTAGGTGTGAGGGTGTACCAGTGTGAGTAGGGTAGGTGGGAGTAGGGTAGGTGTGAGGGTGTACCAGTGTGAGCAGTATAGGTGGGAGAAGGGTAGGTGTGAGGGTGTACTAGTGTGAGTAGTATAGGTGGGAGTAGGGTAGGTGTGATGGTGTACCAGTGTGAGTAGTATAGGTGGGAGTAGGGTAGGTGTGAGGGTGTACCTGTGCTTAAATGTTTCTGTCGAGTAGAAGGAACTACATCCCATGACAATGTGACACTCCACCAGGAGAGACTCCTTTCATTGATTTTCCATGTAATCAGAGGTGAAATGTGTGTGAATATCCCTCAATGTTTATTAGAGATGCATAAATATAATAATCTGCTGAATACTTATTCCTGTTACGAAAGAGTTTGCTGAAACCTGAACCAAATCTCAGTCAGATCACTTTAACCAATGTGATACAAACAGTAATTGTTACTTGCTACCTGTCAGTATATTTATGGCTCTGCAGCTACCAAGCATCTCTTGCAGTTATTGACAGCTAAAAAAAAAATCAGGATTTAAACTAGTGAAAAGTATCTGTTTAGTTGCAGACAAATAAGAGTCGTCCATTCTTTTTCTTTTATTCCTCTGTCGTTCATAGCCCCAGAGACTTGTGTTCAGCAGAAGCAACAAATTTAATTTAAATTGTTTTGATGCACTTGTGTCATTATGACATTTATTGAGTGCATTAGCAGAAGGGAATGCAGATAATTGCAGTGTTATTGGCTCAAGTCATCCACAGACTTCAGACTGTTCTCTACCTGCCCCAGGTATCCGCGTTCCCTTCATCTGACCTCAATGACCAGGATATTACTGGATACCGTTATTTAAATAATGGAAATCCCATTACCCAGCAATAGCCATTACACACTACCTGATATTTACAAATACAATTTATTCATTTGAATTTTCTGCCTTTGCCGGCGGAGCCTAATGAGAAAAAATTATATCCCAGTCTTGTATCACTTAACGACGAGTTTAGTGAAGCCTATTTACATGTAAATCAACATTTACCTGACTCTCACAATTACTCGGTGAGATAAAGCATAACATTGTACAGACAAGCGACGCGGCTAATGTAAAAATGTCTTGAGAAGCGACCAGACACGGATTTTCAATAAATATTCATTAAGGAAGAAGGCCAGACTTTTGTCTTTCTGCCCTTATCACGCTGGGTGACAGTAGGACATTAAGTAGCCAATGTCAAAGTGTATAGAAACCGTTCTCTTGCTTTACTCTTAAGCGGTAAACAAGGATGTGCCTATAGTGTTAAGGGAATTTAGTCTAATTTTCTCAATGCAAAGGTTCTTGACGCTGGTGGTAATGTTTACCACAAACAACATTTGCCATCTAAAGTACACACAACACGTATACAAATGTCCCGGCAGGAAGGTTACTATACGTTCTGGAAGCACCCTGAGTTTTAGACAACATATATGTTATGTATTTAGTTTTTAGATACCTATGATTTGGGTCAGAGCACCTATCACATTCATTTCCACAGAGGTTACATACGGACTTGTGGGAGATGAATTAATAGATACCAGAGTTATATCTAGATAATCAGAGCACTAGAATAGCATCACAGTAGTTTAGGTCCTGTTTATCCATGTGTAGGCGTTACCTGTCCGTCTGACCACTCCCACATGTAGGCGTTACCTGTCCGTTTGACCACTCCCACATGTAGGCGTTACCTGCCCGCCTGACCACTCCCACATGTAGGCGGTACCTGTCCGTCTGACCACTCCCACATGTAGTGGTTACCTGTCTGCCTGACCACTCCCACATGTAGGTGTTACCTGTCCACCTGACCACTCCCACATGTAGGCGTTACCTGCCCGTCTGACCACTCCCACATGTGGGCGTTACCTGCCCATCTGACCACTCCCACATGTAGGCGTTACCTGTCGTCGGACCACTCCCACATGCAGGCGTTACCTGCCCATCTGACCACTCCCATATGTAGGCGTTACCTGCCCATCTGACCACTCCCACATGTAGGCATTACCTGTCCACCTGACCACTCCCACTTTAATCTTGGCTTGGCTTCGGCGCAGGTTTTAAATCCTTCTAAGTCAGCTGCACGGTGGTCTTCGAAAGTGGTCTGGTCCGGTCACTTTAAATAGGTGTATAACGGCAAGTCTATGGTGTGGGGATAGGTGCTATATGTTTTATATCTGGTACATGTTTAATTGGCTGTTTTATGTTGCCTCTTCTTATTAGATCAAGATGCAACTTAGCTGGGTCCTCCCAAAAAATACATTAACAAGTGAATCATTTATAATCCTTTACTGATGACACAAAACAGAGCAGCTAGTTCAGGGATAATGCCCACAATCAATGCAATGTACAACAACAAACCAAGTGAACAGTGCTGTGTTTGTGTAATCAAACTAATAATTGTAAATAATATAAATAATAAAACGTAAGGTAAATTTATCCTAATGGAAGGTTTTAGAGCACAATCAAGGAATTGGCCTTAGATGCAAGAAAAACAAATGTATTATTTATTTTTGGTGGACACCTAAAGAACCAACATTTTCCAGATTTTGGTTGATGTCTTGAACCCCAGACTTTGGGAACATAGCTAGGTACTTAGATAGATAGATAGATAGATAGATAGATAGATAGATAGATAGATAGATATGAGATAAATAGATAGATAGATAGATAGATAGATAGATAGATATGAGATAAATAGATAGATAGATATGAGATAAATAGATAGATATGAGATAGATAGATATGAGATAGATAGATAGATAGATATGAGATATATAGATATGAGATAGATAGATAGACATAGATATGAGATAGATAGATAGATAGATAGATAGATAGATAGATAGATATATAGATATGAGATAGATATGAGATAGATAGATAGATAGATAGATAGATATGAGATAGATATGAGATAGATAGATAGATAGATAGATAGATAGATAGATAGATAGATATGAGATAGATATGAGATAGATAGACATAGATATGAGATAGATATATAGATAGATAGATATGAGATAGATAGATAGATAGATGTGAGATAGATAGACATAGATATGAGATAGATAGATAGATAGATAGACATAGATATGAGATAGATAGATAGATAGATAGATAGATAGATAGATAGATAGATAGATAGATAGATATGAGATAGATAGACATAGATATAGATAGATAGATAGATATGAGATAGATATGAGATAGATAGACATAGATATAGATATATAGATAGATAGATAGATAGATAGATATGATATAGATAGATAGATAGATATGAGATAAATAGATAGATAGATATGAGATAAATAGATAGATAGATATGAGATAGATAGATATGAGATAGATAGATAGATATGAGATATATAGATATGAGATAGATAGATAGATAGATAGATATGAGATAGATAGACATAGATATGAGATAGATAGATAGATAGATATGAGATAGATAGACATAGATATAGATAGATAGATAGATAGGTATGAGATAGATAGACATAGATATGAGATAGATAGATAGATAGATAGATAGATATGAGATAGATAGATAGATAGATAGATATGAGATAGATAGACATAGATATAGATAGATAGATAGATATGATATAGATAGATAGATATGAGATAGATAGACATAGATATGAGATAGATAGACATAGATATAGATAGATAGATATGAGATAGATAGACATAGATAGACATATATATGATATAGATAGATAGATAGATAGATATGAGATAGATAGACATAGATATGAGATAGATAGACATAGATATAGATAGATAGATATGAGATAGATAGACATAGATAGACATAGATATGAGATAGATAGATAAATAGATATGAGATAGATAGACATAGATATGAGATAGATAGATAGATAGATAGATATGAGATAGATAGATAGATATATGTCACGGGCACTAGGAGTCTTTACCCAGGGATCACCAGGTGGTAGGCTTACCAGAGCAATGTAGATGGTAA